>NC_133772.1:151074671-151264385 GCF_003597395.2 Chelonoidis abingdonii | reverse complement strand
CTCTCAACACGGAAGTGGGAACTATGGGATAGCTGAGGAACAGCTACCCACAGTGCACCGCTCCTGAAATCGATGGTAGCTTTGGACTATGGATGCAAACAATCGATTTCGTGATCCCACTGTGGATGCGCTAAACCGATTTTATTAGATCTGTTTTGTAATATCGGTTTAAGCTAATTCGAAATAATCGTGCAGTGTAGACATACCCTAATTAAAAATATAGAAAAAAGGGGCACCTGGCATTGGCCACTGTCAGAAGACAGGATACTGGGCTAGATGGACCATTGGTCTGACCCAGTAGGGCCATTCTTATGTCAGCTTTAGAAATGTAGTTTTCCCCCTTTAAGCACTTTCAGGTTAGAAAACTATATGTGACTAATTTGTTTATTTTATTTTATTTTTTACTTTCAAGAACCTATTCTGTATCTCACCATGTGATGTGGCATTTGCTCTGGTAATTATGCAGTTTTTACAAATAGCAGAACACATCAGGATGAAAGTCACCACTGCCCCGAGGTTGCAGTAATTTATGCGGCTTTCTCTATACCAATTTTCAGATGATACGTGTAAATGATAAGAGCCCTTTGATTTCAGTCGCACTCTCCCCTATTCAGAGTCACTTATTCCTGTGGTGTGTAAATGGGAGGCACGGGGGTGAATATCATTATCATAGTAGGTTACTGCAGTAACAGAGCAAATCATAACACTAGTTGCAGTGAGTTTCTCCAAACTAGGGACTCAGTTGGGCCCCTAGGCACAGCCCTGAGCAAGCGGCACAGTTCCAGGAGAAGCCCAATTCTGCTCTTCCGCTGTGAGGGAAGTAAATTGCAACTGCCCTGAAAAGAGAGCAGCTTATAGTGATGCTGGATGGTGAAAGGGAGAGAAAACAGCGCCGGGTCCATTTGCTCTTCACCCACATGCTGCCTGGGAGGAGCCCCTGTGCCCCACCCAAACCCTGAACCCAATGTCCAGGTAGCCCTGACACTGCTGTACAGCAGGGTGGAAGGAGTCTAACTTGTACATACTCTCCTGTGTGGCTGCATTAGGGTTAGTCACAATCTAACCCTACGTTTTTTGCATGTGACTCTGGTGGTCTGTGGCGCTGACAGCAAATCAGGCAGGCAACTCAATGGGAGAATTGCTGTTGTGTTGCAAACAATTCAAACCTATTGTCCCTGAAGGTTCCAGGCACACTCATGGCCTTTGCTTTGCCTACAGAAAACTCAGGGGTCAATTTAATGCTATAAAAGGGAGGGACCAATAGCATGGGGACAAACAACTCGACCAACGCGCCTTGTTCCTAACCTACACCAACCCTTTTGTTCTGGTATTGCGTGATCCTGCCAGTCACGTCAAATTGTACTATGTAGACAAATGGAGGCTAGCCTATCACCTAAGTTACTCTCATTTGGGACTAACTATCATTGGAACCCAGTTCTTCAAAGGTGAAAGGCTAGTGAACTAGCTGGTTTAACCCAATCACTTTCTCATCTTCCCTAAACTCCCTAAGGGCCTGATTCTGCTCCCCTGGAAGTTTATAGGATTTTTGTCATTGACTTCTCTGAGTGCCTGTACGGCGCTTAATAGGCTGCTGCATGGCTGCGCGGCTTACAGGGAACTTAGGACCCTTTTGGCATTAGCACTCTTTTATGGGAAACTTTCTAGTGATTGAAGTTTCCAGACATTTTTTATACAGGCTTGCCAATGGCTGGGTTGAGGAGAAGCCTTTTTTCCCACTCCCCTGACGTATTTGTCATCTCCTTGAGCAAGTATAGTGGGAAAGGAATGGTGGTGGTATGTGTTCAGTTTTGGAGAGCCAGGGGCCAAGCCAACCCGGCTTACTGCACGAGCCGCACCTGAGGGGAATGAGGCAGTTTGCAATAAAGAACAGAAGGTTGCTGCAGTAAGGAGGGAAGCTTAGAAGACTGCAGTGAGTGAGAGACTGCCGGGAATATCCTGGGACCAGGGAAATTGCTCCAGCTAGGAAGGGCTGGAAGTAGCCTGCTAAGGCAGGAAGGACTCTGACCAGACCTGGGGAGTTTGAAGGCTGGAGGGAAGATGTGTGTGTCTAACCTGGAATTTTCAGTTAATCAGTCAGACCCTGAGGAGGGCTGTTGTGATGGAAATGAAAAAGCCCTGTGTAGGGTTGAGGATCCAAGAAGGGAAACTGTGGTGCAGGGATGCCATGGAGCCAGCAGTGGCTGCTGTGAGGCAGCCACTCACCCACAGATGGGACGAGTGACAGTGATGGAGTGTTGAGTTTTGGATAGGAAAGGCTGGTGGTAGTGGTGAGATGCTTGTTGAATTCTGACCTTCAGTCTTGGGTACTCTCCCTGCAGATACAATCAAGCGCATAGATCCCAAACTCAAGGGGCACTGTCAAGGTTGACAAGCCCGTGCTCTGAATTACTATTCCACTTTTCTTTATATCCGTGCTCAGATTTCATATCCTGCTATAATTGGTCCCGCTCTCTCTTTTTTCCTTAAAGGCCTCCTCTCTTCCAAGCCTCTCCGCAGAAGGCAGTGGCATGACATTGTTTGGAGACAGCTGGCCATATCCTCAGCTGGCTGGAAACCAGCATAGCTCTCCTGGAGTCAGAGCTGTGCTGATTTATGCCAGCTGAGGATCTGGTCCAGCATTTTCATCCTGATTTAAAGGAGAGTGCTTTGAATGATCCAGGAAACAGAAACTCAGTATTCTTGCCAGTAGAAAAATACCCCATATATTTTTTTAAAGATTTAAAAATTTCCTAACCAGATACAACACAGATTAATAAATAAGGACCCAATCCTGCAAAAAGTTCCAAGCAGACGAACCCTCGTGCCCACACAGAGTCCACTCTCAGATCCCCCAGCTGCTTGCAGGACTGGAACCTTAAATAAAGGAGTTGAGTCTTCCATCTTATGTTAAAACTAGAACTAAAAGACAGTAGATGGCCATTTTATATTAAGATTTCATTTATAAAGTGTTATTAATAAATGTTTTAATAAATGACTACTCAATTGTCATAGAGTCCAACAGGTCAATAGGTTGCTTGTAACCCATGTATAACACTTGCTGCTGATGTGCTTGTAACTCATAGACTCAGACTTTAAGGTCAGAAGGGACCATTATGATCATCTAGTCTGACCTCCTGCACAATGCAGGCCACAGAATCTCACCCATCCACTCCTGTAACAAGCCCCTGACCTATATCTGAGTTATTGAAGTCCTCAAATTGTGGTTTAAAGACCTCAAGCTGCAGAGAATCCTCCAGCAAGTGACCCATGCCCCATGCTGCAGAGGAAGGCAAAAAAAGGACACTGCTCATATCTTTAACATGCTTATGACAACTATTAATTTTTATTAACCCTATATAAGCTATTTATAAATTCACCCTTAGCATAAAGCGGGATCAAGTGGGGAATTTGACAAGGAAATCATCCTAAATGGCAAGGAAGTGACACAAATTCACAAAGATAACTGAAAAAGACACTGTCTTTTGGGTAAATAGAACTCAGGAAAGTAGTTTCAATGCCCCTGCCAATTACCTGTTCGGACAGTCGAGAAATAACTCCCAGGTTGGATTCACACCCTTTGCTTTTCTATACACTAGGTATTAAGAAGCTCTTCTTCACATTTCCAATGGCTCACATTTAAAGAGTAATTTACTGACATTCCTAAGAGAGAACGCTTTAATTCACAAAATATTATTCATCAAAATGTTATAAAAATGGCAGTTTTATTTTGATCCTAATCTATAAAGCTTTTTGTCTATCTCTAAAGCTATGGTTATCTTGAAGTGCTTAGTCTCACTTTCATTGCTTTTATAATTGGACAACACAGAACAATGGAAGATTTACTAGTTTATTAAGGACCAAAATGGATGTAATCCAATATCACCTTTTGTTGAAAGCCACCTACAAAAGAATTGCATGAGGATGTGAAATGAATAATCTTCCTTTCTCCTCTTGAAATCACTATAATGCATTCCCGGAGCATAGCATATGGAAATATTTTAAAAAAAATTACTATGGGGGTAAACAGGCTTACTGTACCTTTAAATTTACGAATTTGTGCTGCCTACTTCCCCTAAGTGTCATGGTTAAAGAATCCCTATTTGAAACTGCTCTGAAAGTCAAGGATCACAGGCAGGTAAGATTGTCCCTCCTTTAAGACGGCTCAAAACAATAGACAAGAAGTTGAAACTTAGGCTCTGACCCAGCACACGGTAAACATGCTTAAGTTAAAGTCAACGGGACTATGCACCAGTTAGACATTAGCGGAAGCATTGCAGGATTGAGGCCTCAGAGAGTGGATGAGGACTCTAAGGAACTGCAAAACACACCGGGACAAGTACAGTAACTCACAGTGAAGAAAATGAGAAATCATGCAACTGAAAGCTGCCACACAACAAAATGGGATCACTTACAAGCAGAAATCCAATTAACCATCATCGTCATTGTTATTTAATCCTTAAGGACCAATAAAATGCTT
Source organism: Chelonoidis abingdonii (assembly GCF_003597395.2). NCBI lineage: Eukaryota > Metazoa > Chordata > Testudines > Testudinidae > Chelonoidis > Chelonoidis abingdonii. The sequence continues at coordinate 151,259,908 of NC_133772.1, read as the reverse complement.
GGCACAGGGCAAGATGCAAAATGTGGACATCTTAGGGAATGTGAGTGCTCAGTTTCCCATTAATATTGACAGGAACTGCGAATCCCAATCCCCAGGAGAGATTAAAACTGAGATTTTCCAAGCTGGCTAGAGGATTCAGGTGACCAACTCTCACTTATTAACCGGGTGCCCAGGGTTGGCTCCCTCCCAGACAGAGATGAAGTTAGTGTGGGTTGAACATTTTTCACCAAAGCACGTTTTGGACAAAAAATGGCTTTACGCTGAAACCCTCCTAGAAAGTCAGTTAATCGCTCCATCTTGGACTCTTAAAGTTCAGTGCAGATTGTGGACCTGATTTTCCACTGCATTATTCCAGTTTTACATGGGCATAACATTGATTTCAATCAATGGGCCCAGTCAGGCTTATGGTATCACCAATTGGTAACTGCCCACGATAAGTCTCCTACATCTTCCACCTTCCTTTCTGAGACAGCAACAGTCCTTTTCTACTCTAGCTGTTTCATAGTCTTCAAATAGGTCCTGTCTTTGCATTCAACAATAATATTACCTGGTGCTTCTAGCCAGTAGATCTCAAAGTGCTTTACAAAGGAGGGCAGTGTCATTATCCCTGTTTTACAGATGGGGAAACTGAGGCATGGAGAGGTGAAGAAACTTGCCTAAGGTCACCCAACCAGAAATGGAACCCAGGTCTCTCGAATCACAGTGCAGTGTGGTCACGCTGCCTCCCAACAGGAGAGAGCTCTCACCTGCCACAGTTAGTCGCTGTGTATCAAGTGTTGGTTTTGAATGTATTTAAATGGGCATTTGCTATTTCATTTGCTATAAAATAACTGCATTAAATCGGTGAGGTGGATGGCAAAGCAACTTTATCATCAAAGCAGGACCACATTACAGATCTGATGCTACTCCCATTGAAGTCAATGGCAAAACTCTAGCTTTAGAGTGTCTCCTTTTCTTCCAGTAAATGAGTTATGCAGCACGATCTGCATTTCAGAGAAAAACCCCTTCCTTATTTCCTGCCTCCTCTTCATCTGGGAAAAACTTCAGGGAGATCCTACACCAACTGCTTGAGCCACGGAAGTAAAATTAGCACATTTTGCAGTTATTTTATCCATTCACTCCTCACAACCTCTTATTTCTTGCATCCATGTTTTGTGCCTTATCTAAGAGCTAGTCTCCAAGGGGTTTATTGGTATAGCTACATGGATATAGCTATCTATCAGCAAAGCCCCTAGTGGAGATGGAGCTTATACTGGCAACAGGAGGTATGTTGCCAGTATTGTTAATCCACCTCCCTAATGACAAACTATACTGGCAAAAGGACTCTTGCTAGTATGAGCTGCATATAAACATAGAAATATAGGGCTGGAAGTAACCTTGTGAGGTCATCAAGTCCATCTCCCTGTGTCGAGACAGGACCCCAGGGCAACCTAGAACATCCCAGACAGGCGTTTGGCCAATCTGTTTTCAAAAACCTTCATTGATGGGGATTCCACAATCTTCCTGGGAGCCGTATTGCAGAGCTTAACCACCCTTATCATTAGAAAGCTTTTCCTAATATCTAACCTAAATCTACCTTTCTATAGATTAAGCTCATTACTTCCTGTCCTACCATCTTCTTTATAACAATCCTTAACATATTTGAAGATTTATTAGATCCTCTGCAGTGTTCTTCTTTCAAGACTAAACATGTCCCTTTTTTAATCTTTCATCATAGGTCATGTTCTCTAAACTTTTTCTCATTTTAGTTGCTCTAGACTCTCTCCAATTTGTCCACATCTTCCCTAATGTGTGGCACACACAAATGGACACAGTACTCCAGCTGAGACCTCACCAGTGCCAAGTAGGGTGGGACAATTACCTCCACTGTCTTACATACAACACTTCTGTTAATACACCCTCAAATATTAGCCTTGTTTGCAGGTGCAACAAATTGTTGACTCTCATTTAATTTGTGATCCACTATAGCCTCCAGATCCTTTTCAGCAGTACCACCATGTAGCCAGTTATTCCCCATTTTGTAGTTCTGCATTTGATTTTTGACTTCCTAAGAGTAGTACTTTGCACTTGTCTTTATTGAATGCCTTCTTGCTGAACTTAGACCAATTCTTCAGTTTCTCAGGGTAATTTTCAATTCTAATCCTGTCTCCAAAGTGCTCACAACTCCTCCCAGCTTAGAGTCATCTGCAAATGTTAAAAACATCCTCTCCATTCCATTTTCTAAACCATTAATGAAAATATTGAATAGCTTTGGACCCAGAACTGACCCCAGCAGGACCCCACTAGATACACCCTCCCAGTTTAATAACGAATCATTGATAACTACTCTTTGAGTACAGTCTTTCAATAAGTTGTGCATACACAGTATAGTAATTTCCTGTAGACCACGTTTCCCTTTTCTGTTTATGAGACTATCACGTGGGACTGTGTCAAAAGCCTTACTAAAATCAAGACATATCACATCTACTGCTACCCTCCATCCACTAGGCAGGTAACCCTGACAAAGAAGGAAATTAGGTTGGTTTGGCATGATTTGTTCTTGACAAATCCATGCTGGTTCTTCCTTATATCTATTTTCCTCCAGGTTTTTACAAAATGATTGTTTAATAATTTGTTCCAGTATCTTTCCACATACCAAAGTTAGGCTGACTGGTCTATAATTCCATGGGTCCTCTTTGTTCCCTTTTTAAAGATAAGTACTATGTTTGCCCTTCTCTAGTCTTCTGGGACCTCATTTGTCCTTCAGGATGTCTCAAAAATAGTTGCTAACAATTCCGAGATTGCTTCAGCTAGTTCCTTGAGTACCCTAGATGAATTTCATCAGGCCCTGCTGACTTGAACACATGTAACTTATCTAAATATTCTTTAACGTGTTCTGTCCCGACTTTGGCTTGTGTTTCTTCCACCTTGTGGTTAATATTAATTGTGCTGAGTTGAGGTCACTGGTAACATTTCGAGTTAAGACTGAGACAAAATAGGCATTTAAACACCTCTGCTTTCTTGATGTCATCAATTATTAGTTCTCCTTCCTCACTAAATAGAGGATCTAGCCTTTCCTTGTTTTGTTTTGTTTTTCAGGCTCTTATTGTATTTTAAAAAACCTGTTTGTATTGCCTTTTATATCTCTTGCTAGGTGTAACACATTTTATGCCTTTCTGATTTTGTTCCTACGTGCTTGTACTGTTCTTTCGTACACTTCCATAGCAATCTGGTCATGTTTCCACTTTTTGTAAAATTACTTTTTGTTTGTCAGATCATTAAAGAGCGTCTCATGGAACCATATTGCCTTTTCTTCCTGTCTTTCCTTTACATCAAGATAGTCTGCAGTTGTGCCTTTAATATTGTCTCCTTAAGAAACTGCCAGCTCTCCTGAGCTCCCTTTTCCCATAGATTTTCTTCCCATGCGACCTTACTTACCAGTTCTCTGAGTTGGTAAAATATGTTTCTTTTAAGTGAATAGTCCTTAGTCTGCTGCTTTCACTCCTTCCTTTCTTTAGAACCATAAAACCTATCATTTCATGATCAGTTTCACCCAAATTGCCTTCCACTTTCAGATTCACTACCCATTTCTCCTTATTGATAGGAGTCAAGTCTAAAATGCTGTCATCTTGGTTACTTCCTCCACTTTCTGGAATAAACAGTTGACCCCAGTATATTCGAAGAACATATTAGAAATGTTATGTTTTTCCGTATCACTTTCCTAACTCATTTCCAGGTATTCAAAGTCCCCCATTACTACCAGGTCTTGTGTTTTGGATATTTCTGTTATTTGTTCTAGAAATGACTCATCCACCTCTTCTTCTTGGTTTGGTGGTCTAGACCCCCATACGGTGATGCCACCATTTCCCCCCCTTTGATCTTTATTCAGACACACACAACCAGTCTGACTTCCACCTCCTTCTAAACCTCAGAACAACTGTATATATTCTTGATGTATAATGCAATGCCTTGTCCCTTTTTATCTTTCCTGTCCTTTCAGGACAAGCTATACCCTTCTCTACCAATTCCAGTCATGATACTTATCCCACTAAGTCTCTATGTTACCAATTAAGTCAAATTTATCATATGTACTAATAATTCCAGTTCTTCCTCTTTATTTCACATACTCCTTGCATTTGTGTAGAGACATCTAAAATGTCGAGCAGATTCTCCCACTGATTTTGCTCTTGTTGCTCCTATGACCTTATTTTAATTGTCCACGTCCTCCCCAACATCTAACTCTCTGTTAGGTCACCTATTTTAAATACTTATCTGTGGTTTTTGTCATCTGTCCCCTCAGAACCTAGCTTAAAGCCCTCCTCACTAGGTTAGCAAGTTGGTGTGTAAAGATGGCCTTCCCATTCTTGGTCATGTGTACCCATCTCTTCTCAGCAGACCTTCCTAGAACAGCGTCCTATGGTCAATGCAGACAAAGCCCTTGCGTTGACATAAGAACAGTCATACTGGGTCAGACCAAAGGTCCACCTAGCCCAGCATCCTGTTTTCCAACAGTGGCCAATTCCAGGTGCCCCAGAGGGAATGAATAGAACAGGCAATCATCAAGTGATCCATCGCTTGTCATCCAGTCCTGCCTTCTGGTGGTCAGAGGTTTAGGATCACTCAGAGCCTGAGGTTGCAGCACTGACCATCTTGGCTAATCCTATCCTCCATGAACTTATCTAATTCTTTTTTGAATTCAGTTATACTTTTGGCTTTCACACTATCCCCTGGTAATGCATTCCAAACATGGTGTGTAGAAGGACTTCCTTATGATAGTTTTAAACCTGCTGCCTATTAATTTCATTTGGATGACCCCTGATTCTTGTGTTATGTGAAGGGGTAGATAACACTTCCTTATTCACTTTCTCCACACCAGTGATAGATTTATAGACCTCAGTCATATCCCCCTTTACTCTTCTCTTTTCTAAAATGAACAGTACAGTTTTTTAAATCATTTCCAAAATGGAATCTATTTCATATCCTTAATCATTTTTGTTGCCCTTCTCTGTACTTTTTCTAATTCTAATATATCATTTTTGAGATGAAGCAACCAGAACTGCATGCTGTATTCAAGGTGTGACTGAATCATGAATTCATAAAGTGGCATTATAATATTTTCAATCTTATTATCTATCTCTGTCCTAATGGTTCCTAACATTCTGTTATCTTTTTTGACTGCTACTGCACACTGAACAGATGTTTTCAGAGACCTATCCACAATGACTCCAAGATCTTTTTCTTGGATGGTAACAACTAATTTAGACCCCACCATTTTGTATGGATAGTTGGGATTGTTTTCCAGTATGAATCATTTTGCACTTGCCAACACTGAATTTCATCTGTTATTTCATTGCCCTATTAGTCAATTTTGTGAGATCCCTTTTGTACCTCTTCTTAGTCAGCTTTGGACTTAACTATCGAGAAAGTTTTTATCCACAAAAGGAGCTTCCTTCTTATCCCATAACTGCTTACTTTGTTTAAGGGTCTTTGGTGAGGGACTTCATCAAAGGCTTTTTGAAAGTCTAATATCACCCTTGCCCACATGCTTACTGACACCCTCCAAGATCTTTAATAGATTGGTGGGGAATGAGTTCCCTTTACTAAAGCTTTGTTGAGTCTTCACTTGTTGACATCATCTGTGCAGCTACGTCTACATCTCCAGGATGCTCTTCTCCTTGCCTGAGCCCTTAGCCTCAATTGGGAGGATGGACGAGAACACACCCAGGGCTCCTGACCCCTTCAATCTCGTTCCCAGAGCCCGTTAGTCACTGCTGATTTGCTCAGGGTCAGACCTGGCAGTGTCATTAGTGCCTACCTTGATGAGCAGCACGGAATAGTGTTCAAAGGGATGGGTGAACCTCAGCATCCTTTCCATCTACACAGGGTACAGGATTTGCTGGCATAGCTATGGCAGTTAAGATTAAGGACGTGGTTTTTTCTACATCTCAACCTGACATAGGCAGGCAAAACTTAGCACTGTAGACCTGTCCATAAACCTAGACTGGGAGCTTTCTGGGACAAAGACTGTCTCCCTGTTAACAGGGCCTAGCACTATGGGGCTCTGATCCTTTCCTGAAGTCCCTATGCACTAGCACAGTACAAACAAGAAATAAGAACAATGAACTACCTATGAAGAAATAGAGCCTTGAAAAGGATGCCTTCACGAAGTGAGTTCATAACCATTGTTAACGATACGTTAACAGTTCATTCCCCTCTCCCAAGTTCATAGTGCACCCTGTCCACTCTGTGCCTGCCTTGTTTAAAACCTAAGCTGAGGTTTCCCCTTTCGGTGTGAGAGGGGAGTTCCATTTCCACATCTATTCAGTCTTTTAGCCTGTTTGCTAACACTATCATGTGCATTACTGTAGCACTTTGGCTACACAATAGGCTGGGTGCTGGGATAGCTCAGTGGTTTGAGCATTGGCCTACTAAACCCAGAGTTGTGAATTCAGTCCTTGAGGGGGCCACTTAGGGATCTGGGGCAAAAATCAGTACTTGGTCCTGCTAGTGAAGGCAGGGGGCTGGACTTGATGACTTTTCAGGGTCCCTCCCAGCTCTAGGAGATAGGTATATCTACTATTTAACTAAAAGATATCACCAGCATACCAATCTAAGTGCAGTGCATGACAAGGCCAGTTGTCTGCTAGAAACTGGAGCAATTAAAATGGGGTGGGGGGGCAGATCTCCAGCTGGAGTCAAAGGCGCTAGGCTGATTTACACCAGCTAAGGATCTGGCCCTTTCTGTTCAAATGGTCCCTTGAGGCTATCTAAAATGGACTGCTCACAAGATCTGGAATTGTCTTTCTGCAAGGCCCATTGGTTAAAAAAATAAATATTCCTGTAATTTTGTCCATCATATTACAATTCATAATAGGGCAGCATTTTAATTGTTTTTTCTCAAGACTTCTACACAGTTCTCCCCCGCCTTTGTCCCCCACTCCCCGCCATCTCCCAATGCTTACTATAAGACAGTAAAAATGTAAAGAATAAATTGAATAAATGCTTGTAGACCCAAAAGAAAGAATGCAGCTATTATAAAATAAAATCTCTTTTAGGAGCTATTAGAACGCATTAAAAATATTCACAGGACTCTGCCCTCCAGTTCTGTTGCAATAGCCATGCAAATAATAATTGTGGCTAAGTGCACTACATTGACAGTCAATATTGTACTTCCCCAAGCTTGTACTCATTATTCTTTGCAGAACTCATGCATTTTGTGAAAGATCAAAAGATTTACATATCATATGGAGTGCTTTAGGGAATAACTTGCTGAGCACTTTAAATGCACAGTGTTCCACAGCTATTTAAATACAGATTTCATTTCTCTCTTCTGCATGATACTTAAAAAAAACAGCCGCTCAAGTTGGGTACTTTTGTTCACATCATAAAACACCATCTTAATTTGGCTTTAATACAGAAGTTTTATATTTTTTGGCACGTTATTGAATATTCTGCTGTGCTCAGATCTGGCTTTTGCAGAAGAAGAATATGAAAACAACCAATTTTTCTTTAGGCTGATGGGCAAGACAGTGAGCTGTTCCATGCAGGAGAGTCAGAGATACGTTCTTATTCCCCGCCCCTCCTCCCCGCCACCACCACCACCACCACCACCACCGACTCTGTACATCACTGATCTGTTCTGGTCTCTGTGCAGGTGGGCGGGGACTAGCGGAGAATGGGTGGAGCCCTGACTAGCCTGCTTAGAGGGAGAAATAAGATACATCTACACTTTGAGCTGGAGGGGTAATTTCCAGCTCAAGGAGGCATGCAGCTGCACTTCTATATTTAGCATCGGTGCCAGCACATGCCATAGGAAGGGCTATCTGCCCTGAGTATTGTAGGATCTTGGATAGGCTCATACTCAGGGTGACTGGTCCGTCCCATCATTCATGCTGCTGTGGCTACACTTCTATTGGGAATTACACCCGTGATGTTATTGGCATGGGCCGGTTGCAGGTTATTTCCCCACTGCACAACATGCGGAACCAGAAAGGAAGGGAAGTCTAATGGTTAAGGTGTTAGCCTAGGATGAAGACTACTAGGGTCAACTCCTGCTCTGCCACAGCCTTCCTATGTGACTTGGGCAAGTGCCTTCATCTCTCTGGATATGACTACAGTGCACATTAAGCCCAGGTTCTGACTTAGGTTTGAACCCAATCCCCACTTCCATCCACACAAATCAGTCTGACCCTGGTGGGGGTGGGGGGGTCCTAGGACCTTGCCTGGGGGTTGGATCAGAGCCTGAGTCCCTCTATGACTCAGGGCAAAGCCCTGTCATTGGGCAGTGTGGATGCAGCTTGAGCCACAGAGCCAAGTCAGAAGGCTTGTGCGGTACAGTATGGATGTGTTAGCATGGCTGAGAGACTCAGGTCTACAATGAAGTGCAGACACTGTGGGTATGTCTACATGCAATTAGACATCCGCAGTTGGCCGATGCCAGCTGACCCAGGCTCTCAGAGCTTGGACTAAGGGGCAGTTTAACTGTAGTATAGACATTTGGGCTCAGGCTGCAGTCCAAGCTCTGGGACCCTCCCACCTCACGAGTTCCTAGAGCCCAGGCTCCAACCCAAACTCAAATGTCTACACTGCAACTAAATAGCACCGTGAGTCAGAGTCAGCTGGCCAGGACCAACTGTGGGTTTCTACTTGCAGTGTAGACATAGCCTAAAACATGGGCTTGGAAAAATGGAGTCCACTATCCCATCTCCCGCAGACCCAGGTTTACAATGCAGTGTAGACATGTCCTCTGAGATCCAGTTCTCCTCTTGTAAAACAGGAATGACAGGATTTCCTATCCCACTGGGATGTTGGGAGGACAAATACATATATTAAAGCTTGTGAGGTATGGTGGTAATGGGGGCCATGGGAGCACACAAGATAAGGCATGTAATTGTACCTCAGCATCTCAGTTCCGTACGGGGCAAGGCAGCGATGCTCCTCCCCTCACTCAGGGCTGTGGGAAACTCACAATCTAGTCCTATAAAAGCAACAGCAAAGCCAAGAAATGGAGTTTATACAAACTGTGCAATGAAGACCCATCCCCTTGGCATGTTGATTGTACATGTCACTTGACTCTCCAGGGAACACTGCTCTCGATGTCTTACCCTGCCCTACCGTACCCTCTTGAATGAATACTAAAGCTCTATTTTAAATGCGTTCTAGATTTCTGGGAGAGAGAACAATGATATATTGGGCTGAAAGAAGTTAGAGAGAGCAGAGTAGCCAGAGACTTTTGTCAAATCAGTCTATTTCCAAAGTGATTTGCCACTTTCATCTTGGATACATTCACTCCTGAAGGTCAGACTTGGCAGTGTGGCACTGGTGATCCAACAATGGTGACTGGCAAAAGCCATTTCTAGGTGATATTTCTAGGTGAGTGACCCAAGATGATGATAGTTTCCCAACGCCAGTCTGGGGCCATCCACCAGTGAGACTAGGATTTGAGCCACACCAGCAGATATGCCAGGGATGTTGGAGCCAATAGCAGTGCTTAATTTGTTCCAGGATGTGCCAGAGATGAGCCCTGACACCTCTAGGTTTGGCAGTTCATAATCCTGGCACCTCTGGGCTTGCTGCATTTACTCTGCTCTACTCTGCGCTGATTAGGCCTCAGCTGGAGTATTGTGTCCAGTTCTGGGTGCCACATTCAGGAACGAAGTGGACAACTTGGAGAGAGTCCAGAGAAGAGCGACAAAAATGATTCAAGGTCTAGAAAACAGGAACTATGAGGAAAGATTGAAAAAATTGGGTTTGTTTAGTCTGGAAAAGAGAAGACTGAGAAGGGGCATGATAACAGTTTTCAAGTATGTAAAAGGTTGTTACAAGGAGGAGGGAGAAAAATTGTTGTTGTTTTTTTAACCTCTGAGGATAGGACAAGAAGCAATGGGCTTAAACTGCAGCAAGGGAGGTTTAGGTTGGACGTTAGGAAAAACTTCCTAACTGTCAAGGTTGTTGAGCACTGGAATAAATTGCCTGGGGAGGAGGGGTGAAAGTAGGCTGGTACATGCCAGTACGGTGTACCGGTAAGAAGCCAGTACCGGCCCATACACAGCCAAAGTTAAAGCGCTACCCCAGGGCTGGTGATTTAAAAGGGCCTGGAGCTCCCAGCCACCACTACCAGGGCCTGCTCTAGGCACCAGCTCAGCAAGCAGATGCTTGGGGCGACCAAGGGGAAGGGGTGGCACCTTGGGTTCTTCGGTGGCAATTCGGCAGTGGGTTCCTCGGTCCCTCTCAGAGGGAAGGACCTGCTGTCGAAGTGCTGCCGATAGCGATTGTGGCTTCCTCCCCCGCCGCTTGGGACGGCAAAAACCCTGGAGTCAGCCCTGGCTGCCAGAGCCTTGGGCAGCATGGGCCAGACAGCGCAGGTGGGCTGGCTGGGAGAGGCTGATCCCCCAACTCCATCCCTTCTGCCTGGGGCCATGCCCCTTCTGCCCAAGGCCCTGCCCCTTCCAGGCACCCATAGCCAAGCCCCTGTAGCGGTAAATGTTTAATATTACTTTCACTCCTGCTAGGGAGGTTGTAGAATCTCCATCATCGGAGATTTTTAAGAGCAGGTGAGACAAACACCTATCAGGAATGGTCTAGATAATATTTAGTCCTGCCGTGAGTGCAGGGGCCTGGAAAGGACCTCGAGAAATCATCTAGTCTAGTTCTATGATTCTAGGAATGTAAAAAAATTGCTTGAATTCCAGCACCATTCTCATTACAAATTAAGCCCTGGTCAATACCCATCTTACACACTGGCCCATTCCGCCCCAGGTCTGGGTAGGAGAAGGAGGAGGCCTAGCAATGCATCCCACAGATAATTAGCCCTTTGGTTTCCCAGCAGAGGAAGAAAGATTCCATGAACAGGAAACCTACAGAATTTTGCTTGCTCCTGGTACCTTCCGCATTACTTTCCGCATGCAGTGAATGGAAACCCCTCTCTAATGAACCATAACCATGTTGTGATTAAGGCTTATTCTGTCTAAACATTTACTCTGATAACATTTTCTCCAGAAGAACCTACTGTAGCCCGTGAATCCAGCAACAAAACATGGAAAGATTAATACGAAAGATGATTTTTCTGGTTGTTTGAAGAGAGGCTCAATACAGCCAAACGCAGCAAAGACTCTAGTTATTTATAAGATCCAGCCAAACAGTTTTCAAGAGGAAGCACTTTCCTATTCTCTCCCTGAGCTGTCAAAGTTCAGTAGAATAGCTCTGTCTTTCCCCTCTGGAGCACAGCTGGCAGGCACTGCTATAGGAACAGAGAGGTAGGAATTTGTGTAAAACAACTCTATTGTCTCGGAGCAAAGATTAAACAAGAAGTCTTGCAAACTCTATTGAAGGATAACTGTTGGTCCTTTGACCTGCACCTGCAGGTAAAATTAGAATAAGTGAGGCATTTGGATACTAATCCCGGCCTAAAGAATCTAGAAGAGGAACAGGCTGGCTGATCTTTGGAACAAGAAAAGACTAATTAGAGCAGAGAGTGCTTGAAAAGTTTAGCTCAAAAGGAAAAAGTTTTCTGTACATTCTGACTCGTGCTTGTGTCAATTTGTACAGTGTGATGTTTGCTCTCTCTCATTCTAAAAGCATCAGACTATGTTTTTAATGACTAAACTTTATTGTTAAGAAAGGCACTTGGGTGGAAAAAGTGTTTAAAACATTTCTGTTCTACTTATTTTTATTATTAATTGTATCACAGTAGCACCTAACTGAAATTGGAGCCTTATTTTGCTAACCAGTGTACATACATTACCCCAAACAGCTTATTGTCTAAACAGGTAAAAGATGGATGAAAACCAGTCTTATCATCCCCGTGGGAAACTGAGTAACAGAGAGATTAAGTGACTGCCCAAAGTCACACAGAAATTCTATGGCAGAGCAGGGAATTGAAGCTAGATCTTCTTAGTCCTAGTCCTGTGCTTTATTCACAAGGTCATCTTTCCCCTAGTGCACTGTACTACACAATAGACAGTTACTCAGTGGAAAGAATATGCTATAACCACAATGTTAAAATCACTGAGAACCCAGTGTATGAACAGGCCTTTGAAGGGGAAGGCACAATACAACGTGAGAAGATGGAGAATTTTGTCTGTTGATTCAACCGGAGCAGCAGGACAGGACTGCTGGGTTCTAAATTGCCAGATCTGCCTCTGATTAGCTATGTGAATATGGGCTGCTCGTTTAATCTCACTGCATTCATCTATTTGTAAAATACACAACAGTTACGTATTTCAGCGGGGCATCGTGAGGACTATTTAATGTTTCTAAAGTGCTCTGTATTTGTATTATTATAATAAATATCAGGTGCTTAAAATGGTGCTGAGTACATTTCTTTAACAGAAATGACTTTTTTCTCTAACCTGTTTCCCCATTCAACATTCCTGGTGCCACCAATGTAGAGAAGTGAAGAGGGAGAGAACACTAAAAACCACGTGCTGCCCCCAAAAGATGGGTTTCTACTTTCAGCTCATGTTCAGCAACTATCCAAGTTGTTATAAGCAGCGTTATTCTGCTGGAGGCACATTCCATTACCACACATAACGCTGCCGCCAATTAAGTGACAGAGCCCCCCCAGCTGACTCTTCGGTCTGTGATACAGCATGGCCAGAGGGCAGCAGGAGAGTGTTAGCAGGGAGCCTTATTCCCTGCAAGGGGAGGACGGTTTACTATAGATTAACTAGCGCACCAGAAGCCAATTAGAGCACCAGCAGTCAGTCATGTGATAAAACCCCCTGCTTCAGTCAGACAGTGTGGGAGTTGGAGCAGGAAGGTTTGGTTGGAGTAGAGAGCAGTTTGAAGGAATTGGAGCAGAGAACAGTTTTGAAGAGAGACCAAAAGGAAAGTTTGAAGGAGTGCTGTGATGGGCTGAGAAATCCAAAAAAAACCCTAGGTAAGGGGCACCTGGCTTATGTAGAAGGAGGGCAAGAAGCCCCTTCACAAGCTGAAGGGCAGGAGAGGGAAGCAGCCCAGGGGAAGGAACTGCTAGTTCAAGTGGTTCACCACAAACCTCAGGGCCCCTGGATTGGGACCTGGAGAAGAGGGCGGGCCCAGGTCCTTCCCTCTCCACTCCCCTCCTCAAGGACAATACCGATTCAGAGGCAAGCAATGGTGCCCTGAACCTTCCCCAAAGAAGAGAAAGTGCGAGACCCAGTATAACAGTACCGGCAATTTGCCACAGGTCTAATAAGTAACGATTCCTGAAATTTATCTGAGTTTAAACCGTCATCTTACCAACAGACATGTGCCATCTGCCCAGTTGGTGGTGTTCCCTTCACACCGACAGCCCACTCTGCAAGATCAGCGAGGCACTAAGATGGCATAAAACAGAATCTCCATAATCAAAAGACCGATCTCTCTCTCTAAAGATGTAACAACATGGCTCTAGAGGTCATCCATATAGGTGCTACCTCAGCCTACACTGTCTCATCAGCTGAGGCAGCAGCTTCACATATATGTTTAGGCAGAATGATTTGGTGACAGAACCAATCCATGCTCCACAAAGGACTTCCCAACACTCTCGCTCTATCCTATCCATTGTTATGTAGTTGTGTCAGCAGCATTTTGTGATCCGTGATGTCACAGCAGCTGACAGAGCTCACCTTACCAGCATGGGGAGCTGTCTCCTATCAATGAAAATTCTGCATCATACAGATTAGCAGCATGGCCCAGAATATGTGGGAGCCTGAGCCCAGTTTCGCTACATATGTCTCTTCAAGTTGCACGCTTATCTGCTTCTCAATCATCTACGTTCCTTGAGCCCAGAGTGCACTGGGGCAACTTTGACGTATCCCTTTCAAAGCAGAAATTAATTAATTCACCCAACCCAGTGCTCTCATTCTGCATCACTGTTTTCCACAAGCTATGAGTAAGAACCTACCAATTTCACAGCCACAAAAAGTGCGTTCACGGACTGTGAAATACGTCTGTCCCTGTGAAATCTAGGCTGGGGAGGTACAGGACTTGTCCATGCCCTTCACAGCCACTCTGGGAGGAACGGGGGAGACCAGACCCACCTCCAGGTGCTTCCCTCTGCTGCAAATGCTCTGGGACTGGACAGCAGCCCCAGAGGTTCCTGCAGCTGGGGGAGACTTGTGGAGTTTGGTCCGATCTTCCCTGTGCCACTGGCAGTGCCCCAGCAGAAGGGAGTCCTGTCCAAAAGAGGGACAGGACTTGTCCATCCCCTGCACAGCCACTGGGAGTGATGGGGGAGATCAGACCCACCTCCAACTCTGGGAAGCTTCTGCGGCTGCAGGAAGCTCTGCGGTTGCTGACTTAAGAGTCCAGCGCTGAAGGCAGCACAAAAGCAAGGGTGGCAATCCCATTACCCCTCTACAACAGGTTTGCAAAACCCCCACACATGGTCCCCTTTTGGGTCAGGACCCCCGTGGTTACAAAACTATGAAATTTCAGATCGATACATCTGAAAACGTGAAACTGACCCATTTTCAAATCCTACGGCTGTGAAATTGACCAGAATGGACTGTGAATTTGGTAGGGCCCTAGCTATGAGTCACCCAACCCCCTTCTACTACCCAGACACTGTAGAACCCAGCCAGGGTAGCATATGCACTTGTGCCCTCTTTTCTTGTTCATTATGACCCTGGAAGCTGGTATAGTTTTAATGCAGCCAAGGATATTTTATTGAGGAAGACAGAAAATCACTCACAGCGCTCTGGCAATCAGATTCCTTCAAGCTAGAGACACCACTATCCTTCCTGTCACTCAGGCCTGTATCTCAGGTGTTATCTTTGATTCGGTGCTCTCTCAAGGCCCTCACATCCAGGCTAGGTCCAAATCTTCCCATTTCTTTCCTTGTGACCTTTCCTACCCAGCCACACAGCTGGAGCTCTTTGTCCAGGCTTGCATCATCTTGCCTCTCAATTACTGCCACATCCTTCTCTCTGGCCTTGACAAGTGCAGTCTTCCCCTGCTCAAACCCAGGCAGAATGCTGCTCTGAAGACCATTTTCCTAGCCCACCCCTTTGACCTTGTGTCAGGGGTTTTGCTATTCATGGCTGGGATGCCAACTTGTGGGTTGGCTGGGAATTAGCTCTCGACCAGTCAAACACACCCCCACCCCCAGCCCCTTAGTTGCTCACTCTGTGGTGTCTCCCTCTCTCTCTGGACTCAGCTTACTCCCACTTTGTGACTATAGTCCTCCTCTTGTGGGGTAACAAACCCACCAGACAAATGATCTACCTGCAGTCTCAGTCTTCTGATCCAGGGGTGGCTCCAGGCACCAGCACGCCAAGTGCGTGTCTGGGGCGGCAAGCCATGGGGGGCGCTCTGCCGTTCGCCGCGAGGGCAGCAGGCAGGTTGCCTTCGGCGGCTTGCCTATGGAAGGTTGCTGGTCCTGCGGCTTTGGCAGACCTCCCGCAGGCAGCCGCCAAATCCGCGGGACCGGGGACCTCCCTCAGCCAAGTCACCGAAGGCAGCCTGTCTGCCGTGCTTGGGGAGGCAAAATACCTAGAGCCACCTGTCATAAACAGATAGCTAAGGGTTAAAGTTTCTTTTACCTGTAAAGGGTTAACAAAGGGAACCAAACACCTGACCAGAGGACCAATCAGGAAACCGGATTTTTAAAAGCTCAGGGAGGGAATGTTTGGGTCTGTGTCTTTTGTCTGTCTCTCGGCTATGAGAGGGATCTTTCTATCTTCAAGCTTCTAATCTTCAGTTTCCAAGTTGTGAGTACAAAGGTAGAAAAACAATAGGCTTTTATTGTTTTTTTGTATTTACATGTGTGTAGTTGCTGGAATGTTTAAATTGTATTTCTTTTTGAATAAGGCTGTTTATTCATATTTTTCTTTTAAGCAAGTGACCCTGTATATTGTTATCTTGATACAGAGAGCATTTTTATGTCTTTTCTTTCTTTTTATATAAAGCTTTTCTTTTTAAAACCTGTTGGATTTTCTTTTCTAAGTGAGGCTCTAGGGGATAGAAATCCCTGTGCCAGGATTACGGTCTCTCTCAGGGAAAGACTGGGAGGGGGAAAAAGAAGGAGGGGGGAAGGTAAATTGCCCTCTCTGTTTTGTAATTCAAGGAGTTTAAGTACAGTAATCTTCCAGGATAACCCACGGAGGGGAAGCCTGGGGAGGAAGTAAAGAGAAGACAAGGGGAGGGGGGTTATTTCCCTTTGTGGTAAGACTCAGGGCATCTGAGTCTTGGGGTCCCCCAGGGAAGGTTTTGGGGAGACCAGAGTGCGCCAGACACTGGAATCTGGCTGGTGGCAGCGCTATCAGATCTAAGCTGGTAATTAAGCTTGGAGGTTTCATGCAGGCACCCACATTTTGGACGCTAAGGTTCAGAATTGGGACTTATGCTTATAACACCACCCCTGTTCTGATCCACTTCCCAGTCTGTGCCACTTTTCCAGGGGCGAGCAGGAAAACCCAGGCCCCCTGCTACTCCAAGTTCCAGCCCAGGGACCCTATGCCCAGCAACCATGATCTACCCAAACTCAGACTCCCTGGACTCTTTCCAATCTCCCTTCTCTATCACCTGGCCCACTGCTGGATTTACCAGCCCGAGCTTCCTTCACTCCCAGTGGCTACTACCCCCTCTCGGCTTCTTGCTGGACTCTGTAGTTCAGGGCAAGATGCCAGGGTTTACTCTCTCCCACTAGTCCCTAGCCAACCCCTTTTCTTTCTAGGGAGTGACTGCAGAGCTCCCTAGCTCCTGGCTGCAGCCTCCTCCTCCGCTCACCTTGCTGGCTCTATACAAGCTCAGCTTTCCCTTGTCCAGCTACGCTTCATCATCGGTTAGACTTTATCAGGCTCCAGCTCTCCTCCAGGTGCAGCCTATAAGGTTAATTGGCCCTTTTTAACCTTCTCAGGTTGTGGGTGGGATGGTCACCCCATCACACCACGTCACCTCTTTCTTTGCATCCCCCTACTGGCTCCCCCTTCTCGATCACATCAAACCTTGTCTTCACTATCAAGGCCCTTTCACTATCCCAACCCTCCATATCCTCTCTCATTCAATATCAAGACCTCGATTCCTGCCTTCAAGAAGCCCCGGAGGCGAGCCTCCATTGCCTACTTGTTACATTTTCAAACAAGAACCTTTGTGCTTTCTCCCATGCTTCCCCTCAGGCTTGGGAGATGCTCCCTGTAAACAGCCCCAGAGCTACCTCATTCTGCTCCTTCGAAACCCTCCTCAAAACATTCCTTTCCATGAGACCTCCAAAAACCTGACAACAGTAAGGCAGTTGGTATGCTGAGATCACTGCTGATCAGGCTAACCAATACGGTCTCATTGTTCGTTTGTACTCCCGTCAGTCAGTCTGTGTCCACCTGTTGTCTCTCGTCTTATACTTACATTATTAGCTCTTTGGAGAGGGACTGTCTTTTTGTTTCATGTCTGTACAGCTCCTAGCACAACCGGGTTTGGGTCCATGACCAGGGCTCACAGGCACCACAGTAATGCAAATAATACATAATAATACCCGGATAAAGCAGGCTTTCTCCCAGGCAGGTCCAGGCCTGGCCTACATCTGAAGCAAAACAATTCTTTGTTCGTGTGTATTCAGCCAAGACTGAGCCACCAGACCCCTTCCCAGCAGCGTCAGCACTTCAGAGCACACATGCTGATTACAGACAAACACTTGCACCCCCAATATAACTTGGCTCATCAGATATCAGTAAAAAAGGTCACCGCTTTCTGCTCTCTCAACAGCCTGTGAGGTTTCCTTTTGAAGATCTTCGCAGGTTATTTTCCAAGGAATACAGTATGTGTACTTGAAACAGTAACAATAAGCAATAATGGCCCTTTTAACTGAAGTATCCTGGACTAGATTACTTCACAGACTTAAGCAGAGCCCCACAATCTTCCTGTGTACTATATTATTGTACCCATTTACACTTGAACAAACAGAGAAACACAGAGATTAAGGGCAAATTTGGCTGTCTAAAGTTGGCAACTAGGCACACATTTTTAGAGACACAAATGGCAGTTAGGATAAATACATTAAAGACTGAAGTGCTTTTGAGATCTACCAATGAAAAGTGCCATATAAAAGAAAGGCATTATTGAGATCCCCCCCTACACAAGAAAAGACCCAGACTCTGGTTCTCTATTCTACTAGCTTTCTACTGCTCTGCCCATGTAAATCAGGCAGAAAGCCAGGTTAGCCAGCTAAGTGGGGATTTGCCATGGGATGTAGCACCAGTTATATTAGCTCTATGCCATCCCTCACTACTGGCATTTGTGCTTTTGAAAAATCTCTCCCCTAATTCCACCTAAAGAAGTGGTCTGATTTTCAGATCTCCTAAACATCCTCAGCTCACAGTGAGGTCAATGAAAGTTGCCAGTGCTCAATACCTCTGAAAACCATCTGAAGAAGTGAGGATTTTTACCCATGAAAGCTTGTGCCCAAATAAATCTGTTAGTCTTTAAGGTGCCACCAGACTCCTTTTTGTCTGAAAACCCAGTTAGTTATTTACTACTTATGGAGGGTTCCAAAGAGGGTGGAGCTCAGCTGTTCTCAGTGGTGGCAGATGACAGAACAAGAAGCAATGGTCTCAAGTTGCAGTGGGGGAGGTTTAGGTTGGATATTAGGAAACACTATTTCACTAGGAGGGTGGTGAAGCACTGGAATGGATTACCTAGTGCGGTGGTGGAATTTTCATCCTTCGAGGTTTTTAAGGCCCAACTTGACAAAGCCCTAGCTGGGAAGATTTAGTTGGGGTTGGTCCTGCTTTGAGCAGGAGGTTGGACTAGATGACCTCCTGTGGTCTCTTCTAACCCTAATCTTCTATGATTCTATGATTTAGGTGCATAATTATAGGCACCAACATTTGAAAATGTTGTCCTAGGTGACTGGCCCATGGTTATACGGAGTCAGTGTTAGTAGCAGAGCCACAAACAATTACAAGGCTTCTCATAGTTTTCACTACGTTTTTAGAAGGCAGAGACTTGTCCTTAAAATTAAGGCAATCATATTTTAATCCCTCTTTCATTGTTTCTGAGTAGTTCTCAAAACATTTTCGTAGAAATCTCATAAAGGCAGTTGATCCTGCAAGATTTCCACCATCTTGAGCTGCATCACAAAGCTAGTGAAATACACTGAGACATCAAAACCTCCCAGGAAACATTCTGCACTTCTCAAAGTAGGGAATTACCCACCATCCACTCACATTTAGTGTGGTAGTTTGGATTTTATTTCTAAATTGTACCCATAGACAGAAAGAACAATGGTATATTTCTGAGAAGTACTGCCTTCAAAAACTAGTTTATCAGAGATCAATCTTGATGAGCATCTATAAGGTTATCTTGAGGATCTCTCATGGGTAGACCTAAGCAATCAAATACCCCCAGCAAAGAAATGTCAAACACTTAATCAAAAACCTGACCTACGAAGCGGGTGGAATCCCCCACATAACCCTAAATTCTGAAGTTACACGTGCAAGGGAATTTTTGACATTATTTAGTATTATAGAACGGGCTCACTCAGAGAACAGACAATTACATTAAATAGGAAGCCAAGGAAAGTTAACGTCTGAAATTGCAATCCTAGCAGTGAACTGAAATTCAAGCCTCTCCAGTCTTGTCTAGTCATTTTTCTGGGGCAACGCTTAATGGTAAGAAGTGAGAACAGTCTTATTTGTATCATTCGAAGTCTAGTTATTCATTATTCAGCTAAGTGCTTAAGGATGTGCTTAACTTTAATCATAGTCTTATGTCCCCATTGACTTCAGTAGGCCAGATTTTCATTCATACTAGGGCCTCTTTACATGCTCCAGTGACCCAGAAGGCCCTCATTGGAAATGAGAATAAGACCTACTAGGACCTATGCATGTGCCTGCTGAATAGGAAAGGTTTGCTGAATTGGGTCCTGCGACCTTACAGGAGGGAGACTTGATCCGGGAAGCAGTGACTCTGAAAAAGATTGAGAGGTCATGGTGGATAATCAGATGAACATGAGCTCCAGATGCAGGAGCACCACCAGCATTTTTAGCGCCCTAAGTGGTGGAAAGTCCCACCCCCAAAATATCGACTATGACCGGGGCGGCTGAAGATACGGCCGCCGCAGTCATCGCCCCCCCAAATCTTAGCACCCTAGGCAACTGCCTAGGTTGCCTAATGGGTTGCGCTGGCCCTGTCCAGGTGTGATGCTGTGGCCAAAAGGGCAAATACAATCCTTGGATACATAAACAGGGAATCTCCAGTAATTTAACTGCTGTATTTGGAACTGGTGCCACCACTGCTGGACTACTGTGCCCAGTGCTAGTTTTCACAGTTTATGAAGGATGTTGATAAATCAGAGAGGGTTCAGAGAAGAGCCACAAGGATGAACAGAGGATTAGAAAATGCCTTATAGAGATAGATTCAAGGAGCTCAATCTATTTAGCTTAACAAAGAGAAGGTTAAGGGTGATTGATTAGAGTCTGTAAGTGTCTACAAGGGAAAAATATTGAATAATGCACTTTTTAGTCTAGTACAGAAAAGTATAACATGACCCAATGGCTGGAAGTCGAAGCTAGACAAATTCAAATGGGAAATAAGGCATAGTTTTTTAATGGTGAAGATAATTAACCATTGGAACAATTTCCTGGGGGTCATGGTAGATTCTCCATCACTGACCATTTTAAAATCAAGATTGGCAATGGATCAGCATTCTCATCACACCACAGGGAAGCTAATGATCCTCCAAGCAAACTGAATTCTGCAATCTCATACTTGAAGAATTCCAGTATCAGCACTTCCAGTAACTCTAAGAATGTGCAATCCTGTGATTTCCATATCATCGGGCCCGCACTCCAAGTCTCAACTCAACATTGAATGTTTATCAACAGCCAAGTGACATTTAATCAGCACTCTTGCATATCAACATGCCATCAATGTGATCTGCATACAAGAAACTCGTATTTCATCAAATAAAGCTGGCTGATAAAAGATTGATGGCTTCAACCTGATATGTCATGTCACACACCCAAAGCTTGGCCATGCCACATATGTTGGGGCTACCATTGCAAACGCAGTCCATTTGTTATCTATTGAATACTGTGGTGTCATCAAGATCAGAATATTTCAGATAGTTGACCTAGTGTTAGCTGGGATCAACAGATCCTTCCATGCTTAT
Organism: Chelonoidis abingdonii; assembly: GCF_003597395.2. NCBI lineage: Eukaryota > Metazoa > Chordata > Testudines > Testudinidae > Chelonoidis > Chelonoidis abingdonii. Next base: position 151,238,859 of record NC_133772.1, on the reverse strand, counting down.
TGGCCCCAGCTATTCACATTGGAGACTTTAATAACCATCATATAGACTGAGGCTACAAAGTGGCTGATGCCGGCAGTGAACAACTTGTTGACCGAGCCTCACAAAATGATCTCTCTCTTGTTCATGATCTAAAACAGCTCGGGACATTCCATTCTTCTAGATGAAATCATGACTACCCACCTGATATATGTTGGGTCAACTCAATACACGGCAACTCACTTCCAGCATCATGCAATGTCTTGCACAACTTTCCAAACAGCCAGCATAGACCATCATTGATCCATATTGGCCTTTAGCTACCAATCATCATAAGCACAAAGGAATAGTGGTGGAACATGATCAAAGCCAACTGGGAGAAATACAGCAAGGCACTGGAATGGAGCATTGTAATGATACTGCCCTGCCACATCCTAACAGAGCACACTTACAGAAGTCTCTGTAGTGCCATCTGCAAACCAGCCACCAGAGCCATTCCATGTGGATATCGCCCTGTGTACAACCCCTGCCTTGAAGAGGAGTGCGCTTCTCTACTCAAGTGGTACAATTCAACGGGTGACCTGGATGTGGCCAACCACTTAACTGAAGCTTTGAGCTGTGCTTGCCAAGCCAAATGGGAGGAAAAGACCAAGAACCAGGACTTTACTCATTTCAGCCAGAAATGCTGGAGTTTACTTTGTCACCTTGGAGTAGCCCAGTGATCACCAACGCCAAGTCATAGATTCATAGACTCTAGGACTGGAAGGGACCTCGAGAGGTCATCGAGTCCAGTCCCCTGCCCTCATGACAGGACCAAATACTGTCTAGACCATCCCTGATAGACATTTATCTAACCTACTCTTAAATATCTCCAGAGACGGAGATTCCACAACCTCCCTCGGCTTTATTCAGTGTTTAACTACGCTGACAGTTAGGAACTTTTCCTAAGTCCAACCTAAATCTCCCTTGCTGCAGTTTTAAGCTCATTGCTTCTTGTTCTATCATTAGAGGCTAGGTCAACAAGTTTTTCTCCCTCCTCCTGATGACACCCTTTTAGATACCGAAAACTGCTATATCTCCCCTCAGTCTCCTTTTCCAAACTAAACAAACCCAATTCTTTCAGCCTTCCTTCATATGTCATGTTCTCAAGACCTTTAATCATTCTTGTGCTCTTCTCTGGACCCTCTCCAATTTCTCACATCTTTCTTGAAATGCGGTGCCCAGATGGACACAATACTCCAGTTGAGGCCTAACCAGCGCAGAGTAGAGCGGAAGAATGACTTCTCGTGTCTTGTTTCACACACCCTGCTAATGCATCCCAGAATCACATTTGCTTTTTTGCAACAGTTATCATACGGTTGACTCATAATTTAGCTTGTGGTCCACTATGACCCCTAGATCTCTTTCTGCCATACTCTTTCCTAGACAGTCTCTTCCCATTCTGTATGTGTGAAACTGATTGTTCCTTCCTAAGAGGAGCACTTTGCATTGTCTTTATTGAACTTCATCTGGTTTCCTCAGACCATTTCCCAATTTGTCCAGATCATTTTGAATTTTGACCCTGTCTCCAAAGCAGTTGCAATCCTCCCAGTTGGTATCGTCTGCAAACTTAATAAGCGTACTTTCTATGCCAACATCTAAGTGGTTGATGAAGATATGAACAGAGCCGGTCCCAAACACGACCCCTGCAGAACCCCACTTGTTATACCTTTCCAGCTGGATTGGAGCCATTAATAACTACTCTCTGAGTACGGTTATCCAGCCAGTTGCACCACCTATAGTAGCCCCATCTAAATTGTATTGCCTAGTTTATCGATAGGATATTCATGCGAGCCATATCAAATGCCTTACTAAAGTCTAGGTATACCACATCCACCGCTTCTCCCTTATCCACAAGACTCGTTATCCTATCAAAGAAAGCTATCAGATTGGTTTGACACAATTTGTTCTTTACAAATCCATGCTGGCTATTCCCTATCACCTTACCACCTTCCAAGTGTTTGCAGATGATTTCTTTAATTACTTGCTCCAGTCAATCATCTGTGGGTGCTAACCAAGTAGCTAGTCACCCGCTTAGCATGGGAAAGACACTCCTGGAAAAAGAAGTGAAGAGTCAAGTCCAGAGAGAGTGGAGGGTCTTCTGCAGACAGCACAAATCCAGAGATTGTCCTGAATGTTTCAGAGTTCCAGAGCGCTATATAACCAAGTCTGGCACCACTGCCAGCTATGACCACATCCTTCCAGAGTTCCTGAAATGTCTTGGCTGACACGTCAATTCTAGGCTGGCTCAATTGCTCACACGGGTCACCAGTGAAGGAAGACTGCTGAAAATCTGGAGCATGTCAAAAGTCATCAGCCTCCCAAAACCTGGTAAAGACGCAAACCAGGCATCAAACTACTGCCTGATATTGCTGCTTTCGGTGTGTCTCAACATTCTAGGGCATCTAATTTTACAGCGAACACCACCAGAGATGGAGAACATCTTGAAGGTCGAGCAAGCAGGCTTTCAATAAGTTTGCAGCACGTGCGACCAAGTACTTGAGCTAACCATATTAATCAAAAACAGTTTTCAAAGAAGCCTGAAAACAGGTGCTATTTTCCTTGACCTCACTGCAGCATATATTATGGTGTGGCACACGGGTCTACTTGTTAAAATATCAAGAGTCCTCCCACTGCAATATTGTTTAATCTATACATCAATGACCTGCCATCATCCCAGTTATGGGAATTCATCTATGCAACGACATCTGCCGCAGGCCATAGGCTCCAAATTTCTCTGAGCTGGAGAAGACCCTGAATGATGACTCTGCAAAGCTAGCCATCTACTGAAAGACATGATACTTTCAGCCCAGCACCAGCAAGACAGTCTAGCACATTCCACCTCCACCGTGCTAATGCTAAGAGGAAATTAATCATCATAATGAATGGCCAGAGGCGAAGCATAAAGCACACCCAGTTTACTTAGGCATGACCCTTGACCAAACACTGACATACAAAAACCACCTGAGAAAGATAGCGGTGAAGGTCAAACACACACAACCTTCTCAGCAAACTGGCCGGTCCTTCATGGGGAGTGGATGCACCAACCCCTAAGGATCTCAGCCTTTGCCATTTTGTACTCAATAGCAGCTTACTGTGCACCAGTATGGAATCGGTCAAGCCACACCAAACTTTTTGATGTGCAACTCAAGTCAACAATGCACACTGTCACAGGAACTCTCCCGACTGACTTATCTTCCATGGCTTCCAGTTCTGAGCCACATTATGTCAAGAGGAAGATTGCAGCTGGCAAGCTGCTTGAGAAGGTACATTCCAACCCAAGCTTGCCTTGTTCAATTATCTTTTTAGTCCACCAGCTGCATGTCTTTCATCACAACACCCAGAGTGGTCGAGGCTGCTGCGCCAAGGTCTGACAGCGAAGTCCTTGGGGTGGGAAGACTGGTGCTAATCAACCACCCTGCCTTGCCATTAATGGGCCCTTCTTACCTGATTCTGGACTGGGCAAGACCTCTGTGCAGCCAGCCAGCACCGTTGGGGTCTTCAAGATAATCCAAGCTGAGGCACAGATCAATCAATGATCTACTTACTCATTGTTGAGGACTGCCGGCTAACCAAATTCAGCAGAGGGCTACCAGAGCTCCACTTGGCAACAAAGAACACTATTGCTTGGCTCGGCGAATATGCAAATGCTAAATAAATAACTAAATCTAAAAGATCTGCTCTAGGAATTATATGGGGAAAGTGGCATGTGTATAGAGGAGGTCAGACGAGATGATAACAATGGTTCCTTCTGGCCTTAGTAGCTATGAAAAATTTCTGGGACAAAAGGTATACAAAACAGCTTCTCCTTCCCTTAGCTTTGAGACCTCTCATGCCTGGGTGGTATCCCCCCCAGCCATGGTAGGACTTTCAGAAAAAGACAAGAAGAAATCAAAAGTATTTGACAATTACTTTTTCCATTGTAGTGCCACGTTTATAGACAGAGCTTCCTGCCCACCAGCCTTTTCTTATTACAGCCCCAATGCAACTGTAAAGTCCCCAAAGCTGAGGTCTGCTGTTCCAGCATTTCAAGATGGGCGGGCAGGGGAAGTGTGCAGGTTAGCAAAGTGTTTGCAGAAGATAAAATTGTTGTTGTAGTAAAAAATAAATAAATAAATACTTAACCCAGCAGATTTCACAAGCCTATTGCCAAAAACCTTAGAGTGATGCTTTGTCTTCATACCGATTGCAGAGATCAGGCCTCATTTCAGGACACGCACCACAGTATCTGGCTTACCTTGTGTTTCACTGATATATAGGTGATGGGGGTGGGGGGGAAGCAACATAAAAACAGAAATTCAAGTGGAAGAGTTGTGGGAGCCAGGCTGGTAGCGGTGTTGATGCTAAAGTATTCCCTGTGATTGCTAGCTGGCGAACAAAGTGGACACCCAGATATTTGAAACAGTGCCAAATAGTTTGGCACGACTCTTACTGGCACGAAAGAGTCTTGGGTACAGCCTCCTGCTGCTGCTGGCACTCTTACAGCTGTCTTTCTTCATCTTATTCTTCCCACTGCAGCAGCCAGTCAACAGGTGTTGCCACAGACACAGTGTGTTTGGCAGCTTACAAGCCTTCAATATTATCTCCTGCACACATTTTCTCCCTCCAACAGCACGATTTGGGTCCGTTGCTCCAAGGCAAAGTAAGGCAGGCACGGCAACCAGGACATCTGACTAACTGGAATTGCAAGGGAGGAGTTTAGATGTTTGGACTGTCACATTTACTGCTTTGAAAGGAATCTGGCTGATCACAGAATCATAGAATGTCAGGGTTGGAAGGGACCTCAGGAGGACATCTAGTCCAACCCTCTGCTCAAAGCTGGACCAACCCCAACTAAATCACCCCAGCCAGGGCTTTGTCAAGCCTGACCTTAAAAACCTCTAAGGAAGGAGATTCCACCACCTCCCTAGGTAACCCATTCCAGAGCTTCACCACCCTCCTAGTGCAAAAGTTTTTCCTAAGATCCAACCTAAGCCTCCCCCGCTGCAACTTGAGACCATTACTCCTTGTTCTGTCATCTGCTACCACTGAAAACAGTCTAGATCCATCCTGTTTGGAAAGGATAAGGATAAGAGTGACAAGAGAACATCAAACTTTAGCACATCCCCTGAATGTTGACCTATGACTGAAAAGTTTAGCTGAAATTTCCCTCTCTTCTTTAGCTCAACCAGAACTTCCCTTTCCTTGATCTCGATAAGTGCCTGGCTTTCAGTGTTCGGCCCTTGTCTTTGAAGAGGTTCCATAACTACCCAGCTCTTGATTATATTGCATCTGGATGGACGTTTCCTGGCTAGAATTCTCTTTGCCCACTTCTAGCAGCCAGCAGTCTTCAGATCTGATGAGTTGGGAAGATTTTCTAGGTCAGATCCTGAGGCAACAAACTGTAAGATTTCAAGATAGGAAATGGCCAAGCAGAAGTTTCTGAGCCTGGTGAGACCCAGAGATGTGGCACTGTTGAGAAGAAAGAATTTATCCAAACTGCAAAATTAACATGGTTTGGCTGAGGCCCAGGTCAGTTCTCATTTTCTTTCTTATTGGCTTGCTTGTCCTTAGCTAGTGTTTAGGATACTTTTTTTTGGCTGTATTATTTTGCTGCCATTCTAGTATTGTAGTACCCTTAAAGTATTCTCAGCTCGTTAGGGAGTGCATTGAGAGGTCCAAGGCTTGTTAGTTTGTGTAAGCAGTCTTGATTTTTAATGTGTTAATTTTTTTTTTGGCAAATGGTGGATTCTGGTACTGTGAATATCAGGAAAAATATGCTGAAGATATTTCTTGCAAATGTATATGCAAGATCCACCAAAAGGACTTTTTTTTTCTAAATCAATCGCTCTCCAATACACACTCCCACCTCTAAACTGTAGATAAGATAATTAAGAACATGTCTCATGGTATCTCTGTCACGGAATAAAACAAGGCATTAATTCTTAGTCCAGAACATCATAAGCAGTTGCTTTGTGATCAGGTCCTACTCCAAGGCTGTTAAAGCCATCTTCCACTCGCCAATGTTTCCATTAATATGTAAAAGCTTAAGCTTGCTAAAGGGATTATTTCACATCCTATCTGATTGTAAACTGGCATTTCAATGATTACATGTATCTTTTTGTCATTTTCTCATAAAACATCTTACTTTTGAGCAGCATAATTGGCCTCTTACTAATGTTTAACGAATGATTAAATCAGCATAAATGCAACACACAGCTTTACATGGAAAGCATATTTGGAACCTCCAGGGCCACAGAGATGTGTTTTTGCTCTATTGTTTTTAAAGCTTTATAATTTGCTAATTGTATGCTCTTTGGTATATGTTGCATTATTTCTAGGGGAGCAGTGGAGTTTTCCTATATGTATACAGTGGCAATAAATTTATTAATCCCACGGTGTGGTGGGTTTCACTCAGAGGCCGGCAGGCCCAGTGGGCAGCCCATGGCTCATCAATTCCCAGGTGCCCCGGAGTTCTCAATACAGGAGAGAGAGTGGGGGAGGGAGAGAAGGCAGAAGGACCCAGGCCCTCCCTCTCCACCAGGTCCCAGCCAAGGGGCCAAAGGGGAGAAGCATGGAATGTCTTGGTCTTCTCTTCCTGACTGCCTCTCTTGACCAGTTCCTACTTCCCCACTCTCTCTTCAGTCTGGGGTGTGGTTGCAGCCCCTTGTCCCTCCAGCGAGAGTTCCCAATCAGTCCTTGCAGTTCAGTCAGTCAACAGAGCATTCCCAGCTCTATCCTAGTGTCCAGTTATTCCCCCTCAGCAGGGAGTGAGGGAGGAAAAAGAGGTAGGTCCCTATCCTCCCAGTGGGGTCTCACTCATGCTCCAGCCTCTCTGCTATGGATCACTTTATCACCAGAAGCTACAAAGTGGCTTCCTCCTTTCAACCAGCCTCTCCTTCACTCTCCTTCTCTGCTTGACTGTCAAAGTCCCCTTTTGAGCAGACCCTCCATTTGGACCACGCTTCACAGCTGCTAAGGGATGGGGGCCTATTGGTCCAGTATTGCTTCATCACTTCCTTACTCTCTGTGTGGGGTCTGTAAACCTCATCATACACCTTCCCCCTCTGGACTGGTGTTGCAGGGTTCGTGTGTGTTGACAAGTTTCCTCTGTCCCATGAGAAGAAGTCTGCATTCTTGTGATCTTTTCCTGCTCGGTGCAACACCTCAAACCAAGATGGCTGCTGTCAGAGCATGAGCTGAGCGGCGTAGTCTTTCATGACATGTAACCACAAGAATGGTCCATGGCCCATCACCAGATAGAACTGCTGGCCCAAAGGGCTTTGAGAGCCCACTTCACTGCCAGACCCTCCTTCTCAATTACTGAGTATGAGACATCTTGGGGAAACAATTTTCAGCTGAGGTAAGGATTGGATGTTCTACTCGTTCCACCTCCTGGGACAACGTGGCCCCCAGGCCAATGTCTGAAGCATCAGCCTGTAAGTCAAAAGTCTTTGAAAACTGGGGTGGAACAAGCTAAGTTCTCAAGCCAACTGATCCTTCTATATTCTTAAAACCTTAAATCTTGAGAGCACCAGACCTACTTAGGGGCTGTGTCTTTTACCAAGTTCGTAGAGGAGCAGCAATTATGGTGAAGTTTGGGATGAACGACCTATAATACCTTGCTAATCCCAGGAAATGTCATACCTGCCTTTTTGTGGTGAGCGTGGGGCATTCCGCTAAGGCTTGTTCCCTTCCCACCAGGGAGCGTAGGCATCTCCACCCCACTGCAAGTACATTACCTCTTGGTTAGCTGAGTGGCACTTGGATGGGTTGGCTGTAAACCCCATGCTTTTGAGAGCTTGCAGGACCACAGTGACATGTTTCGTGTGATCATTCTAAGTCCTGCTAAAATCCTTTTCTTGACTTGTCCATTGGCATTCCAGGCAGGAGAGACAGTACTCTTGCACTTCTTTCTGGACACGTGGCCAATAGAACTGGAGTGTCACTCTGTCAAGTTTTTTCTACCAACTGAGGTGTCCCCCACCGGATAATGTGTATGAAAACCATAATATTTCACTCCGGTACTGGATTTGCAAGCATTCATTGGGCCTAGTGACGCTAGGTGTGTTTGCAAGAGTTTGAAATACTGAGTCACCTCACTATAAATATTTCCTGTACACTTTTCACAAGCAGATTTTTGAAATCAGGATCATTGCTATAATTCTTAACAAAAGATCCTCCAAATCAGTAAATAGTTTATATCTGGCAACTTTCTACCACTAGTAGAATTCTTCAGTTCCACACAAATATTTCTGGTGCTTCCCAAGGCTGTAGAACATATCAAAAGTGGTGCCCTTCCCAGAAGAAGGAACTTAACATCTATGTCCCAAAACATGGAGAGCAAGAAGGTTCGGTTCCATCTACTTGGCCATACAGTGTCTAGATACCACAGTGACTGGCACACTGGAAACACAGAGATTGAATAGATTTTTTTCCTTTGTATAATCCTGTCATTCTCCCTGACACACACAGAGACCCGCTGTCTCTTTTTGAAATCCCCATCCTTCTTTATAAAGGAAGGCTAAAATGAGCTCTATTTAGATGGTTGTTTATTTAACCCTCCATCAGCCAGTAAGGGATGTTGTTGAGCAAAAAACCAATAATCTCCAGACAGAATGATGGGGTACATAAATGACTCATTGATTTATTAAGTACACAACAGGAAGTGTCATCCAAGGGACAGAGGACCTGATCCAAAGCCCATTGAAGTTAATGGGGTGCTTTCCACCGACTTCAGTGGGCAGTAGATCAAGTCAGGAGAAGGTGTCTCACTCCCAGCTGTCCAGGAAACAAGCTTGGGGGGTTATATTAAGGGTTTGCCCCCAATAATGCATAGCGCTTATAGAAGAAAGCATGAACGCTGCTGAAATGTCATGGGCTAGATTCTTCTACCACACCAGTTTTTCACTGGTGTAATTCCACGTTTCCATTAGTGAGAGGAAAGCTAGGCCGAATGTACATTTTCCCGCTAGCTCTACATTACCTACAGTGTTGAGAAGGAAAAGTTTGTCTGCAAAATCTATGAGCAAAGTATGATAGTACAGCAGCATTGTTAGATCATGTACCAGGCAATGTGGCATTTCTGTGCTTCCTCTCCATAGTAAGCAGGAAGAAAGCTTGACACAGATTGAGAAGCATAGACCGCTAAACATTAAGCCCTCCAGCATCACTCAGATTATTCATGTCAGTTACTCTATTCCACTCAAAGTAAATTTAGTTAGCATCAAATTACAGACTAGCTTACACAAAAATTCAGGTTCAGTTAGAGGCTAAGTTCTGTCAAAGCCTGACATCTTGTTTGGTTAGAACACTGCGGTAAGATTACTCTCGCAAACATGATCAGCTGGCTAACTTTCTGTACCAGATCTGAATTAGCACCTGTTCTTATGTTGTTGAACGAGAGTCGACTTGTGCCAACAAAGCTTAGCACATACTTATTTAGTCAAAATAGAGTCCAGCAGGTTAAAAGAAAATAATGCCAGGCAATTGCTTTAAAAACATTAATATTTACTCAGAGCAATTCAGGTACAGAAAAGCTGCTTAAAGTATTTTACAGCACATTTGATGGCTTGGTTAGTGATACGTGTAACACATGGGAGACCAGCAAACAACCTGAGAATTTGCTGGGACTGGTGCAGAGGTGACATTCCCACAGTGTATGGGCAGAGGGTAAGGATTGCTTTTGTGTCTCTGAAACACGCTTAATTAATGGGTAGCAGACCTAGAGTAGGCTAGCTGACTGGATTTCTTCTTGCAGGATGTGTCCTGAGTATTATTTAGGTGGGTGGTTTTTAAGGGTGGCCAAAATCGTATTACAAAAAGTAGTTATAAGAATTCGGCTTAAAGGAAAAAGGATGGCATGCTTAGGGTAGCTCTTAAAAAAAGAATATATAAATAAATAATTTCTATAGCACTTTCAGCTGAGGATTGCAAAAGACTTCAGCAACGTTAACCAATTAACTCTCACAACACCTATAAGAAGTAATGAGGAATGTATGCACGCTTCTTTTCACCCACTACAGAAATGCATCCACAGTAGCTGGGCAAAATTTTTAACTGAAAACTCTCTTTTTAAATGAAAATGAGCCTCTTTTTCCACATTGAAAACTTCCACAAAAAGCATTTAATAACATTAGAATGGCCATATTGGGTCCCAAAGGTCCATTTATCCCAGTATCCTGTCTTCTGACAGTGGCAGGTGCCAGAGGCTTCAGAGGGAATGAACAGAACAGGGCAATTATCAACTGATCCATCCCCTGTTATCCAATCCCAGTTTCTGGTGATCAGAATTTTAGGGACATCCCGAGTTCGGGGTTGTGTCCCTGACCATCTTGGCTTTCACTTTTGGAAAAGGTTCAGGTTTTCATTGAACCAACATTTTCAAAATTGTGTTTTTCCCTTTGAGTTAAGCAATAGAGACACTGCGGAGTTTTGAGGGAACGGTAAATTCTGTAAAAAGTACAAGAAAAACACACAATGTATCTGAGAAAACAGAGTCAAGACAATAGTTTTTGCGAAATACTGAATGGATAATTAGGCATAAATGAAAGAATGACCATGCTTTTCAGCTACTGAGAAGGTGGCAGGCACACTGATCTGTGCATTTCATATACTCGGCCACGCGGCCGTTCTTACATTTTACAAAAACATTGGTAAATAATCAGGTGGTGTCAAATCCTTCAGGCATCCACTGAACTGTCACTGAGGAAATCCTCATCAGCTGGGTTTGAGGGCTTCACATGAACCATAACAATATCCACTAAGCTGCTGTATTTGCATCTGCCACAGTACAGTAGCTTCAGTCAACATGGCTACCTGGAGACGACTGACTTCAAACATTGCTTATTAAGCAAACACCCACCTCACTGCTGAAAAGACAGACAAGGAAAGGAGAGAGAAAAAGATGGTTGAGTATCAGCGTGTGACAGAGCAATGAGACAAACTGGTCAAGGACGCTGAATAGTCAATAGCAAACAGTTTACTGCAGGGATTATTTGGCTGGAAGCGTCTGGTAGAAATGGGGAAAGATGAAATGCCTAAAGTACTAAGATACTATAACTTGACAGCACTGTTGGAACATAGCTGACAGTGACATGGAGACACACTTTCTTTTAGTCCAAGTTCCCATCTCAAGAATTACTGGGGCTTCTTGAACCACTCGGGCTCAGTCCACAATGTATTGAATAATAATGCCAACTACCAACACAACATGCGGTATCAGAGACAGGTGAACTGGGGAGGTTAAAAAACAACAACCCCGACCCGTGCATCAGCCCTTTCCCCCAGATGAACCACACCTAAATTTACCAAAGTGATGGAGAACAATTATCTCCTGTCTCTTTCTAACTCCATCTTCTCAGTCCCAAACATGGCCCCTTGTTCCCCACCCCATCCTTACCCCATTCCCAGATATGTCCCCTGATTTCCCAGACCATCTTCCCCCCTAGCCTCACCAGACTGAACAGCTATCTATCTAGGTACTTATAAGGCCCCCGTTACTGCACTATTTGAACATTACATAATGTTTAGCATATGTATCTTCACAGTATCCCTGTGAAGTAGGGAAGTGCGATTATCCCCATTTTATAGATGGAAACAGAGGTACTGAGATACTAAGTGACTTACCCACACTCACACAGGAAGCCTGTGGCAGAGCAGGGAGTTGACCTCATGCTTCTCAAGTCCCAGATTAGTACCCCAGCTTCCTTTCTGAGCAGCTCGGGCCCATCCATTCTTGTAGCCATTCCAGATGACCAACAGATGCCAACATATGCACACCCAAAATATCAGAAGCTCATTGGGATGCTGGAAAAGGTGTCAAAGTTACATCAATGGAGCCAACTAGCAAGTGCCAAAGGGGGGATGAGTAGGCCTGGGAAAGAGAGGAGGCAGAGAGAGAGATGGGAGTCAGAGAAGGAAGGAAGGAAAGATGAAACCTCAAAAGGTTCAGATAATTTCAGAAAATTACTCAGCCTTCTCTGGTTTCCTCAAACCACCCTGCTAAATATTATCCATCTTTGCAGCATTCTGCACTATGGGCACCGGGAAATCACAGAATCATAGAATATCAGGGCTGGAAGGGACCTCAGGACGTTATCTAGTCCAACCCGTTGCTAAAAGCAGGACCAATTCCCAACAAAATCATCCCAGCCAAGGCTTCGTCAAGCTTGACCTTAAAAACCTCTAAGGAAGGAGATTCCATCAACTCACCACCCTCCCGGTGAAAAAGTTTTTCCTAATATCCCACCTAAACCTCCCCCACTGCAACTTGAGACCATTACTCCTTGTTCTGTCATCTGCTATGACTGAGAACAGTTTAGATCCATCCTCTTTGGAACCCCCTTTCAGGTAGTTGAAAGCAGCTATCAAATCCCTCCTCATTCTTCTCTTCTGCAGACTAAACAATCCCAGTTCCCACAGTCTGTCCTCCTAAGTCATGTGCTCCAGTCCCCTAATCAGTTTTGTTGCCCTCTGCTGGAGTTTTTCCAATTTTTCCACATCCTTCTTGTAGTATTGGGCCCAAAACTGGACACAGTCTTCCAGATGAGGCCTCACCAATGCCAAATAGAGGGGAATGATCACGTCCCTCGATCTGCTGGCAATGCCCCTACTTATACAGCCCAAAATGCTGTTAGCCTTCCTGGAAACGAGGGAACACTGGGGCCCAGAGAAAGACCAGAAGTCATAGTAAATGGTCACAAATGATCAGGAAAGCCCATTGCTTCTTCACTGATCTACAGGGCAGAGAGAAGCTGGACAAGCTGCCAGTGTCTATGTCTTCACTGGGGGAAGCTGTGGCGCTGGCATTTCTGCTTGGATTTAGACAATTAAATAGCTTGCCAGTCGCTGTGTTTTTGGAAGTGATCATTCCCTAAATATTTCACAGAGGGACAGAGAACTGCCCATGGCCACTACATAGTCACAAGGATTAGGACCCGGACCAGAAAACTCTCACAACCCAAACCTGACTCAAACTCTTGGTTACCATCCGCTTCTGTAATTTCTTCAGAACTGGTCTGGAGATTGTGTTTAATGGGATTAGACAAACACAGTCGCTGCCACTTACTGGAGTTTTTCCTCGTTTGTTTTTGTTTGCATTCTCAAGAGTTCAGCATTTCCAACTATTTTAATTTAAAAAGAGGATTTTGTTGAAAAAACAACAAAAATGGTACCTCCCAAGACAGAGTCTTAGCATGCCCCGGTGAAGGTAGAAATGAGGGTATTCAAACAAAGGGAGCAGGGAGCAATTCTTCCCACATCACTACAACAGAGAGAAAGGATCGAGGAAAATGGAACAGCAGCAGTGTGAAAGATACATACATATTCAGGCCCTTTGTCAAAAAAAACCCTGTGCCGCAGCATTTCAATTAACAAAGTAGGATGGTTTACCTGATACAATGCTCCCTCTGTGAGTGTAATTACATATTTATGCCCCACAGAGATTTTTTAATTTCTATTCAGTTTGTTTGCCTTGAAAGTATTTGCCACTGGAAATGTTCTTGATGTGTAATTTTAAGGCAGTGTTAGCCAAATATGTGACTTGTTTTCATTTTAGATTCATTTCCATGAGGAAGGGTTTGAAGATGATGCCTCTTTCCAGGACAAAAAGAAAAAAAAAATGTCAAGAAAGATGATATTTCAACAAGCAGCAGAAAAAAAAATATGAAAAGGACACTATCAAGTACCCATTGTATAGTTTTCAGTGTCTGTTTTTCATCCTTTGTTGTTCATAATACACTCTCAGAAGCTTAAAGTAACTTATTACCTTTCTAGTTTTATTCTTTTCTACTTGGAAAATATTGAATCTTCCTCCTGTGTTTCAATATGCTGACATTAACAATCCTTTTTTTGTTTGTTATTTTCTTGTTTATCTGTCAGCATCATCAGTGACCCCAGCAAGATCATGCAATGGGGTTTGTGTCTTTTCTTGGGGTTTCACTGCCTGATATGGGGCTTTAATGCTGAAGAGCCACCTCTCCAGTAAAGCACTAATACGCTTGCATAACTTTAAATGTGAGCAGTCGCATTGACTTCAGTGGGGCTGTTCTTATGCTTAAGTACTTTGCTGGATCAGGGTTTCTCTTTTCTTGTGCCTCTCTGTTCCATGCGGAGGAAAGGGCCTTCACCACTGTCTTTCCATCTTTGCTGATCTTCCACTGCAGTCATAGCTTCTCCCCATGTCATTTTGATACCTCCCGATTCTGCTTCCATTGTGCGTGTCCGTGTTATCCTTGGGCTACCTCATTGTGTCTTGCCTTGAAGGTTCCAGTCCAACACCTGTCTTATGTTATGTTATGTTACTTGGGTCTTTCCTCCATACATGTCCTTGCCATGTCTATCTTCATTCCATAACTTCCTGTCCTTTAGGCTTCTGTTTCGTCCTCCTCCAGAGTTCTTCATCTGTGATTTTTTTCTGGCAATCTGATATTTATGATTTTCCTAAGGCAGACATTTATGCAAAATTAGAGTTTAGATAATAAGGTTTTAAAAGGCTCCAAACATTAGCACCATATAATGATTTTTCAATGGTTTTAAAGATTCAACGTTTAGTTTGGAGTGCAAGATTCATATTTCTCCAGATCGCCCTCAGAGTTACAAATGCATATCCTTTCTGGCTTTAATGTCTGTGTCTGTTCCACCTGTTGTACTTACAATGCTGCGAAGATATGCGTAATATTGTTCCTCTGCTATGTCAGTCCCAACAGCGTTACTGGTGTTTCTTGTTGTGTGTTGATTGTCACAGTTTTAGTTTTCTCTATGTTGATTTTCAACCCTACTAACTGTGGCTAGGCCTGGAAATTATTTCTTTAGATTTGCATGTTCCCATGGGTTCAGGATAGCTAGGTGATATCATCTACAAAGTCCCCATCTAATTTCTATGTGAAAGTTCATTGTATGCCCCTTGGTTGTTCTATCGTCTCTCGTTACCCAATCCACTACCAGTAAAAAGATCATGAGTGACACAAAACTTCCTTGTCTGCTGCCCATGGTAACCTGAAATATCTTAGTCAGTTCCCTGTTATGCATTACTTGGCATGTCATATATCCACAGAAGCTCTAAATGAAGATCACAGATTTCTGAGAAATTCTGTAGCAGCATAGCAACTTCCAGAAAGCTGTTCTATCCACTGTATCAAAAGCTTTTTGGAAATCTGTAAAATTCATATAAAGTGGTGATGGCCATTTGATCAACAGTTCTGTGGTGTCACGTAGGGTTATTATTTGATCTGTACATATTTTCTTCAGTCTGAACGCTGCCTGTTCTTCTTGTAACCTTGAATCTACCTCTTCCTTTGTTCTATCCAGAACAATGTGTAAATACCTTTCTTGGACTAGACAGCAATTGAATGCCCCTTCAGTCTTGAAACTGACTGAGGTCTCCTTTCTTTGGTAGCTTCATTATATGATCCTTTTCCCACTCGTTTTATATTTTTTTCCTTTTCTGGACCAGGGCCTAGAAAAATAAAAATATTGTGAGGTCATCACTAAACACTGATTCGTTTTGTGCTTAATTTCTGAGCAATTGAAAATTGAGGCAAAGATATTTGACAGCTACTACAGTACTCAGCAACTCCAGGTTGGGATTATCCATGTTGAGCAAGATTTACAAAGGTATTTATGCTCCTAAATATGCAGCAAGACACCTTTTAAATCCCACAAAGCATCTAAGCAGGTTGGGCACCTAACTCCAATTGAAAGTCATGGTAGGTAGGTGCCTAATTCACTTAGAAGCTTTTGAAAAGCCCACTAGGTGCCCATTTGTATCTTTAGGAGCCTAAATACTTCTGTAAACATAGCCCATAGGAATTATTTATACAGAAACGGTATTAGCTTTCCTTACTTATTTCTGTGAACTTTTTCAAAGAGACAATGACAATGTATAAACAACTCAAGATTTTGCCACTCATGGCTGGAGAAAAGCACTGAAGAGACCTGGGGCCACTGCTTGTTAAGAACATCAATGTCTCCCCATTCAGAAAGACCTGCCTAGCAGCTATCTTGAAATATACAATAGTCTAGCCAGTGCTTGAGAAGGCATCACGTAGCAAACTTTCTCATTAAGACCATGTCAACACTACCAAATTATGTCAACCTACATTATGTCAGCATATAACCACCGCATACATAGTTTGTGCGTGTGCATACCACACTTCTTGGGTCAGCTGTGCACGTCCTCATCAGAACTGCTTGAAGCAATGCAGAGTTCAGCATGGGGCATTGTGGGACAGCTCCTGGAAGCCAATAACAGTCAACATAAGTAATGCAGTATCTACACTGACATTGCGTCGACCTAACTACATCAACTGTGAGTCTGTGCCGCTTGGGAAGGTGGCATTATTAAGTCAGCATAATGGGACAGCTATGTCGGTGAGAGTGAAATTTAAGTGTACAAAGTCGATGCAAGATATCTTGAGTTCAAACACTCCAATCACCCTGCTACAGCACCTGCTCTGGTTATGTTGGTGAATGGTCTCCTCTTAGCTATGGACTGAGGACAAATAGCAATACTAGTTCTCTTAGAGCTGACAGCAGTTTTTGATGGCTTGCAGTGTTGTTGGAACCATCTTGCTTCCAGGTTATTAGAGGGACAAGGTGAATGAAGTAATATTTTTGACGGGACCAACTTTCATCCACAGAAACTGGGCTGATATTACCTCACCAAACTTGTCTCTGCCTTTTTGACACAGATGATCAGAGGGTGAGGCTCACTCGTTTCACAGACCTGGTAGGGATGAGTGGAGTCATGCTAAGATGGCTTTGCTCATTCCTCCCAGATACCTCCCAGGGGGTCACAACTCGCAGCTGTTCCTCCTCCCCAAAAGCTCTCACCTGTGGAGTCTCCCAAGGCTCAGCCCTGTCTCCCCTTTTATTGAGAATCTATGTTAAATCTCTAAGAGAATCTACTTGGCACCAGACGCCTGCCCAGGCCACACCAGCATTCTGCTGCTATACAGGAGCCCTGAACCAATTCTGGCTTTGCTTATAAGTAGAATTTTAAGTGGCACTAATCTTCAATGCCCTCTTTGGACTAGCCCCACTATGGCAGCCACTGCCTCTCAATCCACAACCACATGCAAGATCAGTGAGGACTCTGCAGCTGAGCAGACCTATGGTTAAATTCTCAGGAGCAAGGAGCTCTCAGAACAAGGCCCTCAGCTGCACAAGGCCGTCTACCAACATCCTTCTGACCACTGAAATAGGGACAAGTTTAGGAAAAATAGCATCTTGTGTCCTGCGATCTGAGCATCCCGTATCCTGCTGTGTGGAGTGGAGTGTACTTATGCTTTACACAGTACCATGGGTATGCTCTGCCAATGCTTGCATAGACAACTAGAACTATCATACAATCACATGTCCACTCATTGACCACAATAAATCTAGCTAGTATCTATCACTGCCAGCCACGGTGTTGCATCTGCAAAGATGCAGAAATCTGCATGCCAACACCAGACCAATCCTTAGACTTCTCAAACCAAACTGAATCATTACAAGAGAAAAATGTCTTTTGGACATTATTTACCGAGGCTGCAGTTGCACTGGTGACCTGGAAGTGAAAGGCCACTGGCATGATTGCCACCGCCAGCTTAGTCATATTCTATTTTCTTTCCTTTACCTTTCTTTTGCCTTCAGGCTTGTGGTCATGCCTCTCCTTCTTTTCACCCTACTGCCCAACTAACAGTCGTGCCAACCGTAGTTTGAGAATGATCAGTTACTGTGGGGGGTTTAAGTGCATTTCAGACTCATGGAAGATTCTAGTTTCTGTTAGATGGACACACACACACACACACGCAACTTCACATAATAGCTTGGAAATATCTGATTTTTTCAGCTATATGGTAATGTGCACTTGAGATTAGAACATGGCCCTAAGGTGACTATGCATTTCTCAATTTTACTGCTGACAATAGGTAGCATATTTTTATTAGCTCTACTTTTTAAAATATTCGCTCCATTGTTTGGCTATTCCAGTTTTGGGCCAAATCTTTAAAGCTGGCCTTGAATTTTGATTCTTCAGTCACCATCTTTGGACCCACCGTCTCAATAGATGACTCCATGTTTTGTGCGAATTGATGAGAGAATAATGGGGCTCTGAAATAGCTGAGGCTTCTGCATGCTGAAAATTTAAACTAATGAAATTCAAGGCAACCAAACAACACTGTGGTTTTATGGCAAATGCTCAGGATAGGCTTGATTAAACCCATCACCTTTTCATTTGTGACTCACACCCAATCTGAACTCATTTCCAGAGGCAAGAATTTACAAACATGATTTAATTCCTATGCGAAAAGTGTTTTGAAGATGTGAAGTGCTCAGCTCTGTGTGTGAACAAGAAAACGTGTCATTTCATTCTGCATTCAGGGAACACAAGATTTCCTCCCCTGCCCCTCCTTTTCGGAAGGAAGTTTACCGCTGAAACCAATAGAGAAAATGCAAATGAGCGGACTGTTTGTTAAGGCTGCAGGAGAGTAAGCACAAGCAGTTGTTACCATGAGTGTTTCTATGAAAGTGGGAAATCTGTGTCTTTAAAGTGTATTTATTTAGCTAAAGAAAGTTTGCACAGCTTGTGGAGAAGGGATCTGTAGGAAATTAAATTCCAGCTTCACCTCTGCATCATTTCTACACCTGCCAATTCTCCCTGCCAGCTAGACTTCCTACCCACAGTGGCTCAGTCCCTTAGCGATGCCCACAAATGCTAGTGAGTAATCATTGTGCAACTACCTCTATTGCCTATCACCAGAGAAATATGCACTGAATGTGCTTCTGCACAAGATATTAAGCGCTGACCCCTCTACACCCACAAACCTTCCACTGGCAAGAACAGGAGAGAGGATGGGTTTGAAACACCAACATGAAGGTTTGTGTTTCACAATGAATGCAATTGCCCCAGGATGGGCTCAAGAGAGACAATGGTAATCACAGTTCGCTAGACCTCCTCCCACTGCTTAGGAAATCACCACCGGCTGCTCCATAAAACGACAGTCCAAGCAGTGGTCCAGGCAGGTGAAAATGGGTGTTGGAGACTGTGACACTGAAGACGTGACCATCGGCCAAACCAAAAGTGTTTTGGGCGCACAGCAGCGTCAAGCGGAGGTTGTGAGTTCTTTGAACATAAGGAGGTTAGAATAATGGAAGGTAACAATAGACTTGCTCTACCTGAATGGGGTCATGAGACTCTCTCGAAGGCCCTTGGCACTACTGATTTGCATAAATTGTCATTTGCTTCTAGGAAATTTACTAAATATTGGCAACGTTTCAAAAATTATTTACTATTTACATTACGGTAGCACCTGGCAGTCCCAACTGAAAGTGCTAGGCACTGTACAAATCAGTGAGAGATGGGCCCTACCCAAAAGAGCTTAAAAGCTGAATAGACAAGACGGACGAAAGGTGGGAGGGGAGACAGGCACAGAACAGGAGTATCTTGCCAAAGGTCAAAAATCAGGTTAGTGGCAGAGTGAGGATTAGACCCCAGATATCCTGTGTAGTGTCCCAGCCACTAGCCCATGCTGCCTCTCTGACTTAGGTGGATTCATTATTTCTTTCTGCAGTTTATGATTAGGTTCAACATTAAGAACAAGTCTTCAGATGAAAAATTCTATAATATTTTAAGACCAAAACATTAATTTAAATATGAAGGTCTTCTCACAACTCTACTGAATCCAGCTGGACTGCATTGTACATATTCTTGTTTTATTAGCTTCAGTTTGATGTGTCTATGCATATATCATTATTGCATTGTATATACACAGTCAATGAAACACAACCAGAATAGCATAATAGTGTAATCTCTCCAATTACATTTTATTACAAATCTAAATACAGAATCAATGGGTTAGAAGGATCCACAAGGGTCATCTACTCTAACCCCCTGCCATGATGTAGGATTCTTTGTGTGTAAGCCATCCAATACAGATGGTTCCAGCCTCCTTTTGGAAACCTCCAGAAAAGAAGCTTCCACAACCTCCCAAGGCACTGTTCCGTTGTCCTACTGTTCTTATAGCTAGAAGGATTATGCTGTAGTGTAGTTTGAACCCATTTCCTCTTGTCCTGCCCTTTGTGGCAAAAGAAAACAACTTTTCTCTATCTTTTTTATGGTAGTCTTTCAAGTATCTGAGGACCACTATCATATCCCCCCACCAATCTCCTCTTTTCCAAACTAAACATACCCAGGTCCTTCAGCCTTTGCTCACATGGCTTGCCTTCCATCCCTTTGATCACCTTTGTCACTTGCCTCTGCATCCTTTCCAGTTTCATTACATCCTTTCCATATATTTGGGACCAAAACTGGACACAGTGCTCCAGCTGAGGAGTAACCAGTGCTGAGTAGAGCAGTATTATCACCTCCAGTGACTTGCAAGTTATGCCGCTGTTAATGCAACCTAAAATTGCATTTCCTTTTTTTGCAACAGCATTGCGTTGCTGACTCATTATGAGGTTGTGATCCACCACAACTCCCAGATCCTTCTCAGTAGTGCCAAGCCAGCTATCCCCCGCTCTGTATTTGAACTTTTGGGTTTCTTCTCTAAGTGTAGCACCTTACATCATCTTTGTTGAATTTCATTTTGTTGTTTATAGCCTCATTCGTCAAAATCCCTCTGAATTTTTGCTCTATCCTCCCAGTTATTGGCAACCCTCCAGCTTTGTGTCATCTACATACTTGATCAGTGTGCTCGCTATACCTACATCCAGGTCATTAATAAAGATGTTAAACAACCAGATCCAGAACAAATCCCAGTGGAACCCCACTTGAGACCTCCCTCCAATCCAACATCATTCTATTAACAGTTACACTGTGTTTGCCATTGTTTAATCAATTATGTATTCTCTTAATGGGAGTTCTGTTGAGCCCACATTTCTCCAGCTTACTTATCAGACTGTCCTGTGGGACTGTGTCAAAAGCCTTGCTGAGGTCCAGGTATATTACATCCACTGCATTCCCCCATCCACCAAATCATTTACCCTGTCAAAAAAGGAAATCAAGCAGATTTGGTTACACCTTTATCCTCCAAGTATTCACAATTTGAATGTTTCATACATTGCTCCAGTTGCTTCCCAGGTGGCAAAATTTGCAGACGGTACAAAACTATTCAAGATAGTTAAGTCTCAGGAAATCTATGAAGAGCTACAAAAGGATGTCGCAAAAATGGGTGACTGGGTAACAAAATGGCAGATGAAATTTAATGTTGATAAGTGCAAAGTAATGCACATTGGAAAACATAATCCTAACTATACATATACAATGATGAGGTTTAAATGAGCTGTGAAGAAAGAGATCTTGGCGTCATTGTGGACAGTTCTCTGAAATCATCCACTCAACGTGCAGCGGCAGTCCAAAAAGCAAACAGAATGTTGGGAATCATCAAGAAAGGGATAGATAATAAGACAGAAAATATCATATTGCCTCTATATAAATCCATGGTAGCCACATTTTGAATAATGTGTAGCAGATGTGGTCGCCCTCATCTCAAAAAAGTAATTTGGAATTGGAAAAGGTTCAGTAAAAGGGCAAAAGGACATGATTAGGGGTAGGAATGGGCTTCGTAATGAGGAGAGATTAATAAGACTCGGGACATTTCAGCTTGAAAAGAGCAACTAAGAGGGGATAATATAGAGATATATAAATCATAATGGTGTAAAGAAGTAAATTACAGAAGTGTTATTTACTCCTTCAAATTAGAACAGAGGCCACTAATGAAATTAATAGGTAGCAGGTTTAATAAAAGATTCATATGACGCAACATACTGTTAACCTCTGGAACTCCTTGCCAGAGGCTGTTGTGAAGCCAATATATAATGGGTTCAAAGGGACAAGATAGATATGATGATAAGTCATCAAAGGTATTAGCCAGGATGGCAGGATGATTTCCTAGCCTGTTTGCCAAGAAGTGGGAATGGGTTAAGGCATGGATCATTGATGATTACTGTTCTGTTCATTCCTTTGGGGCACCTGCTTGGCATGTCAGAGGACAGGATACTGGGCTAGATGGTCTTTGGTCTGAGCCAGTGTGGATTTCTTATGTATCGAGTCAGCTGACTGGTCTACGTTCCCCTGCATCTCCTTCCCTCCCCCGCCCGGCCTTTTTTAAAATGGGGCATACATTCACCTTTCTCCAGTTTACCGGGATTCTCCTATCATATGAGTTTGGTAAATATTTCTAGTGCTCCAGATTTATTCTCTAATGCTCCTTCATACTGGGTGAATAGTACCTGGCCGTGTTTGGAATTATATATGGTCAAACTCTGACATGTTCTTTGTACTTAGGCCTTAATCTGCCTCCCTTCCCTTTATTTCTGGGTAACTTCACAAGGTGTCAGTCACATGCCGATTGTTGCGAGAAGGCTGGAGAAATTCGGCTGTAACTAAAAAGTAAATAAAAAATATAGGCTTATTTGGAAATAGGTATCCGACTTGTTCTTATGCACATTTGTACTGTGCAGTGTGTGTATGTACAAGAATATGTGCCATCAACTCGACTCCTTTTGCTGTTTGTGAGTGCGTTATCAAGCGATTCATTAGCTCCTCTCATACACAGCAATAAGTACCGTGGCAATAAATTATAGCTCAAAGGGACAAGAAAACCATGCTAATGTGTTCATAGAGTACGTCTACATACGGGATTATTCATTTACTTAAACCGTTTTATAAAACAGATTGTATAAAAGTCGGACGTGCAGCGGCCAACACAAGCAAGTTAATTCGCGGTGTGTGTCATGGGCAGAGGCTAGCTTCGATTTCCGGCGCAGTTTGCACTGTGGGTAGTATTCATAGCTATTCCCCATAGTTCCCAGCAGTCTCGCCTGCCCTTAGAATTCTGGGTTGAGAGCCCAGTGGGCTGATGGGAAAAAATCTTGTCGCGTGGTTCTGGGTAATAGTTCAGTCATTCCTCCATCCGGAGACAGCAATGGCAACAATATTCGCCCCGTTTTGTCCCTGGATGCCTTGACAGACACCAATGCATGGCAACCAGGAGACCTTCAGCTTTTTTGTTGTTTTTTTTTTTTTTGTTTTTTTTTTTTTTAGTCAACGCATAATTGTACTGGATGCGTGACAGAGGCGATACTCCAGCGTACACAGCAGATTATTTGCTTTGGCATGATCAGAGACGGTTACCAGTCGTTCTGTCCGTCTTGCTGTGCAGTATAAATGCAATGAGATGATGCTATCTTGTTCTATGCTGTCTGCGCCAGGGAAATTGCAATTGAGATGACAGTTTATCTCTTCCTCGTATGTCTGCTGCTGATCTGGGTGCCCTGCTGAGATGCGGCTGGGGTGCAAAAGAAAACTGGGGTTGACTCCCTGCAGTCAATTTCTCCTTTTATGTTATCTAAAATAGCGTCAATCTGCTAGGGAAATATGGGAAGTGTCTAGAAACCAGTATATAGACGCACAGGTGCTCATGTGTCAGATCCCGAGTAAATGATGAGTACATTGCCCATTCATGGGGGTGCCCCTGCAACCAACCCACCCGTTGCTTCCCTCTCCTCACCTTCTGGGTCACTGGCAGGTCCCCCCCCCCATTTGTGTCATGAAGTAATAAAGATCAGAATAAGAAACCACTTGAGTTTTTCGGAATAAGATGGGGGAGGCAGCATCCCGGTGCGTATGGACAGTCAGGAAGTACAAGAATCTTTCTAACACATGAAAAGAGGGAGGGATTGCAAGCTCAGGCCCCCGTTGCTGGATGAGGACGGTTACCAGCCATTCTGTATCATCTACTGGAATGACAGAAATCATTCATATTTTTACCCAGGTGCCCCCCCGCCCAACAGCCTCCCACCCTCAGGGTTCAGACCAGGGTATACTCAGCATTTTATCGGAGCACTCCTTGGCCACTTCGATACATGAATTGCATTCCTACTTGTATCTCACCATGGATTGAGTGGAGTGATTTATACTTGGTATTCTGGCTGAGCATCGGCCTATCATCTCATTATAGACATAGAATTGACATTGAAGAAGTCAAGAAACGATTTTCTCTTTTCTTTCACGTGTGTTGGGTGTTAATATAGGTTATTCTAACACGTGACAATGTGTTTTTGATACAGATGGGAGGCTCAGCCAAATACTTTCAGAGACGTGTAGACTGTGGGATAGCCCTTTCCCCGAAGTCCCCCCCTCAGTACCCCCCTCCATCGAGCGTCCATTTGGGTCCTGGCCTTTCCATTACGCTTGTCACGAGCACGTATAGCCTGGAGATTTTTTTTTCAACGGTTTGGCATTTCATCTTCTGTCGGAGCTTTGAATAGACAGATTTGTTTCCCTATACAGTGGATCAGATCCAGTTATCTCCGTACGGTCTGCGGAGCTCTTTTTGGATTTGGATGCATCCATCCGTGCTGATCAAGAGCTCCACGTGGCAAACAGGAATGAAAATCTAATTGTTGCGGGCTTTCCTGTTTCACCTGGCACAGCATCCATTCAGATTGCTGTCCAGAGAGTCACAGTGGTGCCTGTGGGATCCGCCCGGAGGCAATACTGTCAATTTCGCGGCACACTAACCTACCGATATGGTAATACCGATTTTAGCGCTACTCCTCTCGTTGGGGAGGAGTACAGAAACCAATTTAAAGAGCCCTTTATATCGATATAAAGAGCGTTGTAGTGTGGACGGGTACAGTGTTAAATTGGTTTAACGCTGCTAAAATCGGTTTAAACGCGTAGTGTAGACCAGGCTATAGATTCATGGTTTCCAAAGCCAGAAGGGACCACTGTGATCATCCAGGCTGACCTCCTGACGACACAGGATCTAGAACTTGCCTAAAACAGGGGTAAGAGGTAAAATCCACAAGTTGCAATAGAAAGGATGGGGCTGGCGGTGGGCGACCATCAGCCTTTCATAATAATAGCGCCAACTCAGCAGCACCTTGCACCTTCACATCTGAAAGTGCCCTATTTAATTCACTTTCTGTTATATTGCTAGCTGTTCGATTCTTCCATAGGGGTTTTAGGAGCAAAGGCAATCTCAAGAGAGTCTTTCTAGTCTAAGTAATATAATGTTCCATAATACTTTTGGAGCAGTTGGGTCACTTTGGAGGGGCTTTGAGAGAGATTATTCTCATTACTTATTGAGTTCCACAGGAACTATGGGATACGATACAGATTTTTAAAGGCTTTTGATATCTTGGTGTGCAGGAGTGAATATCTATGTTTCCATCTAATTAATACTATAGCCCACATGCAAATCACTGTCCAGCTATAGACTTTCTACCTCCAGTTCAGTTAGTGATAACCATAGAAATGCTAAACTGAACAAATAAGGATTTACCCTGAGGTAATCAGCAGGTGCCACATCAACCAATCTTCCCTTCAGACAAACAGACACACAGAAAAGATAATGCACCATATTTAGCAAACCACCTTTCTATTCGGTTTCATTGCCATCTCAACAGAAAAAAAAATAAAATGGGGTGGGGGCAGGAGGAGATAAAAATAGGAAAGTGTAACATTATAGTCCCTAAAGTCAGGCTTATTGATGCACAACGTAACAGGGAGCAAATCCAAGTATTTGGCCAAAGTCTGCACTGAGACAAACTCCAGCTCATGTCCCTTCCTCAAAACAATGTTTGATTAAGGGAAGCTTAACCTGGCAAGAAAAATAAAGAAAGAAAGAACCAGAAACTACTGGACATTATAAAAACAGTCATCTAATTACATAGCCACCGCCTGGTGCTGGCAATAAATGCAAACAGCAACCTGATAAAGATAAATTATAAAGCAGATCTTTAGTCTTCTAAGAGTCTGGGCATTGTGGACAGCTGCTTGGCTACCTGAGCCATATTTAATGAGATCTATGCACCAAATTGTTTGCACGTTTCAGCGATACATTTCACAATGGCTCTGAAAACAATTGGGTGTTGTGGGATAAGTACCTTTCACAGTATACCAAGGTCAAACCTTTTACTTGATGTACTTAACTAACCATGTAAAATATTACATCAGCAAGCCTATGAGGCACTTAGAGATATATTCATATTTGCATAATATCCTCTGTAAGTTAGTCTGCGGTCCTTAAGGGTGTTTAGAATAACTGCATGCAAGAATATACTTAATCCAATCTCATTTTAGCTTTTGCTCTTTTAAGATTTCAAAATTAATAAATCCTCCTGATACTTCAAATTACCATGAGCTTTTATAAGCATAACTTTGTAACTTTAACCCATTTAGGAACATACCCTACAGGCATATGTACTAATGAATAAGAAATAACATTAGAAGTTTAAAGATGGTCTCTTTATGAAGTAATGTAAGAAAATCCTGTTAGCTGGATCAAGTACAAAAGTGTGATGTCTTAAAAATAGAAAATCCTTCACAAAATGACTTGTAATTACAATAACCAAAGGATAAAAAGTAAGCATAGTTTAAGTATTGTGCATTATTTAACTTGGTACGTGAAATATTTTTATGTATATGGATGAAAGCATGCAAACAGAAATCTGATGTAAACTGTGCTTCCATGACTACAGGATTTTTTATTTATTTATTTATTATTGTACATGGCCCCTGCCAAGACTACAGATAGCATGAAGGCTTTCAAGATACTTCATATACCACAGGGTCCTTGGAAGGTTCTGCAAATTGAAATGGGCTCTTCTCCCTGACGATTGTGCCATCTGAGGAGAGCAAGGGAACCCTTCTAGGTCAGAGAGTTTCCAAAATTTCTACAAGTTCTCCAGGATCCAAAGCTAAATAAATTGACTGGAGAATTTAAAAGGTGGTGACATACCAGGACAATACCAACAACAGTACATTTTAAATCTGTTGAAGGCAGTCCAAGGATGCATTATTGATTTAAGACAGTGATCCCCAAGCTATTGGTGAATCCCGTGCCTGGTAGTCTGCAAAATAAAATATCTTGGTAACCGAGCAGTGGGAAAGCAAGGAAGGGAGTTGGTCCATGAGGCTGACCATGAGCCTGGAGAACCAATGGCTGAAGGGCTGGAAAGGTCATATAGAAACTACATGGGCATGAGAGGACAAGGGCCAGCTCATCTACTAATACCAATGCCACATCCTTGGGTTTGGTCACTTTCTCCTCCAGGTTAGAGGTTGAATGACCAACTTATTGGCTCTTCTTCCTTCACCAAACTATCATTTATTATACCCATGGCATTTTGCACCTAGACCAACCTTAACCATCATTCTTCAAGGACAAATAGAATAAAAAGCTAAATAAATAATAATACCTAGCTCTAACACAGCACTTTTCATCACTAGATCTTAAAGCACTTTTCAAAGGATGTCACTAGGGGATTGTATTAGGCATGTAACAGATCCTCAGGTGGTTTCAGTCTGCAGAGTTCCTTTGAATCAATGGAACTATGATAACTTACAGCAGCTGAGCATCTGGTCCTTAAAGTTTATTTCAACTACTAGGCTAACACTCCTTGTTTCCGAAGGAAGGGCAGCTCAACAATATGTCCCAGGCGATGCTGCATGTATGAGTGCATGTTCCAGACCTGAAATAATTCACTCTTTTATTCCATGCTAGTCAAACAGGGCCAAAAGCTAAAGGTTTCCACTCGTCCAATGCTGACTTTCGCAAGTATCTGCCCCTACCGCACAGAAGCGATCCCTCTGTGGAGTAAGCATAGATCCTTGGTGGTAGCCTACAGGTCAGTGATTCTGCCAGCTGTGGAGACACTCTGCTACTCTTCAGAGAATGTTCTTCTACTGGTCACCACCCAGACATAGAGCCACATCCAGATCCTACATAGACCTTGAGAAAATGGGCTCTGCCCAGGGGAGCTCTGCAGAAGCAGGTGGGGCGAGTAGCTAAGTGGATTCTTGGTTGTTAATACAGTCGAGAGCTTTTCTTGTGGTTACTGGGTCCTCCTCTGTGGCTGTGGCTGTGGCTAAGTGTTGGCCCTGTATACAGTACATAGAGCACAAATCTCCCAGCCTTGCCACA
Organism: Chelonoidis abingdonii; assembly: GCF_003597395.2. Taxonomy (NCBI): domain Eukaryota; kingdom Metazoa; phylum Chordata; order Testudines; family Testudinidae; genus Chelonoidis; species Chelonoidis abingdonii. The sequence continues at coordinate 151,210,951 of NC_133772.1, read as the reverse complement.
CCTCCCACTCCCCCATCCCTCACTGCTCACTGAGGGGAAGGGAGAGGTGCAGCAGGGCTGTGCACTCACTGGGCACTCTCCCAGGTTTCTGCTATCTCCCCCACCTTTGCTGTGCTGCATTCAAGGCCTCCCATGGTTGCCAGGGGAGGGGCAGACAAGAATCGCCACCGTACCTGTGGCTCCAACAGAAGGCAGCAGTGATGGGCTGACTTTACAGAACCTTTAAATAAGCCTATGGGTGTCCTGGGCTCCCCTCTGTTTCATAATAATCTTCTTTCCTTTAAAATAAGTGTCTGCATCTCAAGTCACTAATCTATGGCTGAGAGGTGGGGCAGAAGATGAAGTGAGGGGGCACCATAATGTTCAGAGCTGGAAATCATTTGCAGGTCACAGCAACAAGGAGTTCGATTGGCCCTACAAAACCCAGAAACTATGGTCTGTAATCTGGGCTGCCACCTATTTACAGGAGATGTTTCTACATAAGTAAGATTTGGCATGGCCAGGGTAGTGAGGGGAAATCCTGGGCCTACAGACATCAGTGGAAAAACTCCTGTTTATTTCAGTGGGGCCAGGATTTCACCTGTGATGCTGAAATTCCATTGTGTACAACCGCCATAGCAGTCACTACTGCTGTCTACCAGGAATAGTGGCTCACTCTAGTGCTCTTAAAAGTTGCCCTTATAAGTGACAGAGAGCAGGGCCATCTGTGAGAGCCAACCACTGACACAGAAATGCTCCACTGAGCTCTAACAGCAGCTCCTTGGTGCCTCTATGTGTACAGGGGGCATGAGCGAGACCCTAAGTGTGCACTGACCTCCTCTTACTTCGTAACAAGACATAGAATATCAGGATTGGAAGGGACCTCAGGAGGTATCTAGTCCAACCCCCTGCTCAGAGCAGGGCCAATCCCCAGACAGATTTTTACACCAGTTCCCTAAAGGACCCCCTCAAGGATGGGAACTCACAACCCTGGGTTTATCAGGTCAATGCTCAAACCACTGAGCTATCCCCCCCAAGCATTATAGGCAGTAGCCCAGTTGGCAGCTCAGCTCTGCTCTCTGGCCAGCCCCATCTACACGCTGGCAGGACTGAGACTAAAGCACAAAATTACTCTTGGATTCCTAGAATCTTGTTTAAAAATTCAAAAGTATGGAAAACTTGCAAGTGCAGTTCTGGGGTCTTCCTTTACTTCCAGGGTCTCAGAAGCTTGGTGAAGGCTGCTGGAAAGGGAAGGTCTACGTACTCTCCAAAAGCAAAGTTGGGAACAGAACCCAGATCTCCTGGTTCCTTAAATGCCTTAGCACAAGGTCATCCTTCTACTGCTGTAATTTTGCCAAGCAGCTTAGGGGGTGGAGCTGGGGGGATCACCACCAAATGTTAGGTACTGAGCTTTATAAAATGTGCTGATCAAAACACATGGACAACACCACACACATGGTTATCTCGATCAAACGACAGTTAACTCATTTGTACCCTTATTGCCAAGATTCCTACCCCAGCCCTCTACCTCACCCCAAAACAAGACTAAAAGCCATTTAACTCTCTCCAATCACCTCCCACAGACAAAAATCTGTATCTAAACAAATGATTTTTTCAGAATGCCTTTACGGTTAAAAAAAAAAGTTACTGTTCTAAAATGAGCAATGACCAAAAAATAAAGAGGGCATATAAAGGATTAGACACATGTTAGAGTTTAAAGTTGAATACTCGAAGGGGAAAGGAAGAATGGATTTGTCAGAATATGAGTTGTGGTCTGTGTCCTGGCATCCCTTCATTGAACAGCTCCCTCACCCATTTCCCTTTTCATACAGGGCCATTAGCTCAAGGGCCCTCTGGTTAGCAAGCAGATATCAAGGCAGATTCCAAATTAGCCAAGGTTCAAACCATAAAATATTGTCTAGACTAGATCAGCCCTTTCAGATACCTCTGGAAAAGAGCCAGGAGCCCAGTAGAGGTTATGGACAACAGGAATCATGCCCCCAACGAGAAACACCCTAATGAAGCTTCCAAGTGACCTTTGAGTGCAGTCCCAAGAACGAGAATATTGCTGTAGTCCAACCTAGAGGTGACCAAGGTCTGGGGGAACTGTGGGGAGGCCCATACTAGAGCGGAACTTGGGCTTCTTTCCCCATGGAGGGGCTGGGACCTATGACCAAACACTAAATGTCTCAATCATAATTGTGTGGTGTGACTACAGGGCAGAGATAAGGTTTCAGCTTAAGGAGAAACTTTCAATTATTATTAATAAAATAAAAAGAAATAATAATAATAAATTAACCTTAATTATGAATTTCCAAGGTTTAGAACACTTGGTTTTGCAATGATTATAACACCCCTGTAATGTAGTTTTCCAAAATTGCATCTGTAAACTCCATTTTAATGTAGTTTTTGTGTGGGAATTTCTTTGGGGTCTGTTTCAATTAAAAATGTACATATGAACAAAATAAAGTCAAAAAGAATGTTAATGTAATATTTCTAAAGATCTGAAGTTATAAGGCATCAACCTCCATATTATTATATTATTATATAATTTTTAGGATCAGATTCACTCTGGTTGCTTTAACCCCCACCGGAACAGCACAAACAGACCAGATACATTAGTTTACAGCTGCTTTGTCTTATCACTGCAGAGTAAAACAGCTGGCATCTATACCCCCAGTTTCCCCTCGCTGCTGGTCTATCTGTTGAGTGGATCTGGGTGGCTTTAGAAAAGATAGGATTAATGGTATTTTTCCGTCATTATTTTTCACAACGTTTATCTGTCAGGAAGACTTGCTTTCTTTCAAAATGGCCACCATCTCCCATTGTTCCCAATAGGTCTGATGCCACAGATGCCTTCAGGAAAGATGGCGGCCCTGTATGTTATGAGCAGACTGGGACACTGAGTCCCATATGGCAAGCAGAAGCCCACGGCAGCAAATCTCAGAGCCCGAGTCTACTGACTCAGGTTCATGTTACAGCACTAAAAATAGCTGTGTAGACACAGACTGGAGCTCAGGCTGTGAAGCCCATGAGACAGACCCTTCTCAAAATTGTCACCATCTGAGGGTAGCTGTGCCTTCAATAATCCTTTTGAGAACAAGAGAAGATGGCAGACATTTAGAAATAAATCAGTTCTTTGTGGAATTCTCCGTAGCCAGCCATTGGCATTCTTTTGTCTCTACTGAAGGAGAAACCTTCAGTTACGAAGAACAGGAAAAATACTATTAATAAAAAATAAAAAAATCAAGTATAGCCCATAGAAAAGTTTCCAGTTAGGTTTAGCTAAAGGGGAAGTTTGAAGAGTCTGTGTAACTGGGATTATTAAGAGCAAAAAAAATGTCTGATGCAGAGAACTACATTTCTTAAAGGACCAATTTTTAATTTAAATACCCAAATGAATTAAAAGATTTACTTGTAAATTCTCAGAAATATAATTCTGTACTTAAAAAATAAGTGCTGTAATTCTGGGAACGATACACTGTATTTTTCGCACGTAACAGATTTTGAATCCTTGCTACAAGTGCAAGACTCAAATCAGCCTCAACTGCACAGTCACTACTGATGCCTCCATAATAAATTAAGGCAGAGATTTGCAAACCGCCTAAGAGATTTTGATGAGTATTGTATGTCTATCTCAGTGGAAATTGTACATCTAATTCTTCTAGGCAGCTTTGAAAACCTCCAGCTAACCTTTTCCCCCCTGCTATATTTCCAAAAGTTTGTTAGATAATAAAGTGCTGGAAAATAAAACCAAGCAGCAGAAAGATCATTTTACCAGAGCTATGAATGTTAGCAAGATAAAATAAAGAAGACAAGCTTAACTTACTAAGCAAACAATAAATAACCCATTTCTAAAATTGCCATCATGCATGTCCTGTGTATGTAGACCCACTAGTTAAATTATGGAACACTGCAAAGCTGTGTTTAAAAAGAAAAAGTTCAAATACGTATAGTACTTGGCCAGTGATGACAATGCTGCAAACAAACAATAACATGCCTCTACCTCGATATAATGTGACCTGATATAACATGAATTTGGAAAATCAGTGCTCTGGGGTGGTGGGGCTGTGCACTTTGGTGGATCAAAGCAAGTTCAATATAATGTAGTTTCACCTGTAATGTAGTAAGATTTTCTGGCTCTGAGGGCAGTGTTATATTGAGGTAGAGGTATATATGGAGATGCACCTATCTGACAGAGCTGGAAGGGACCCTGAAAGGTCATCAAGTCCAGCCCCCTGCCTTCACTAGCAGGACCAAGTATTGATTTTTTCCCCAACCCCTAAGTGGCCCCCCTTAAGGATTGAACTCACAACCCTGGGTTTAGTAGGCCAGTGATCAAACCACTGAGCTATCCCTCTCCTTTGGAATGTAAAGATCTATTGAATATGGCCCAAGAAAGATGTGTTTAAAAGAAGATGAAGAAAGGAAAGAAATGTCTCTGATTTCAATGAACTGAAAGGCGAATGGCAATATTTCAAGTCTGATGCTCCTATAGAGGATGTAAAGTTTGATGAAATTTAACACCCTAGTGCTGATTACAATAAACGCTCATTAGAGCCTATTTTGGTGGCGATAAGGAGCCATGTGACCTCAGGACAACCCTGTGCTCAAAGGCAGAAACATGTGGTGCCAGGAGCCACACCTTCCTGCAGAAGCAGTTCAGTCCTTTTGCAGGGAAAGCAAATGACGAAGCTGGCTCAGTTCAGACACAAAACATCTTTTAACTCAATTACTGGTTTGCAAACACGGCTGGATTCCTGTCTGGGGAAATGGAGCCCAGATACTGTCAAGTCTGATAATGCAATGGAAAACAAAAAAAATGCCTTTCCCTTCTCCTGGCCCAGGTGATTCAGAAAAATACTTACAATCCCACATGGAGACGCAGGCAGCGTCTGCCTCCTAGGAGGAGCAGGCAACATTAAGGTCTGGAATGTACTCTGCTCTACACCCATCACAGCACGTCATTAGAATATTGGATTTAGTGTTGTGCTTCCACAGATACAAAATTAGGCTGACAGAAGTCTGGATTCAGGCCCTTGCTCCATACTGCTAACTTGTAGACAGCCAGTAGCCAAAGGTATTTGGAACGGTAGTCTCTCTCCAGATGCTGCCATTCATTTCTGTGGGAAAAGGACCACTTACATCTAATTATAGTTTCTGCTAGAATTAACAGGACAGAAATGACAGGGGGAAAAAAATCCACACACGTTTCTGGACTAACTGGGAGACCTTTAGCAGAACAGCTTATGAAGTAGTTGGCTTTCAAACACATCAGCTTTTACGTAATTTAGAGTTCACATGATTCAACTGTGCAGTTTGGGTCATCAGCACTGAAAAACAATAGCGAAAGAGGAAGGGACGGAAAAAGAGTCATATTAGAAAAAAATACCTCTTGCGCACGAAAAGACTTGTGAAATGTCTATGCAGTCAACTAGGGCAATTATACTCCAGTTATGGCCATCCTGCTATAAACCATTGCTGAAACATACAAAAGTGAAATAGCTTATATATTTATGATTTTTATATTACACACACACATATACATCCCTCTATTTGATATTACATATGTCTAGGGCCCTACCAAATTCACGTTCCATTTTGGTCAATTTCACAGTCATATGACTTTTTAAATTATATATCTCATGATTTTAGCTATTTAAATCTGAAATTTCACAGTGTTGTAATTCTAGGAGTCCTGACCCAAAAAGCAGTTGTGTGTGTATGGGGTGTGGGGGGGAATCGCAAGGTTATTGTGTGACGGGGTGTAGTACTGCTACCCTTACTTCTCTGCTGCTGCTGGCAGCAGTGTTGTCTTCAGAGCTGAACAGCTGGAGAGAGGTGGTTGCTGGCCAGCAGCCCAGCTCTAAAGGCAGAGCCATCGCCAGCAGCAGTACGGATGGCATGGTACGGTATTGCCACTCTTACTTCTGCGTAGCAACAGCAGTCACCAGCTCTGAAGGCAGTGCAGAAGTGAGGGTGGCAATACAGCAACCCTCCTAAAATAACCTTGTGACACCCCCCCGCAATTCCCTTTTGAGTCAGGACTCCCAATTTGAGAAATGTTGGTCTCCCCCATGAAATCTGTATAGTGTAGGGTAAAAGCACACAAAAAGGCCAGATCTCACTGGGGGAACCAGATTTCACAGCCCATGGTGCATTTTTCATGGCCGTGAATTCGGTAGGGCCCTATGTATGTGTGTGTAGTCTCACAGGCTCATATATGTGGGTGTGTGTATAATATATAAAAAAAAAAAAATTCCCCTCTCACCTCTATGGGTGGTATGTGTCTTCCTCAACCTCGGGTCCTCTACCAGAGGCCTGGGAGTTTGAGGGTTCTGCGCAGTATCTTAGCTGTTGCCTACCACTTGCACTCTTCTAGACAGAGAGCTCTGATGTTGTCCTGGGATTTCTGTTGGAGCCACTCACCCAGCTTAGGAGTACAGCCCGAGTGCTCCTACCTCGCCACTGGGACATGTGCCTTCACTTTCCACATCCTCTCAGTTCTCTTTCACCCTGGTACTTCTCAGCTTCTCATATTCTTCTTCTCAATTTCTTCACTTGCACTGCTATATCTATCACCACCGCTTTGTCTTTTCTGCGTCCTGTCTATTACCACGGTTCTGGTTGATTGCCAGTACTGCTGTCCTCTGGGATTGGAATAGTCCCAACAGACATCTACCTGCTATCTCCACAACCTTCTTGATCTCGCGAAATTCTGGTCTTGGGAGGTCTACCATACCTGTGCAGATGTTCCTGTACACAATGCCAGCCACTTGTGTTATGCCTTCATGTATGCTGTTCCTGCTGCATCTTACATCCCTGCCAGGTTGGCTTCTCTACGCCTCTCTGCCATCATGCACTTGTGGTCCTCTTCTAGTTTGGTACCCTCTTCAATGGCGATCTATTCTTCAGTCCTTTTCCTGTCTGCATGATCAGTTGCTCAGTGCTGTCTTTATCCAGCCCTTTCCAGCCCTGTAGGATATCCCAATGTTCACCACTCATCAGTATCTGTCATGTCATCCCTGAAGTCTTGTGCTGCCTGGCCACTTCCTTCTCTTGTCTTCCTCCCCGTCTGCTGTCCCTCAGGCATTCTCTCAGTCAGCTATCTTTGACGCCATATTTACTGATGTACTCTGGATGTTTCGTTTCATTCCAGGACAGTGCTGTGCTCTCCCAAGCCCCGCCCCACTTCTTCCGGCTGTATACTTCTGGGTTTGTACTTGGGAGGAAAACCTCGTGCATGTTGAGCTTTCCGGTTTACATCGGCAGCCTCTGTCCTCCTTTGCCAGCTCACAGTTATACCGCATGGTATTCTGATTGACTGGCAGGGTATCCTTGTGCGTGATCTTGTTCTCCCTGACTGCTTCAGGACACTGTCTTATCTTTGGTATTACTATTGTTGCCGTCTTCCTCTCCTTCTCATCATTGTTTCCATGTGACTGTGCGCCAAGCACTTGTAGCTGTTGTCATGTTCGCCTATGTGGCCCGCTAGTCGTTCCACCCCTCAGTCTTGACTACCTTCCTCTCTTCACTACCATCGCCACACTTCTCCAGTCGTAATACATCCCGATTATCCTCATGTAAGATCCGCTCATGGATAACAGTCGATGTCTCGTTCATTTAGCATACAGCTTCGATTTCATCCATGTAGAGGAAGTGTGCTGATTGTAGTCCACTCTACCTGACCCGTATCCAGTTCCTTGGTTTATCTGCTGAGGGGTTTCTATGCAGACACACGGCGGGGTGGACAGGCATCACCCTTGGGTATATGCCAACATATGGCACACGTGCCACTGCTGACCTGTGACTTCCAGTGTTGTTCCATATCCCATTAGTTCTTGAGGAAGTCCTTTAGTTCCGTACTTTGTATACCCAGACATTCCAACCGATCCGTGTCGCATTGATCAGGTTTCTTGTATCAATCCCAGCTGATGCTCAGATTGGTCTTCTAGACCTAGTCTTGGCGACTGCTTATCTATTGAGCAACGGTGTTTTAGCCTCGGGTGTTGTTCCCAAATGCCTTCTAGCTGTGCTCACTGTTACTCGGCCACTGTTCCGTGCTTGGCAGCTATTGTGCCTGATAGACCTTCATGTATGTGAGGGCATTTGACTGCGCTGTTCTTTTCCCTTGCAGGGGTCTTCATTCAGCACTTGTCCTCCTCGTGTTTAGCCATCTAGGTGAGCCGCTCTAGCAGCTGGTTCATTGTGCGCTAGCGTTCACTGCACTGCTAGTTGCTTTAGCCAGTATTGTTGATTATGTCTGGTCAGGTGCTGTCCAGCTTTCATGTTCTTTAACCCGCTGCTGATTTCTTCTACTTTGATTTCGTGCTGTTGTTCTGGATGTGCTTTGCTCAGCCTCGAGCACTTTGCACTGGTTATGCGTCTTCCTCTTTCTTCCCCAGTATGTTCTTCCATTACTTTCAGTTCTGTGCTGCTCTGACTGTATTGGTTTGTTCACTGCATTCGGGATACACCTTGGATTTCTGTCTGAGAACTGGCATTACTTTTTGGCCTCGCTTCTCTAGTTGTATCTCCTTAGCTGTAACTAAGCTGCTATGACTATTGGTTTCAGCTCTATGGGCTTCAATGGGTTCAGGTCTTGTATTTTTCATACGCATTTTATTCTTAAATCTCTAACCCTTCTGTAGTTCACCAACGTATTCTCTTCGAGCGCTTGATCTATCCTCAACACCATTTTCCAGGTGTACTACTGTTGTTCTTCTGATTCGGTAGCCAAGCTCTCCAGATTACAGATCGGCTGTAGCGAATTTAACCAGTCATTGTTGAGTTATGGTGGTATAGATTGTCTAGACCCTCTATTGCATTTCTAAACATACTATCTGATTGTACTCTCCACCTTGGCCTTTGTAATCGCGTCTCAGATTGACTGTAGCTAGTTTCTCCATGTCTTATGCCTCATATCACCTTCTCTGGTCTCAATGGAGATGGCATCAAGCTTTCAGCTTCATGTGTGGGCTGCACAGTTTCCACTTGTTCTTCCAGTTTCTATCTGATTAATGTGGATTGGTTCTATTTCAAGCGTGAGAGCAGTTCCTCTTACTATGTTGGAACGCGGTGTAACTAGCTGTTTCTCAGTAATCATTGGATGTAGGTCTTTTGTCCATCCACAGTCCCCTCATACGTTTCCATATATCCCTCTCATTAGTCTACTTTGTAGTAGCATTCATCAGTTCCAGTTCTCTGTCTCATCCATGAATGGTTTTTCCAGTACCACTTTCTCAGATTGTCCTGTTCTCTCAACATCTGCGCACCTTGTAATCTGCGACGTCCGAGCGCCATGACTCTCCTAGTTCGTGTCACTCTCACATTTGAGGTAGCAGTGAGCTTAGGGTCTTTCCCAAGATCGCCTACTGGAAGTTGAGTACCATCCAGATTGAACGCCGGTTCCCATATCAAATGGCACCTCTTAACCACTACGCTATTCCAGTATCTATATTACACACACACACACACACACACACACACACACACACACACACACACACACACACACACACACACACTCTCTCTCTCTCTCTCTCTCTCTCTCTCTCTCTCTCTCTCTCTCTCTAAGTGGAATGCAGGAGTAATTCCACTAAAAGGTAATATTGGTCACATTGGTATGCAACAAATATATAACACGCACTCCTACACCCACCCACAGAGGATTTGCCATCCCAGATCACAGCAGTGAACCACCTAGTTCAGTATCCTTCTGTGTGACAGAGGCCAGTGCCAGATGCTTTAGCTAAGGGTATAATGGAACATCATGGTGGTTAAGCATGCAGTAATCAGCTCACAGGCAAAATTCCTTCCTAACTCCAGGCACTAAGTAATTGGCTTCATGCTTCCAGGCACAGAGTTGATGTTTGTCCTATCTAGTGTAAACGCAGGCATTCTTAGTAATATTAATGGGTATTAAAAAGCTCCTGAGCTTCAAAAATAGATTGTTGAGGTAAAATTCCACAGGCTAATTATGGGATGTGTAGAAATTATTTCATTTGTTTTAAATTGGTTAATTTATTGGGTGCCTCCTTGTCCTTGTTTTAAAAGAAAGGGTGAAAAGCAGGAGTGAGATCCTGACCCCAAAGAAATGAATGAGAGTTTTGCCACAGACTTCAGTGGGTCCAAGATAATCTCCTCATGTCTCATCTGATCTTTCCTAGATCTCTATTGTGTCTCACCTTTCTGATGTCTTCTCCAGACCAAGAAGTTATAATCTTCCTAATAGCACTTTCCTACAGAAACCTTTCCCTGCTACGAATCATTTTTGTTGCCATTCTTTAGACGTTAGATATTTCTTGTATATCCTTTTGATAGGTGGTGACCAGAAATGGACATCGTACTCTAGGTGCGGGTGTATCATTGATTTATGCAATAACATAATATTTTCACTTCTTTTCTTTAATATTACATAATACCTTGCTCTTTGGAGTGGTTTAAAATCACCACCAGGCAGTTGTTTTTATTGGGGTGTCCCATAGATATTTTTCTGGAGTAGTTACAGTTAACCTAAAACTCAGCAATGTGTATGAATAGTTCCTTCCAGTGTGCACTTGTCTACATATATTTTCATCTATTGCATTGCATGGTCGGTCGCCCAGGCTAGGCTCTTCTGAAGTTCCTCACAATCATCTCATGTGTGTGTCACACACACACGGCAAACGGCAAGCTTTAATTAGAATATTTAAAAAGTGTAATAAATGGAATAAATAATAAATGCAAATATTTCATGTGCCTTGATTATTGTTTTATACTGGCATTCTATTTGGCTTTGCATACAATTAATAGGCCATCTTAAGAGATATTATGGGATACCTGCAACCTTCTTAAATGCATCCATTTGAGGAAAACTTAATGAAAGAGTGTGTTGCTGACTTCCAACTGGTGTGTGGTTTTCGATTTGAGAACCTGACTTAACGCAGCTTTAATGACTATATTGCCAGTCCCAGATTCTGATTGGGCCCATGGAACTAAGGGCAACTTCAAAAATGGCCACCCACACATTGTAAAGTTGCCCACTCAACTGCATAACGTGCATGCGCAAAAGGCTGTGATGATGTGCATAAAACTAACATGCATCCTCTTCCTTGCACACACCAAGAAAGGCATGCAAAGTTATAGGCCAGGGTTGAAAACATGGCCTTTAAAGTACGAAAAATTGTGGCTGGTTTTGGTAAGAAACATTTCCAGTTTGAAACAAAAAACCTAAATGATTTAGGTCTCCATGATAGAATCATCGCTGGGATTTATTCCTGGCACCAAAGAAATCATGAAAAATCATGAATTGGGCTTTAATGCAGTTTCTCTGCTAGTCCTGTCTTACCTTAAGGAAACTAAAGGCTATTTACTTCTAGTTTATTATTCAGAACACAAAAAACATAGTGCTGCAGAACATTACAACTGTGTAAAAGCAATTAAAAAACAAACTGTGAAATCTAATGGACATGCATATTATTCCTTGCCAAGTGTCCAATCCAACCCCTATGAAATCAATGGGACTTTCCATGGCCGTTGTTTTCCCAAGTCACTTAGTGCTTTTTAAAATCCCAGTCACACTGAAGTTACAGGAAAGACTTCCATTGACTTTGATGGGTTTAGGACCAGGCCATTAGGTCCCTGTGCAGTGAAGCCCTTAAGAAAATGCTTAACCTTAAGCATGTGAATAATCCCATTGAAGCCAACGAGGTCATTCACATGTTTAAAAGTTAAGCATGTGCCTAAGTGCTTTGCTGAATCGGCACCCTATAATCATTGTGTAACGATACCTTCCACCCTAGACTTCAGGGGGTTCCCTAGTTTAAGAGAACTCTTGCAGTTCATTTCATAACCTTTTCTTTTCTTTTAAAGTCGAGGCTTAATTGTTTCATCACTTTTTAATTCTCCAAAGAGCAACATTTCCCTTACTGATGGCGTTCAATCATTGTGCTTTGGAAGATATGAAGGAACAAGAGTTTTATTAGCAAGCTACAATTACCTGGTCCCAAGCTATGCTGTCAAAGAGCATTGCTTTCTAGAAGATCTAAAAGTTCTGTCTGGTGGGAAACATTAAATGTTGAATTATTACAATAATTAAACAGACAGTTACCAGTTTGTGACCAGCTGAGCTATCCCGTTCTTTCCCAGCAGCGACCTCCCTCCAGCCAAATATTAGGGTTATTGTCAATTCATTCCAAGAAGAAATGCCTGGAATAGCACTGTCATGAGTTGACAGAATTTGTCTTGAGGGAATATATATATGGAATGTGCTACAGAACAGATTTTTCATTTGAGACTCATTCCAAAGCTGCAAAACTACAACAATTAGCACAATGTAGGTCAGACTACCCCAGGTTATTGCCTTTCACTCAACATGTTCTTCACAGCCAATTCTTTTAAAAATTGACAAGATCTTTTGATACTGCTTGCCTTGAAATTTTTCCCCCAGTCTCTACTTTTTGGACACAGCATTTACCAATCTTACCATAAGCTCTTCTTTATCTCAGGAGGAAGGATGGTCTCAACTGAGACTCAAGTGAACCGGGTTTGATTTGCACCTCTATCACGGATTTCTTGTGTGATTCTGCGCAGCTCACTTAACCTCTCTGTGCCTCTGTTCCTCACCTGTAGATTCTCCATCACTTGAGTATTTAAATCAAGGCTGGACATGTTTTAAAAGGATATGATCTCATCCAACCAGGGGTTGTTGGACTGGATGCATGAATCACTGGGTGAAGTTCTATGGTCTGTGTTATGCAACAGGTCAGACTAGACGATCACTGTGGTTCCTTCTGGCCTTGGAATCTACTAGTTTATTGTGACTGATCCTTGCCCAGGCCACTCCAGGAAGGGGGAGGCTTCTTGTCCCTTCCCCTCCCCCAACATACAAGGCCCCAGTTATGATCTGACCCTCAGACAATTGTGACTAGCAAACGTATTTCTAGGAAATGCAGTTTGTTCACTGAGTATTTGCAAACCAGGAAAAAAAAAAAGCCTAAATTTTGCAGAATAAACTCTGCAAATTGTTCACCCAGCTCCACTAAGCCTCGCTAAATTACCTCAAGGTGTCCCAGTTAAGCAGAATTACAATCCCCATTAAGTGGCACTCACTGCCATTAAGCATCATTGGGCTTACCTAATTTCCCTTGTAGACGTCTGAATTAAGCGGTTTTTGCCAATTAAACCATCTCCTCTTTGAGAGTGTGCGGCATGGACTCTACTGTATCTAAAGCAATAAAATACATATATTTCAAACAGCAGGAAAAGTGGCTACTGCTGTGGAAATCAAAATATATTTTATCTGTTGCACCAAATCTCAGTATATGTGAGCTTTCAGGGAAAGTGCAGTACATTTAATCAGTTACCACGTATGTAATAAAGCATTTGCTTTAAGATGGAATCAAATGGCTTTCTTAGCACTACGCCTAGTCTGAAAACACGCTTATGAAACAATGAAAACAGTCTTATGAAACAAATCACACACAATGTTGGGAAAACGCCAGTTCACCAACCAAAAAAAAAAAAAAAAAAAAAAATGAAAGAGAATCAACATCCAGGAACCCTGAAGCAAAGCTCCAAGACACTGTCCATCTCAATGGAAAATCCTAAGGCTGGTGAATTTGGCTGTTTTCAGCGTGGCGTTCAGCAAGCAATGCCTCTTTCATTGGACACTTAAAGCTCTAGAGTCACATCTGTTTGTGCTAGTGTGAGATTGGCACACTCCAGTCGGCGGATGAAAGCTGAAGTGATGGTGCCAAGCTGCCGGTAAAAGCACAGCTTTCAGGATTTTCCTCTCTTTACTGCAAGTATTCTAATACAGTGCCAAGCCAGAGAAGATATGAACACACACAAGTTTCCTTGGCCTGGGGAGGGGCAAGAGGGCCACACATGAAAGCTGAATTGACTGTTAAGACTATTTTCTATTTGATAATAGAACAGATCAAAATCATGGAGCCAATGCTGGCATTGAAGTCAATGGAAGTGTTACCATTGACCTAAATAGGGCCGATTCAATCCGACATGTTTATTAGCAGGGGTGGCTCCAGGCACCGGCTCACCAAGCGCATGCCTGGGGCCGCAAGTCGTGGGGGCTAGCCTGCCGGTCGCCGTGAGGGTGGCAGTCAGGCGTCTTTCAGCAGAATGTCTGCGGGAGGTCCACCAGTCCCACGGTTTCGGCGGCAATTTGGCGGCAGGTACGGACGGACCTCCTGCAGACATGCCGCCGAATCCCTGTTACCAGCTGATCTCCCGCAGGCACACCACCGAAAGCCTCCTGAGTGCTGTGCTTGGGGTAGCAAAATCCATAAAGCCACCCCTGTTTATTAGGGGAGTCTAAGCAGAGGGTGTGTACATTTTCAAGAGTGAAGAGCGGTTTTGGGTGCCTCACTGTTTGGGACCCAACTTGAGACACATTCAAAGGGCCTGATTTTTAGAGTGTTGAGCATCCACACTTTAAAAATTAGTTCCCTTTAACTTGTGGCAAGTTTGGCATCCACAAATTTAGGCCTTACTTAGGGTATGCTCTACGCTACAGGATTATACCGATTTTACAGAAACTGGTTTTTTAAAACAGATTATATAAAGTCGAGTGCACACGGCTACAGTAAGCACATTAATTCGGCGGTGTGCGTCCGTGTACCGAGGCTGGTGTCGATTTCCGGAGCTTTGCACTGTGGGTAGCTATCCCATAGTTCCCACAGTCTCTCCTGCCCTTGGAATTCTGGGTTGAGATTCCATTGCCTGATGGGGCAAAAAACATTGTCGCGGGTGGTTCTGGGAACAGACTCACCCCTCCTTCTGTGAAAGCAGCAGACAACCATTTTGCGTCTTTTTTCCTGGGTGAACTGTGCAAATGCCATAGCACAGCAAGCATGGATCCTGCTGAGCTCAAGACAGCAATTATGGACGTTGTAAACACCTCACGCATTATCATGCAGTCTATGCTGAACCAGGACCTGCAAAACCAGGCGAGGAGGCGGCAGCTACGGCAGCGCAGCGAGAGAGTGATGAGGACATGGACACAGAATTCTCTCAAACCGCGGGCCCCTGCGCTTTGGAGATCCTGCTGGTAATGGGGCAGGTTCTAGCCATTGAACGCCGATTTTGGGCCTGGGAAACAAGCACAGACTGGTGGGACCGCATAGTTTTGCAGGTTTGGGACGATTCCAGTGGCTGCAAAACTTTCGCATGCGTAAGGGCACTTTCATGGAACTTTGTGACTTGCTTTCCCCTGCCCTGAAACGCCAGAATACCAAGATGAGAGCAGCCCTCACAGTTGAGAAGCGAGTGGCAATAGCCCTCTGGAAGCTTGCAACGCCAGACAGCTACCGGTCAGTTGGGAATCAATTTGGAGTGGGAAAATCTACTGTGGGGGCTGCTGTGATGCAAGTAGCCAAAGCAATCATTAAGCTGCTGCTACGAAAGGTTGTGACTCTGGGAAATGTGCAGGTCATAGTGGATGGCTTTGCTGCAATGGGATTCCCTAACTGTGGTGGGGCGATAGATGGAACCCATATCCCTATCTTGGCACCGGAGCACCAGGGCACCCAGTACGTAAACCGCAAGGGGTACTTTTCAATGGTGCTGCAAGCACTGGTGGATCACAAGGGACGTTTCACCAACATCCACGTGGGATGGCCGGGAAGGGTTCATGACGCTCGCGTCTTCAGGAACACTACTCTGTTTAAATGGCTGCAGCAAGGGAATTACTTCCCAGACCAGAAAATAACAGTTGGGGATGTTGAAATGCCTGTAGTTATCCTGGGGGACCCAGCCTACCCCTTGATGCCATGGCTCATGAAGCCATACACAGGCAGCCTGGACAGTAGTCAGGAGCTGTTCAACTACAGGCTGAGCAAGTGCAGAAATGGTGGTAGAATGTGCATTTGGCCGTTTAAAGGCGCGCTGGCGCA
The DNA here is from genome assembly GCF_003597395.2 of Chelonoidis abingdonii. Classification (NCBI taxonomy): domain Eukaryota; kingdom Metazoa; phylum Chordata; order Testudines; family Testudinidae; genus Chelonoidis; species Chelonoidis abingdonii. The sequence goes on along the minus strand of NC_133772.1, from coordinate 151,195,079 downwards.
CATTACTGACTCGCTCAGACCTCAGCCAAACCAATGTCCCCATTGTTATTGCTGCTTGCTGTGTGCTCCACAATCTCTGTGAGAGTAAGGGGAGACCTTTATGGCGGGGTGGGAGGCTGAGGCAAATCACCTGGCCGCTGATTACACGCAGCCAGACACCAGGGCGATTAGAAGAGCACACCAGGAAGCGGTGCGCATCAGAGAAGCTTTGAAAATGAGTTTCATCACGGGCCAGGGTACGGTGTGACTGTGTGTTTGTTTCCCCTTGATGACCCCCCCCCTTGATTGACTCATTCCCTGTAAGCAACCCACCCTTCCCCCTTCGATTACAGCTTGCTTTAAGGAAATAAAGTCACTATCATTTAAAAATCATGTATTCTTTTTATTAATTCATTATAAAAAAGGAGAGAACTGACAAGGTAGCCCAGGTGTGGTTTGGGAGAGGATAGGAGGGAAGGAAAAGGCCACTAAAAAAAATTTCAAAGTAATGACAGCCTTTTGGTTGGGCTGTCCACGGGGTGGAGTGGGCGGGTGCACGAAGCCTCCCCCACGCGTTCTTACACGTCTGGGTGAGGAGGATATGGAACATGGAACATGGTGTGAGGGTGGTTACACAGGGGCTGCAGCGGCACTCTGTGATCCTGCTGCTGTTCCTGAAGCTCCACCAGACGTCGGAGGATGTCAGTTTGATCACGCAGCAGCCCCAGCGTTGCATCCCCATGCCACCGCTGATCTTCCTGCCTACACCTCTGATCTTCCTGCGCCCCTCTCATCTCGAGCGTCCCTCCTCTGTCCCTCCTCCTCACGTTCACTGGCATCTTTCCTGTAATTTGATACCACGTCCTTCCACTCATTCAGATGAGCTCTTTCATTGCGGGTCACTTCCATGATTTCCGAGAACATTTTGTCTCGCGTCTTTTTTTTTTCCTCCGCCTTATCTGAGATAGCCTTCGGGATGGAGTAGGGAGGCTTGAAAAATTTGCAGCTGCATGAGGGAGGGAAAAAAGGAGAGAAGTATTTAAAAAGATACATTTTACAGAACAATGCTTATACTCTTTCACGGTGAACAACACTATTCACCTTACATAGCACATGTGATTTCACTACAAGGTCGCATTTTGCATCTTAATATTGAGTGCCTGCGGCTCTGGTGTTAGAGATCTCACAGACGCAGGTCCGGGCAGCAGAATTCAGCTTGCATGCGGCCATGGTAAGCCATTGTCTTTCGGCTTCTGCAGCCTTCATATATACACAGTGCCCTCCTTCCCAAATACCAAGCAAATCCCGTTCAGTGCTGCTTCTTTCCTGTTAACATGCAGCAGCAGAAAAACCCACCCCCCCATCCAATTCTCTGGGATGATCGCTTTACCCCTCCCCCACCGCGTGGCTGGTATCATGGAAGATCACTGCTAAACACCCCCCTTTTCCCCACCCCCCACCGCGTGGCTGGTAGCAGGGAAGATCCCTGCTAGCCAAACGCGAAAAAGCTCAGCGCCAATCCCCCCACCCTCCCCCCCCCCCTGCTTGGCTACCTGCAAGGAAGGATTTCTTTTAAGCAACAGGCAAACAGCCCAGTAGGAATGGCCATCTCTGTCCCCTTAATTAAATTCCTGAATTTCAACCAGGTTACCATGAACGATATCACTCTCCTGAGGATAACACAGCGAGATAAAGAACGGATGTTGCTTGAATGCCAGCAATCACCGGGACCATACGCAGCTAGGCTTTGTCATGCAATGATACCAGATTACTTGCTACATGCATGGCGTGGTCAAGTGTCCTACCATGGAGGACGGAATAAGGCTGCCCTGCCCAGAAACCTTCTGCAAAGGCTTTTGGAGTACCTCCAGGAGAGCTTCATGGAGATGTCCCTGGAGGATTTCCGCTCCATCCCCAGACATGTTAACAGACTTTTCCAATAACTGTACTACTGGCCGCGAATGCATCCCAAGTCCTCAGGGCAAATTAATCATTAAAAAAACGCTTGCTTTTAAACCATGTTTTATATTTACAAAGGTACACTCACCAGAGGTCGCTTCCATGGCTTCATTGTCTGGGCTAGTGGCTTGGGAGGGCTGGGAGGGTAATTCCGTCTGGGTGAGAAAAAGCTCCTGGCTGTTGGGGAGAACGGAGTGCTGTGTGCTCTCTGCAAGCTCGTCCTCCTCTTCCTCCTCCTCATCTTCCCCGTCCTGCAGAATCCTCAGCCATGGCTGAGATTACCACCCCCACCTCGGAATCCACGGACAGGGGGTGGGTAGTGGTGGCGGACCCCCCTAGAATTGCATGCAGCTCAGCGTAGAAGCGGCATGTTTTCGGGCCCTGCCCCGGACCTTCCGTTTGCTTCTTGGTTTTCTGGTAGGCTTGTCTGAGCTCCTTAACTTTCACTCTGCGCACTGCACTGAGTCCCTGGTGTGGCTTTTCTCCATCATGGCCTTGGAAATTTTTTCAAATGTTTTTTCATTTCGTCTTTTGGAACGGAGTTCTGTTAGCATGGAATCCTCTCCCTATACAGCAATCAGATCCAGTACCTCCCGTGCGGTCCATGCTCTTTCTCGATTCTCAGGAGACTGCATGAGCTCTGCGTGGTCACCTGTGTTGGTGAGCTCTCCACGCTGGCCAAACAGGAAATGAAATTCTAAAGTTCGCGGGGATTTTCCTGTCTACCTGGCCAGTGCATCCGAGTTCAGATGGCTTTCCAGAGCGGTCACAATGGTCCACTGTGGGATACCGCCCAGAGGCCAATACCGTCAAATTGCAGCCACACTAAGCCTAATCCAACATGGCAATACCGATTTCAGCGCTACTCCCTTCGTTGGGGAGGATTACAGAAACCGGTTTTAAGAGCCCTTTATATCGATATAAAGGGCTTCGTTGTGTGGACGGGTGCAGGGTTAAATCGATTTAACTCTGCTAAATTCGGTATAAATGCATAGTGTAGACCAGGCTTTACACAAATACATGCTGCTCTGAAGAAAGCAAGACAGAGACTGTAGCCTATTAAACAGATCATTAAAATAGATCACACACGTGTTATCCATTTATGAACTGTTATTTCATTTAGAGTGAATTCCCAACACTGTCAAAGAGCTAGATAATCTACAATAAAATATCCTTTGCACACAACTAGGAGTATGCGATATGTGCTTCCCTTTATGCACATGAGTAGCGTGCAAGGGGACGGCTCAAGCATGGGGAGCAAGAATTTGATAACAAAAGGCTCCTCAATTTAGCAGAGGAAGGTATAACAAGATCCAATGGCTGGAAGTTGAAGCTAGACAAATTCAGACTAGAAATAAGATGCAAGTTTTTAACTGTGAGGGTAATTAACCATTGGAGCAATTTATCGTGGTGGATTCTCCATCATTGTCATTTTTTAAATTAAAACTGGATATTTTCTAAAAGATGTTCTGGTTCAGACTGGAATTAATTCAGAGAAGTCCTGTAGCCTGTGTTATACAGGAAATCAGACTCAATCCAGTGTTCCCTTCTGGCCTATAATCTATGAATCTACCAACCTAAAGTTACGCATAAGTGTTTGTGAACTCAGGGTCTTAATTCTCAAGGGTTAGTATTGAAGGAATTCATTGTGTTTAATACAGTTTATCTGTAGAAGTCACATGAGTAATAATGTGTCATTCTCTCAGTAACTTGGTCTCTTCCATATATTGCAGTTCCTGGATTTTACCATCATTAGTTGGCCAGGAAATGGTGACTTTCCCTCTCTGATGCAAACCATACCACAGTTATGCATGTTCCACCACATCCAGGGCTACATTTCAGAAGCTTCATCTAGTACAGAAAGTGGCCACTTATCTATTGGGTCAGAGGTAGGGATGATGTGAGCAAAGAATGCTGATGGCTTCCTGGTCTGCAATGGTTTTTAATCAGTTTTCAGGTTCAACTCAAGCATCTAACTATGTAATTAGCCAAAGGAAACAACTGTGAGAGTTTCCGATTGGAGTTGGATGAATTCAGACCTTCAGGCGAACTTGAGGGGGCTGGTTTGCCTCCATCTGTAAACCCAAACTGCATGGTTCAGTCCTTATCTCCTTTGACATTTTTAGCCCTAGACTAGTCAGGTACTGGAGGATACTTGTGTTTGAGTTAATGATGTTATAATTAGAAATGGGTCTGAGCTGCAAAATTCTGATCCAGATTTTGACTCCTCCACATCTGAGTTTGGTTTCAGTCCATTGTAGAGAAAGATGGGAGATGAGAAATCCAAAGCCAGATCTGGATTCAGCAATTAGCTCCCTCCCCTTCTGCACTCAAATACATCTGTGAAAGTTTAGATCTGGGTTTTTTTGATTAGGCCCACCTCTCCTGAGAGTAGTTCATTTTCATTGTCTTTATTTGTTTACTTTTATAACTTTATTATATTTATCACGCATCTTTGCTTTTCTCATTCATCTCATTTTAACCTCAACTTAAAAATCTCTTTTCCTTCCCTTAATGCTCGTTTTAATGTTTTGATGTTCCGCTGGCAATTTTTTTCTCTCTTTCTAAACAAAAGATCAGTACCCAAAATACGAGTGTCAACTACAACTTGGAATTTGACAAAACAAGCTTTTAAAAGTCAGAAAATGCAGAATCAAAGACAAAAGCTCATCCTTAACTCAGCTTCCTCTTCTTATGCCTTAATATGATTGCTTTATGCAATTATTTGTCACTTAATACAATCTGGCATTTCTTGTACAGTCATGCATCCAACATGTTATAGCAGACTATAGTTTTCAGGCTTGACTTGATTTTTAAGTTTCACTGAGATCCACAGAACAAACCAACTTAAAGAAACCAGCTATTCAAATCACTATAAAAAAACCCTAAACCTGCAAGAAAAAAATGCCTGTTCCTTCGGCATGTCTGCATACGGAAAGTGTCTCCGACAAAACTACAATGGTCAAAGCCCACATATGGCAATATTCAATCCTGGAATAGTGACAAGTTTAAAGGGTAAAGTCTGGTGAACCCACCAAGCAAGAAACGATTGTGTTCTAACATCAGAGAGCTCTGAATTTCCCTTTCCAATGGGGTACAGCACTTGTTTCTAGCCCTGGCAGGTCACGAGAGCTCAGACATTAAATATGCAACATTAGAGTTGGTAGAAAAAGCTGCTTTGGATCCTTTTTAGAAGGTTCTAAATTCCATTGGTTATAATTTCAATTTTCTGATGGATGCCTTTCAGTACAAGAGTGCTTGATTTTACAAGCAGAGGGGCACATAAACACAGCACCAATCAAAATAACGTGAATGCTATTTTATAATGGCAGATTTCAGAGTAGCAGCCATGTTAGTCTGTATCAGCAAAAAGAACAGGAGTACTTGTGGCACTTTAGAGACTAACAAATGTATTTGAGCATAAGCTTTTGTGGGCTACAGCCCACTTCATCGGATGCATAGAATGGAATATACAGTGAGAAGATATTTATACATATAGAGAACATGAAAAGGTGGCAGTACCCATATCAACTATAAGAGGCTAATTAATTAAGAGAAGCTATTATCAGCAGGGGAGAAAAACTTTTGAAGCGATAATCAACATGGCCCTTTTCGGACAGTTGACACGAAGATGTGAGGATACTTTAACATGGGAAAATAGATTCAATTAGTGTAATGACCGAGCCATTCCTAGTCTCTGTTCAAACCTAAGTTAATGGTATCTAGTTTGCATATTAATTCAAGTTCAGCAGCTTCTCGTTGGAGTCTGTTTTTGAAGCTTTTCTGTTGCAAAATTGCCACCTTTTGTGAAATATGCAGCATAAAACAAAATAGATGAAGGTAATGTGGAAAATATGTTTCTTCAGCAGTCATTGGGAGGTCATATTTCACTTCTGAATAATGTAGCTGTCCCAGAATGTAACCAATAAAACCTTTACACCATACCCTGTTATCCTGCATTCTCTCATGTTATACAGGTAACAATAATTATTATAAGACACATGATAGTGCGATGTGCTATGAAGGTTTTATTGACACAAGTTTGGAGTGACCATGGTACTCATTGGAAAGAAGTGGTTTGGGTGAGCTCTACAGATGGGTTTTCAAAAGCTCCTAAGTGAACTAGAAGCATAAATTCCATTGACTTTCAGTGGGATTTGTCCCCCTAAATCACTTAGATGCATTTGAAAATCCCAGCATACAACTGCAGCATTGTTAGTATTAAACAACTATATCGCAGTAACTCAGTGGCCGAAATCTGTTGTCCTGTGCATTGTACTGCCATGAAATAAATTGCAGTCACTGCCCCAAAGCTATTAAAGAAATCCAAACCCAAATCTGTACTGAAATGTTTCCCCTTTATTTGACACTTAAATCACCAGCCAGGGGAGTCAGTGGAAGGTTTACTCTTGACTTCAGTGGGAGTTGGATCAGGCCTGCAATCAGAATCACACAGAGACACAGCGTAGTACAGGTTAGTTAAGCTTCATTAACCTAACACCGGTGATCTCTGGAAATTTCAAGTTCTTTTCCCTTTCCAATATTTTAAAAATTCCTACCAATGTATTTCAGCAATCAACTACGTAGTGGCCACAAACCCCCAATTCTTTGAATCCAGTGTAAAAATAAATACATTCATAGGTGTTTGGCTGACATCTGTGATTACTATTTATTTGTATAGTGGTACTGTCTGGGAGGACTCAGTCATGGATCAGACCCCATTAGGGTGACCAGATAGCAAGTATAAAAAAATTGGGATGGGTGGGGGGTAATAGGTGCCTACCTAAGAAAAAGCCCCCAAAATCAGAATTGTCCCTATGGAAATCAGGACATCTGGTCACCCGAGACCCCATTGTGTTAGGTGCTGTACAAACACAAAAACAGTCCCTGTCCCCTAATCTACTTGCATAAATAAAGTCTGATCCTTCTTGAATATAGCGAGTTGAGGTGCACTTTGTGAACTGACTCTTTTGCAGGGTCTCGCATTCCATGAGCAAACCTCCTTTGCAGTTGCAGCAGGGATGATATTCCAAGAAGGCACCATAAAGTCAAGGCAACGTTGCTAAGCTCATCATAGCAGAGCACCTTGGAAATACAGCATTTGGACTAAGGTAGCATGGAGACTGTTACAAGAGCTCTGTCTGTCGATATAAACATGCCAGAAGATGGCCCTCAAGAACACCTAGTACATTTCCTGGGGTGTGGTTTTGTAAGAACCAATACCACTTCTTGTGCATAGAAATGGCTTCCTCTGTGTACTCTTTACACAAACTCTTAACACAGGCAGGTCAACTGGGAAAAAGGAAAAGGAAGTCAAGGATTGGCAGAGAGGGGCCCGAGAGCAGCAAGACAGTGAGAGGAAGCAGAGCTGGAGGGAAGCACAACAGCAGAAATGCTGCTTAGTGGAGGTGGTGGGGGACTTTTGTGCAAACCAACAGAGAAGGTGCAGAAGGAAAGACCTAGCAGCAGACAGATGGAGCTGTAGATGCACAGAATGAGACAAGGGCCCTGATTCCAGGTGATGGCCAAGCACCTTTGCACCTTCTGAGTTCTGGAGGCAGCCAGGGATCAGGTTGGTCCTGCTGTAAATTATAGGTGCTCAAGTGGCTGTCCAGCAGTAACAGCACTTTGGCCTTGTCCCTTCCTTCTCAAGCCCCCCCGCCCCAACACAGTTCTATGCCAGGAGCTGTGACATACAGTCATTCCACTTAGGGTTGCCAACTTTCTAACTGCACAAAACCGAACACCTTTGCCCCACATTACCCCTTCCCCGAGGCCCTGCCCCTGCCCCACCCCTTTTCTGAGGCCCCACCTCCACTCACTCCAGCCCCCCTCCCTCCATCGTTTGCTCTCCCCCACCCTCACTCACTCACTTGCACTGGGCTGGGGTGGGGGGTTGAGGTGTGAGAGGAGGTGAGGGTTCTGGGGTGGGGCTTGGGATGAAAGGTTTGGGGTGCGGGAGTGGGCACCAAGCTGGGGTAAGTGGTTGGAATGCGGGAGGTGGTGTGGGATGCGGGCTCTGGGAGGGAGTATGGGTGTGGGAGAGGGCTCAGGGTTGTGGTAGGAGGTTGGGGTGCAGGCTCCATGAGGGGGCTCAGGGCTGGGGGAGGGGGTGTGGGAGGAGTTTCTGACCTGGGGCAGGGGGTTGGGGTGCTGGTTCCAGCTGGGCAGGTGCTTACCTCAGGCAGTTCCCAGTCAGTGGTGCGGTGGGGCTAAGGCAGGCTCCCTGCTTGCCCTGGCTCCATGCTGCTCCCAGAAGTAGCTACACGGAGGCACAGCCAGGCAACTCTGCATGGTGCATGCTGCCCATACCCACATGCGCTGCCCCTGTGGTTTCTGGCCAATGGGAGCTGTGGAGCCAGTGCTGGGGGTGGAGGCAGCGTGTGGAGCTACTCTGATTGCCCCTGCACCTAGGAACTGGAGGGAAATGCCAGCCGCTTCCAGGGAGCTGCATAGAACCAGGGCAGGCAGGGAGCCTGCCTTAGCCTGCTGCGCTGCTGACCAGACTTTTAATGGTCCGGTCAGTGGTGCTGATCAGAGCCACCAGGGTCCCTTTCTGATCAGGCATTCTGGCAAAAAAAGAGATGCTTGGCAATCAGATGCCTGGCAAGCCCTATACCACCGAGAATTCCCTCCGCTATCACTGAGTTATGTTCCCTAGTAATGAGATGCTCTGGTTTTGCAGTTCCTGTAAATTCACAGAGCCCATGGACAGGGTTAGCAGTCAAGATCAGAATCTGGTCCAAGGTCTTGTGTACAGAAAGCCAGGTGAAGTCCTGCAATGAGACTGCATTAGAAAGAACCCCTCTGGAAAATGGTAAAACGCTAGCAAGATCACAATGTAAATGACTCAGAGTGACATGGGTCCCTTGGGAAAAGATCAGAATGATCTGGAGGTTGATCCTGCACTCTTTACTCAAGCACAGGCAGTGGACTGGAGAATTTCCACTGTGACAATATGTACTGAAATAAAGCCCTGGTCCACCAGGACTCCGCCCCGCGGTTCAAGAAGGGGCCCCCGATGCCATTTATGAGAGAAAGACAGAATGAGTTAAATAGCCCCCCTCCTGTCTGGCTGCTCAGTTCCAAACACTGGAGCTATGCAAAATGAGTTTAATAAAATATTTCATCAGGGTTGAACCCCACGTATCATCTTATAGCGACGATCTCCTGCATGGTCTAAACTCAAGAACCAAATGTTGCAGACCAGGACTTGTGCTTATATTGCATTTGCAATATCAAAATATTACAATGTACAGTACACTTGATTACCATCTAGTGTAACCTAAATCCCCAGCTGGTGTGAACTGGGATAGCCCCACCAAAGTCCATAGAGATGCACTGATTTACATGAGCTGAGAGTCTGATTCCACAGTTTGGAGATTCAAAATAAATACAGCTCCATCAACTATCTGACCCAATGCAATACATCCAGGATGTACTTGCAACAGAAAGGGTTATGTAACTGGGGTTTACAGACATGCATCCTGTGGCATCTGACTCTGCTGGTACCCTCTGCTGATTTGAGGAACCAATCTGTGTATCCAAAGCAATTACAGAAACATGCCTCGTTGGGGCAGTTCACTCGTGTAGATACATTTTATTTCTCCCACCCAGCAAAATAAAAGGCCAGGAAAGAATAGTCAACTCAGCCCATGTGTTAATCTAGTCACAAGTATAGTGTGATTTCCCTCCACCACAGTAGTAGGCATCTCAACACCTTATATATGGATCATTTTAATCTAATATAATCTGGCTGGCTATAAAGAGGGTTTCCCTACACTGCATCTGCTCGTGATTAATGCTCAAATATAGATGCCAGCTTTCAATCTACAGAAGTGTACAGTTTAGGAACCATGTAGTTGGTAAATCAACAGCAAAGCACCTTTTTAACAGACATGAACATTTTTGCGGTAAATCATACCAGTTTGTTTGTGTCTTTCTGTAGATTTTCTTTTTAAATATGTGCTGGTTTTTTCCATTTCTTTGAAATGAATAGAGACCTGTTACCATTTATCCTTTAAGCAAAACAGCTCTTAAAAGCTGCTGATCACAGAACATAAGCAAGTATCACCTTGCCTTTAAAAATAACAAACGCTTTGAAATAAGGCCATTTACCTGCTTGTCGTCTTCATTTTGCATTTGTTCACTGTAAATGCCAGCAGGAGGAAGATGACATTTTTGTGGAAACCAATATCAAGCATGTTATAGTAAAAATAAAAAATTAAAAATAAAAAAAAACAATGAGCTTTTTTATGACTAGTAAATACAAAGATTTTTATTTTATTATAATGATAAAATTAGGATTAATATAATCTTGTATATTGCTTCCCTTATGGTGATTTAAATTTTGTAAAAAATTTTCTACTAGTATTCTTACCCAGCAAGAAACATTTTAATTGTAAATTTGCCTTTTGGAGTCTTTAAATTACACAGACTACAATGAAGGGCACTGTTTACACACACACACACACACACCAACAACGATGGGAACTGCATATCCACTAATCTGTAAATAGACTCCTAGTCCAGGACTCATCTCTGAAATGTGGCATCAGTTGCACAGGCTCGAATTTAGTTTTAGTTGAATAAAGCATCCTAGAAACGCAAATAACATCAAACTTGCTGGATTAGAGAGGGGCACCTCGTACTCTACATCATGATTGTCAATCACCACCCGGGATTAAGGGACCTAAAAGCAAGCACTTCCTTTTAACTTCTGCCTACCGTGCATTTTGGATTATTGCTCAGAAATAGTATTACTTGAAACAAGAGTGCCTCCCTTCTACCATCTAAGGGAAGTGCATTGTTACCATCTGCTGCCCTGGATTTGGAATAAGAATCAGCAAGGCGTTCAGTTTAGAACTGAGATCTATTGCTGACCGTGGTTATACTTAGGATTTGCTTTTCACATAAAAATGGGGTTTATTTTTGGCTTAATAAGCGTTTTCTGAACACAGTACCCATTCTTATCACCAAGATGTAAGGCAGTTAAAAACCATTGCAGCCAACCTATTGTCATACAACATTGGCAACCTTCCTTTACACGTGATATTTTACATTGAGGATTTTGCAATAACAGCTTGCAATTTACTTCCCTGCATTTCTAAAAACTGAACAACAGCATCACACAAATAATTCTGCCTGTTCTGATACATACAATACATGAATATAATCTTTCCATTTTCCCTCCGCCCTCTCTTAAGTTCTTATGGTTGAATTGAATGATGTTTTTCCACAACCAGAGATGCCATTTACATGCGTTGCACATAAAATCTCTTCTACTTTACTCTAAAATACGGGTCTATTGACAATTATCAGATGCTAATGTCAAATGCTAGGCATTTTTTCAATGGTGTTATGATCCAGTGATCTGAGATGAGGTTCAGGAGCCACAAACTGTTGAGAAATAATCCTGATTACTCTGTGTGGCCTGTAACAACTCAGTGCTTGGGGCTGGATTTTCCAAATAAGTCAGGCACACAGTTGTACAACTCCCATTACTGTGTGGGCAAAGCCTGATAACTGCCTGTGCACATGGCTGATTTTGGTTAATTGCTCCATTCAAACACAAACTGGCATGCCTGCATGTGCAAGTTAGGTGGATGGTTGTGCACAAGTTTGATGACACAATTGTGTCATCAGATTGGCACAGCCATTACCTTTGCAGCCAATGGGATCCTTCTGCTGTAGAACTGGGATCCTTGCAGAGTGCAACTGCATGACTACCTTGTTTGAAAACCCTCCTCTTCCTTGTCTCTGTGCTCTAGTTTCCCTATCTGCATCCTGGAGGTAACAGTACTTATATCTGGCTCTCAGTTTCCTTCTATTACTGGGGGTTAATAGGAGGGGAGAGAGAGCTCAGTTGTTTGAGCATTGGCCTACTAAACCCAGGGTTATGAGTTCAATCCTTGAGGGGGCTATTTAGGGATCTGGGGAGAAGGGAAAACAACCACCACCACCACCTGTCAAGGACGGTACTTGGTCCCGCTAGTGAAGGCAGGGGACTGGACTTGATAATCTTTCAAGGTCTTTCCAGCTCTGTGAGATAGGGTTGGGGTCACTCTACCTCATAGGATCTGACCAGTATAATTTTTTTTTCATATATAAAAATTAAAAAGTAACACATCAGGTCTAATACAGTCAATGTGCAGGTGAGGCACAACAACCCAAGCAGGGAAAGTATCATTATTGTTATCTATACTATAGGCATACAACTAATCAAAAACTGCATTTTTTAAGAATAGCTTCAATTAACCAGATCCTGTCCAGAAATGGAGGACTAAGATTAGATCCTCAGCTAGTGTAAATGGTCACAGATCCACTGAGCTACAATGATTTACACAGGTTGATGGGCTGGTCCCTAAGATATAGTTTATGGCTGCACAGAGATTTAAGACAAGAAAATATACACTGGTTCTTTAAACAAGGGGGAACACACAGCTAAGGCTAATCTTATCAACATATAACCTTTTAATCAGATTATTGAAACAACATGTTAATTTATGAAAAGTTCAGCATTCTATTAAATTGCAAACAACATAGTGAATTGCAACCCAACAGGTTGCTTCATTGAATTCATGCAGCCTCTCCTGGCAAAGGCATTCCAAATTTGAACTTAATTAATATTCCTACTCCTGGTTTCCATAGTTTCTTTTTAAACACGAGTACCAGCAGAAACTGGCAGTAACTTTACCCATATTCTCAATAATAACCCCCCTCTGGCTGTCAATATGTATGAAAGGGAACATTTTTTGCATACCCAGAACAGCCTGTCATTTTCCTGTCTTTTGTCAAAAAATATGTTGGCAACTTTTTTTTTTTTTTTTTGCTTACACAGCTTAAGATTGCTTAACTGTTTCTCTCCTCATAGCCTCCCAGATTCCAAGCCCAGAAAGGCCCTCTATGATCATCTAGTCTGAACTTCTACATATCACAGGCCATAGAGCTTTGCCAAAATAATTTGTTTGAACAAGAGCATATCTTTTAGAAAAACATGCAAGAGTCAAACAATACTACATATTTACTTGTGTGATATATACAGATTTCATTCCACACTTACATACTCACAGAGCCACTATAGGCAGTCAGATTGCACCAGCTGGCTCACTCAGGCTTCAATCATAGGTGTAGTTTGACTTATGGATTCGGGGGGTGGGGGGCAGCTCCAGCCAGGCCAACAGGTCATGGGGATGGGGGGAGGAATTCTGCACTGCCTGAGGCTTGCAGCTTTTTTGGGGTGGAGGTGGGGGGGTGCAGCACCCCCTGATGCCTCCCCTCCAAACTACTCCCATGGCTTCAATCCTGCAATGAGTTCCATGCTGTGGTAAGAATCTGTTCACATAGCGCTCACTACAGAATCAGGCTCTCAGGGGGAAAAATGCTCACCTTTCTCCTGCACGGCCTCCTTCAAGTCTAGCTTAAGGTCTAAAAACATAGAAATCTGACAGCCCCCATAAGAGCCCAAGAGAACAATAATTGCTATTACCAAGACACTTCCTGTTTGCAGCTTTGCGTCTATATTCCATCGGCCGCAGCCAAAATGGCCAGTCGTCTCACCCAGCGTTTGACTGAAACTGGGGCAGTAGAGGGGTGCTGGCTCACTGAGCCTTATTCCAAGCAAGGCTGAGTTGACTGAGGTTAGCCACTGGCCTGAGTAATATCTGCGCCATTGACTGAAGGTGTGCGTCCAGCTTGTGTTGATCAGGTCCACAATCTAAAAGGGCTGCTTGGACTCCTAGTTTCCACTAGCAGATCAGGTAATAGCAACAATCCAGTCAGCTCATTAGCTTTTATGTACACCTCTACCCTGCTATAAAGTGACCCGACATAACACGAATTTGGATATAACAAGGTAAAGCAGCGCTCCGGAGGGGTGGGGCTGCACACTCCAGTGGATCAAAGCAAGTTCGATATAATGAGGTTCCACGTATAACGTGGTAAGATTTTTTGGCTCCCGAGGACAGCGTTATATCGGGGTAGAGGCGTACAAGATGGTGGCTCTTCCTTTCAGCTGCTGACCTCGCCACCACCATCCACGCCTCCGTCAGCTCCGAATGCAATATTGTAATACATTCTGTGGGGCGACATCTTGAACTCAGCCAGAAGCTGAAGAGCCTCCACTGCGCCACAGCACCCTGGGTAAACGGAGGGTCTCACCAGGAGTATATTCATGATCTGCACTGGCTGCCTGTGAGTTTCTGGGTGAAATGTAAGATGTTGATCTTGAGCTATGAAGCCTTACACGATTTAGGACTTCGCTGTCTGAGAGCGCACCTTCCTTTCTGTGCCGTACCCCCACAGCTGAATCAGGAGAGGCGCTCAAGGTGCACAACCAGTGATAAAAGAAGGGGCTGTTGGCAAGATATTCTGAATGAGGGTCCTGAGGCTTTGAATTTACTTCCTCCCTTGGTTTCAAATAGCCTAACTGGGAAGGCCTGCACATTGCAAAGCTGGTGTATTTCCCTGGGGCATTTGAGAACAGGTAGAAATGCTTTGAGTGGTGTCTGGTGGCACAGTGCTTAAAATGCCAGCAGCTGCCTTAAACCTTGTATACATCTGAGCTCCCCTGTTTCTTTCACCAGTTCATCTCCCCGCAGTTACCACAAGAGTGGTGGGTATTTGAAGGAAAACCTAGTGGAGAGATTCCCCTTCTTTCTGTATAGGCAGGTACATATTTACATATACCTAACATACACATACATTACAGCTGCTTTTCTAATGGAAACAGTATTCACAAAGCATGACTACCAACTAATAGGAATAAGTGATGAATAACGTTTTTGAGAACTACATTTCCACCATCTATGGAGCTGACAATATTTTATTCGCAAATAAATTTTTAATAAATCCATCGAGGCGAAATAAACTATTTGCAATTATTCCACCAGTTCTGCAACCTACCTGCCCACCCACCCACAACCCACCCATCCACAGAGGGAGAATTGATCTGAACTGACTGGATTTCTTAGGTTTGCATTCCCAGTTCCCTCTCCAACAGAATATTCAAATTGTAATAGAAATTAGTTTCCCTAGAAATCACTGGACTACATACATGGTTTTAAAGAGATTTCCCCTCCCACCGAACTAATGGGGACTTTCAGGTTAGCAGTGCTGAATAATTATTCGTTTGCTCCCCGGAGGTGCTCAGAACCTGTAAGTATTTGTTAGTGGGCTTGGAAGAAAGATGCAGAGAGCAGCCAGCCAGAGACTCCAGTTGATAGGGGCTGAAGCAGTCAGAGCAGGGACTGCTGCATTTTTGGGAGTGGGAGAGAAATGAGGTTCTTCGAGTTCCACCCCTCCTCTCAGCACCTCCTTGCACCAAAGGCTCTCCTCTATGCCCAGGGGCACTAGGACGGGTTCAGTGTCCTCCTCACTTTCCCCTGATTAGGCTTGAGAGGAAGCTGCAAAGAGGAGCCAGCCTTTGAGATACACATCTACACAACAATTAAACACCCATGGCTGGGACCCCACAAGATAGGAGGGGCCCAGAGCCCAGGCTCCAGCCCAAGCATCTATATAGCAATTTTTAGCCCCACAGCCTGAGCCCCAAGTCAGCTGACCCAGGCCAGCCACAGGGTCTTCTATTCCTTGGAGAACTTTCTAGTTTTGACTGGACTTTCTCTGCCCTGTGCAGATTGACTTGTTTGCTCCAACCCTCCTGGCTGCATCTCTTCACTTCCGTATCACTCCTCTTGCCCTCTTGTCCCTTTCTCTGCCCCCCCTCCCTTCTTTCTGAACTAAACTCACCAGAAAGAATGAATCATGGAACTAACAAAGCTTGCCACCATCACAGGGTTCACGCTGCTTGCGTGAGAGATCTCTCCCCCCAGCCTGTGCCTACCCTCTGGTTGGTGAGCTCCACTGGTCAGGGACTGTTTTATTCTGTTTGTACAGTTCCTAGGACAACGTGGTCCTGGTCCATGACTAGAGCCCCTAAGTGCAACGGTAATAAAAAAATAGATACTTACTTAATCTTATTGAACTCAAGGTGAGACTTACTATCTCCTCCCCTTTGGTGGAAGTAGGCTTGGTCACACCGTGCTCACCCAGCTCTCAGCAGCCAGAGGCCTCGTCAAGATTCAAATGAAGAAATGAACCCCGGAATTCTCCACTAAATCATCCACGCTTGGGCATATAATTAAAACTCGTGGTGGACCCAGCCTTCTATCCCTTGCAAATAGCATTATGAGCGAGCTGCTCCTACCACATGCCATAATGCTAGGACAATTCAGCCGAAGCTGGGCTGCACCAACCGCCAACTGCAATCCTGCATTTCCATTACCCACCAACCTGTTTGTCCAGTGGATGATGCTTCGGCCACAAATCCAAACTGCAAAAGGGGAAGGAACATTCATAAGTCTGGTATAAAGGAAACCTAGTTAAGCAAACCAATATTAACAACCCAGATCTTCCCTGGGGATGTCAAGTTCATTGCTTTTGGCATATATAGAAATAAAAGCAGTAAGACCCTTCACATGTCCAAACATCCAGTGGCCACATAGCAAGTCCTGTTGTTGAGATGGCTACAGCAAATTCTACAGGTATCTGTGCTATATTACATTGGTCTCAGGCTGACAAAGACTAGCCTCTCTTTCGGTATCACATTAAATTGGTACTGGGGGCTAGGGGCTTATTTCCCATCTGGAGCAAGAGCACCCATTGATTCACCGCACCATCAAATAAGCTCTGAAACGTTACCAGGCAGAAAGACCACCCTCTCCCAAGGATGACTTGAGATCCCAGGATCACATAGCCCCATCTTCAAGAAGTGAATGGTGATGACCTGCCTTGTCTCTACACCATCCACCAACTGGAGATCATAGACGTTCTATTGTGTTCTGTGCCAAACCTGGAAACAGCTTCCTCCGCCCAAAATGTAGGTGTTCCAACCTGCCGTGGAATGCACTCCTCGAATGGAATAAAAGGCTCCTGGGCGTCTGGACCAGCCTGGGTGTTCTTTGATGGCAGAGCTGCACACATAAGCTTCCTACATCCTGCAGGATTGGAAACCTCTCTAAACGGAGTAGTGTAGCCAGCAAAATGCGCGCACACAGCTTTCTCACAGAGTTGTAAAGAGGCAGGCCGGCACCGTCTTGATTCACCAGGGTTATAATGAATTAAGCTGTTACACACTAAGGGGCCAGAGGAACTGGGACATCTCTGAGGGAGGGACTCAAAGGAATACAAGAGATGCAGAGGGTGCTATTGTTCAACAGTAGCATATGCCTAGCAGTGAAAATAATATGAACCTTATCAGGAAGAAATGCATATTCATCTCATCATCTTGTACAGACCACTAAACTGCCAGTTGCTGATTAGAACTCAGGCCGATTGAAAAGCGCTTTTTCAAATACAAATGTCTTCCACGAAAAGCGTTCATATTGTTTGAAGTTGTCCAGTATTTGATTAATGAAAATGTTTCATTTTGAATCAAATTGAATGGAATTGAAAATGAACATTTTTTCACTATTTTGTCTCCCCCTCTCACCTTTCTTTCATTACCATTTTTTGATCAGTCCTAATCAAAATCGTTAAAACCAGAACCACTTATCCTATAGCTCAGTGGTTCTCAACCAGGGGTTCGTGTATCCCTGGGGGTACTCAGAGGTCTTCCAGGGGTTACATCAACTCCTTTCGATATTTGCCTAGTTTTAAAACAGACTACATAAAAAGCACTAATGAAGTCAGTACAAATTAAAATTTCATACAATGACTTGTTTATACTGCTCTACGTACGATACACTGAAAGGTAAGTTTAATATTCATATTTCAATTGATTTATTTTCTAATTATATAGTAAAAATGAGAAAGTCAGCAATTTTTCAGTGTGACATTTTTGTATGGTTAGGTCTGATTTTGTAAGCAAGTAGTTTTTAAATGAGGTAAAACTTGGGGGTACACAAGACAAATCAGCCTCCTGAAAGGGGTACCATAATCTGCAAAGGTTGAGAGCCACTGCTCTAGCTTATCCCCCTGCCCCCAGATCAGCACTGCCACGAGCACGTGAAGTTTTCATGCCTGCATCACTCCCTGCTCTGAGCCAGCTCTGGGCACATCACTCTCATTGGAGATAAACCAGATGCCAGGCCCTGCCTATACAACCAACTGTACTTGCAGTCCTGCTAAAGATGCCATTGAACACTTCTAGGAAGGAGTCCACTCAATCCAAGCCTTCCTCTCTTTACAGGATTTTCTAATGAAATTATGCAAGCTATAGAGACTTCCATTTGCAGTGGAAAAAATGAAACCCAAATGCCCTCCTGGGAGCCAGGCAATTTTCAGGCATCAAAGTGATGAGGGCAGCTGATTTAAAGTGACTCTCTTGGCTTGTATGTTAACAACATTTGGAGAAGGGCCAGTTCCTCACTGAGGGCCTGGATTTATACACCACCAAGTCTACCTTGAAGCCCTGAGGGGTCAACCACCGTTTAATGTCCATAAGCTATGGGCAGCCTTGCGTGCCTCTGTGACTGCTCAACAAGATTTTAAACATGATCAGGCAGGTATCGGCACGCCTTTGATTCTTTGCCACCCAAAGAGAGATGATCACACTGCCCAGACTTCAGCCTCCTCTAAAGAAAGGAGTTGAACTTTCATAAATGGTGCAGAAAACTTCATTATTCATTGGCATTGTGTCAAAGAAAAATTGGCTGGAAGAGAAAATTCCTAGCCAGTCAGACTCTCCCACATACTGTACCCAGGAAGAAGGCAGATTTAATATATTTGATATTCTCACTCACTCTCTCCGTGTGTGTCGCATAATCGTAAAGACAGTAATACACCAGAAGGTCAGAAGCAATACAATTTTAACTGAGCTTTTCCGGGTATGGAATTAATGGTAGCCGGAATTTCTCCATGGCCTTCTTGAGCATAACTTTTAAAGGAGATGTGCCCTCTGACTGGGATCTAGCCAAACCTTTCAGTCAGTGTAAGTTTATATAAATACCTATATACGCAGTACATTTACTTAAGATTCAGTAGGTGGCACTCCTCTCATTTTTCAGAGGAGAGGTCACATGCTGACTTTCCACAGCAAGTTTTTTTTTCGGAAGAGCAAGGCTGTTAGCTCTAGTGTCCTGCCCCAGAATACGGGGAATTATATACTCCCTGTTCTTTCAGTGGTTCCATTTCAGTCACACATTGTGGTGGAGAATGTAGCTGCATGCTTTGCATCACAACACATTTCCTCCCTGAGCTGGCTGCATTCCATTTCCTTCCCAGAATTCATATAGCTCTATGCCCAAAAAATAAAGCGAAAACTAAAATATCCCCGTTATTCTCCTTTCTTGGTTCCCCAGTACAGCCAATCTTTCCTATGCTTATTTTTACAGGCTACAAACTCTTCAGGGAAGGGACTATATTCATTTTTGTCTTGTGCAGCACAAAAGTAGATTGTTGGCACTTGAAAAACCCAAACAATAATAAATGCTTCCAATTAAAAGCACAAAATGTGTGCAAAATCCTGTATCTGATGCCACATTGTGTAACTAATACACATTTTCTAGGTTGGCTTGACAGTCCAATCCCCACTCTCTCTCAAGAATTCACAAGGAAAAACACTTTTTATAAGCTTTAATGATCCAGTTCAAACCACCAAAATCCTGGAAATAGGGAGTCATGAACGCTGTCCCTTATCTGATGCTGCTGTTCATTTCTGCCCTCACAACATGAGTTCACAGCTGAGTATTAAGCATCCACTTAGGGTTTTTCTTTTCCCTTCTCCTTTTAAGCTAGGCCCCTAATGTTTCTAAAATGCACCATTTTTTGTATGAAACAAAACACGAAGCTGCCCACTTCCATGTACTCTACCTCATACGGTGGGTCTGAATTGAAAACAGCAATACAGATTGCATTATTAGTTGCACAAAGAATTCCTTGGATTTTCTCAACATGTGTGGTGTCTTAAAAAAAGTAATGGATAAATTTTGGATCATCTCACTAATGTAAAAGGCATCCTCCCCCTGGTGGTATAATCTGAGTGTACACTTTGGAATAATTTCCTAGAGTCAATCTTACTGCTTTTTTCCTATAAATCCTGAATCTCCATTCATCCTGGATTTCTTGTGCTCTTTTTTGGACCAAATATTAATTTATTATTAGGTAAAGTGTTTTAACTTCATAAAATCCTTACCTCATCTTTACGGGGACTACTATCTATTGTACTTCATACTGCAGATGTTTGTAAGCTCCCAAAAGTAACTTTGAGCTACTTTTCAATTCCCAGAAAAGGATAATTTCCAGCTTCTATCTAAAGTACCATCCTAGTATCCAAGTCACCAAAAAGTGAGCTGTATCCAATATGCATGTGCTAAGGTTAGCACTATGTTTATGCACCAGCAATGTAGCTGACATTTTGGTAGCTTGTATCTTAGTATGTCTTCACTACCCGCCGGAATGGCTGGTAGCAATCGATTCAGCAGGGATCAATTTATCACATCTAGTCTAGACATGATAAATTGACCCGAGTGCTCTCCCGTCGACTCCCGTACTCGAGCACCGCAAGAGGCGCAAGAAAAGTCGATGGGGGAGTGGCAGCAGTCGACATACCATGGTGTTGATCTAAGTACCTTATTCATGTAGCTGAAGTTGTGTAACTTAGATAGATTCCCCCCCCGCACAGTATAGACCAGGGCTTAGTTTGTGGTTTGAGCAGAAGCAGCTAAACAGAAATTGTAATGCCTACATGCTACTTTAACTAATTTTGATCTAAGCTATCGAATTTATTTAGCAATGTACGGGGGGGCAGGGGTTAATAGACCAACTTGAAAATGGTTATGCGCTTCTCCTAAATTAGAATTCAGCCAAGCAGTTTACCTATTTTATCTCAAATGTGTGGGAATTGTTAAACTGAAGCAGCATTAGTGGTTTCAAAGTCATGCTGGATTTATGCTTCAAAGGAAATCTCCCATTATGTAAGAAGCCCAAGATTTGTGTCTAATGTGCATGAATATTATAAAATAATTAAATATCTTCATTCCAGTCAATGGAATTGTGCATGTTACACTACCAATGAATTTGGAACAAATATGCCTTATTTTGCCTAGGTAACAGTCAGATAGTTGCGGTCTCAACCACTAGAACGACACTTACCCCTCTACCTCTATATTATTACTTGTCTCTTGCTCTCACTGTTACAGAGAAAAAGCAAGTTCAAAAGCAAGATGATTCACAATAGCTAAGCAAGTCTTTATTTGTCCATCTCAGCAGGGTGCTCATTCACACGGATGCTAATAGCAGGCAGTGTTAGATACTGTATCAGGCTGCCATTACATTTTAAAGAAGCTTTTTGGATACATGATGTTACTTTAAGATAAACAAGTTACATAGAACAGAAAAAGAAATCAGCCATGTCCAAAGCTGTCTGCAAGAGATGACTGTATAGACCAATACCTGCATATACATACATGGGAGAGATTTGCTAGTCCAGGTGAGCTGTGGCCAGTGCATGACTGGAGAGAGAAGAGGGAAAGGCAGGTTTGGTAGTCTTTGAACAGTCTCTCTAGCCTGCTCTAAACTATCTGTGTAGTCTTGACCAGAAATTCCTGCCAAGCCCTGAGAAATCTTCCTGACTGAAGTTCCATCAAAACCAGTAAGTGTCTGTGCAAAGTTTTAGTTTCAGTGAGTCAGTATTTTCTGATGGAAAAGAAATCGGATAAAGCTCCCGACCAGTTTTACACTGGGTGCCCAACCTGAGACATGTTAAAGGGGCCTGATTTTCAGAGGGTGGGTGCTCAGCACTTTCTAAAGCTCAGGCCCTTTTAAAGTGTCTTACATTAAGTCACTTTGGAAGTGAAGACAAACTAAATCGAATTAAGGACACTTTTAATTCTAAATAAGAGTGTCCACACAAGGGTTTTATGCGGTTTTACCAATTCACTTTAAATTTCCAATTTTAGTTAATTTGGATTAATTTCCCTGAGTGTCCCCATTTAGACAAGCCTTATATCTGTAATAATATTCCTGCTTACTCTTAATTCTACACTTTATTTACCTGCCCCAGAGATAATAGCTTATGTAAGTCACTTGTCTCTGTCTCTTCATACCCACCCTGTCACCCTCTTTTAAATATCCCTTCATTCAGACAGTGGATATTATACATACTTTGCTAACTCCCAATTTTACTGACATTTAAAAAGAAATAGCAAGGTCTTTTGTTTTTTAAAGGAGAGAATTAATTCTGGTCTTTAAATATTTTTAAAGTTAAATCTAGCCCAGCTTTGCAAATTTTACCAATTCGTTTTGCTGACTGCAGAACACAGCAATATAAATATTGGTATCGCTTTTAAAATGAATTATTGACCATTTTAATACATGTTGCACAGTACATATTAATACAGAAAAATACATGTTATCAGCAATGTAATGTTGACCATGTACTAATCCATTCCACCTGCTCAAATATTAGTGCAAATAATTATATATTTGTAATGCATCACTGCTGTCTAGTTTGAATCTATGCCTCCAGAATAAATGTCTCTTCTGTGAAGTTGTTTGCTATTATGAGTAAAATGTTATATATTCAGACTCAAATTGACTTTGGATGGATAGGTAAGCACAATGAGCAACCTTCAAAAATCCATGTGTCTAAGCCTTAACAAGTTATTTTTAATGAATTGTTTACAATAAAATGAATGTTATAAAAAGGTTTCAGATTAAAGCTCACGTTAACTGGCTTTTCTATGGCTGCACTGTAATATTCAGTATTTTGCTAAGTTCAAAATTACTGCACTTAAACTGGCAAGATTAGTCTAACCTTGGCTCAATGGAGACCAGTAACACATTCTCCTCAGTAGGCAAAGCCCAACTCATTTTGATTTAGAAACAGTACGAATGTGCCACACTATGTATTGACTGACTACACCTTCACTTATCAGGTTGGACTACCAACTTTTAGATGTTGCCACCTTCTTATGGAGACCACTAAAATACAAAGGCATTTGGAAACAAGTTTTCTTACAAGTTACAGAAGCAGGTCTTGGAGTTAATCAAAAGGTGACATCTACTCCAGTGATTTAAAGCACAAGAAACTTGGCTCTAATGCAAGAGGAGTAAAGAGGGATTGGGAAGTGAAATCCACTCAATAGCAGCATTGCCAACTCTTGCAAGTTTACTATTATTTATTAGTATTAGGATAATGCCAACCAAGAGTGAGGCACCATTTACGGAGTAAAAGACAATAGCTACTGCCACAAAGAGCATACAATCTAAATGGGCAAGACAGAGATGGTAGTGGGGAAAAGGGATAAGCAGATTGACTAGTGATGGTCTGCAAAGTTAGTCCCAAGATTTTTTAATTTATTATTAAATTCACCTCAGAGAGGTGGATTAACTATGCTGATGGCGAAGCTCTCCCGTCAGCAGAGTAGTGTCTTCACTTCAGCAGCACAGCTGCACCAGTGTAGCACTATACATGAAGACAAACCTTTCCAGCGAGGAGGGTGTGTGCTGGACGAATCAGTCTGTAGCTTCCCACCTGCAATGCTCAGAAGGGAATTATCCCTGTGAGGTACAGCCTTACCCACAGGCAGATCAGGGAAGATCATAGCCAAGTGTTGAGTTGTTAGCAGTAACTGAACTCTCAAACTTCCACTCCTTCAGATGAGGTACTTTTTAGAGGGAGGGTTTTCTTGAGGGTGAAAGAGGAAGAGGGGGAGGATTGTTGCCTGCACTTTCTCCCGATATTTGAGGAGGTGATGGCAATGAAGCTGGTGCCTGTCTCCCAACAGCCTTCACCGGTTCCTCCTGCACTACCAAGTCAATTCAGAGGTCTGATACAGATTGACAAAGCCCTTGCCACAACAGTCCAATGTTATCTCAAAGGTCACCTTTCCTCCAGGAATCCTCCATGGCAGATAAGATCATCCTGCACGCTAGGTTTACTGGCACCCATACACAGACTTGAGGAAGCTGGGGATAGTGCTAGCAGGCCAAACAGGGCACACTTCCAAAGAAGAGCAGGAAGAGTCCTAGCCTCTCAGTCATCAATAAGATGCACCTCCTTGCCGTTGCATTCCCCACAGAAACAGAATACAACCTAGCGCAGGAGAGAAACTAAACATCCACCCACAGGGGCACCAGTTAGATACAGATGACGTTGGACTGCCTTTGAGGCACCTCTCACTGTATTTGTAAGTTACGTGCAGTACTTAAATTAAACCATGGTAGGTGCTTTATATGCACTTAGAGACAGGCAGAAAAACCAAGTTATTTTACTGATTGCTTGAGATCCACAGTAAACGGACATTTTGCATGTCAGTATCTTGCAATTCAAACAGCCATGTACCATTCTACAGACCACTGTGAGCCTTGAAAAAGAAAACAAGCTTGGCTCCAGGAAAATTTCTTGCATTCCAATTAAACTGCAGATTGCTGGTATATTTCCCTCTTCTCACAGAAAGCAGAATCTCATTTAATATAAGGATGGGATCTTGTATAAAGAATTCTGATCACAATTCTGTCTGTTCTCCCATATTGTGGATGTATGGGCCCGGTTAAATCATATTTTAGAACTCTAACCTTCCCTTTTCAGGTGCTGGCCTTTTTACTTACAGATTGCTTGTTCTCCAGATCCTTTTAGCTTATGCCATCTTCATGGTCTTTCTACTATCCTCTCTTTCTAACCACCTAGAACTTCCCTTTTTCCATCCTCGTCCACCACATCCTCCATTTCCTGATTTTTGCTTTTTCTTTTATATTTGTTGAGTTATATTGTTATGAAGAGCCTGCTTTTTTCTGCCCTCTGCACTTACGCCTATACAACACCAAGTCATGTTAATAAATTATAGGACGTGTAAAAACATAGCTTATTTTCCAACCTACAATAATTTACTGCAAAACCATTTTCACTAATTGGAGACCAGCATAATTACATGCAAATCAACATACCTCCTCTAACATTCACTTGGCTGCCAGCCTGTTAAAAGCCAATGTTCCAAGAGTAAACATTAGAAAAGTAGTACTTTTGGCTCATTAAATACACATAAAAAAGCATATTTGTATTTTTGATAGTACTGCTATTATATTCAGAAACTCCTGGAAATATTTTCCTAAATTTACATGCTATAAAAGCTATAAACTTTGAAATGTATAAAAATTATAGCGCCCCCATCCCAACCCAAAATTTATTTTTTACGGTAAACTTCATAGTAATAATAGTCTATTATATGAAAGGTTTGTGTTATGTTTTTTATTTTGTTTAAAAGTGGGAAGGGAAGGCCCACACTAATCGATACATTTGATCAGTAAAATTACTTTTATTGATTTTTTTTTAATAAAAGGGATTTATACAATTGCATATAAAGATAAGAATATGGAAATGGAATGGAATGAAAAAGGCATGTGGAGGGAATATTTTTTTATTGAGTGTTTTACATGTCTAAGTGTTCACCTATTGTTATCTCATCATTATTTTAATAGACAGAGAATATTGCACTGAACTTATGCATGGAAAACACCACAGTTAAAGTAAACAATATGGTGAGTACATTTTATATAATTTTAAAACATAATTCAAAACAAGAAATTTACAACATAAGACATTTTGAAGCATTTCTGTAATTTGCAGTCTTAAAATGATGCCTAGTGGTTTTGTTTACTGTTCTGAAGTGTTTACAAATTGACATTTTTTGTACAAAGATTTTATATTGGTTAGTAAAGCCACTATCTTAAAATTGTTGGCTTTAAGTTACAGAGGTAACAGAGAGAGGTATAATTTGAATTCACATCAGAGCTTTCTAAAAATGGCAACACTACAAGCATGTGCCTCCTCCAGTATCCAGAACTCTTTGTGATTCTGCCATGGCCAAGGAATAGAGCTATATATCTGGACAAAGCTGCCACAATTTCCCAGAATGCTTTGGAGGAAAACCTGGCATACTTGATTTCTCTTGTTTATCAATATAATTCTCTGCTCGATATAAAATAAAGGGAAAAAAATCAATTTTGACTGAGCCTGGGAAGTTTTAAACAATTTGGCAGAGGATAGCTGTAATGGAGAGACAAAGTAGATTTTAGGAAAACCTACTCTGAAGAAGAGAGAGAAAGTTCTGTGGAAAATATGCCAAGTCTGCAGAGTAGAATTAAGACAGAGCGCTACAGATGATCTGCACAGTGATAATGAGTGGAACTTAGAACACTGAAACAACACAGTTCATACCCGAGTTCTACAGGTGCTCTCTGGCTCGAAAATGTCACCACTTACTACAGAATTTTCAACTGTTGGGAAATATTACCCCAAATATTTCATCATCCCCATTACTTCACTTCAGCTACTGTACCCAACATGGATCCATCTCAGACGCACCTTGAGTAAGTTCCAATTGTTTAAATACACATACAGTAATAGTTATCCACAGCATTAGATATATAGGGGGAAGAAAAGTTTCTGCACCTGCAACTATTTTATGTTGCTCAGGTATTGAAGATCGTGTCCTAAAGTTAAACTAAGTTTCAGCTTTGGATTTTGGCTAGATTTTATACAAATTCTTCCCACCTACAGATGAATGTGTGGGTTATACCTCCTCCTTTCATTTCTGTTACAATCTCAATTTGTTTATGTACAGAATAAAAAACAAACAAACTTCTATTATGTTAAACCGACAAGCATCTTCACCTCACAGTAATGAAATCTAAAACAAGGTGGCTGCATTCATTTAGGAACATATTTAAAATTAAAAGTGCCATTATCAGACAGGTAATAAACAGAGTGCCGTGAGTTCATATGAAGTTGATACATTCCAGTGGGCTCCAACAACAACAACAAAAACCCTTCTCCAATTTAGCTTAGCTTAAAGTCCTATACAATGAATAAATTACATCTTTCTTGGGATAGTGTTTCTGTTACTCCTACATCTCAGATAAATTCAAAGCTAATTAATTAAAGCAAGAAATTGTATAGTGTAGGATAACATTTTGAAAGAATGAAATGATTTAGAAACACCAATCAGCAAAGATAATTTGATTATGATTAGCTGTGCTGAAGTTTAAGTCATTAAAAATGATGAATGTTTTTACACACTTTTAGTCTATGTAATCCATTACCTACGCTATGCTCTGTAGTTAAAGTCTAACAAATGGTATTAGATAATTCAAGATTGAGGACTAAAATACTTTCAATTCATCACTTGCCTTCCTTCACCAACATTTTTCCAATGGAAAATTAGTGGCAAGTAGTTTTGCAGAAATTCATATCTGGGGGAAAGGTCATTTAAGGAATATGAATTAAGGATTATATCTGCTCACATTCTTCAAATAAATTCTGGTTTAAATATGGCTGCTGCTTTGTTCTGAACAGTCACTGTCCCACAAAAATTACAACTGCTGTTTAATAAGAAATTATTCCCTGTGCTTTCTAACACCCCCAGCCTGGCAATGGTACAACATGTTTGTCTGTATTCTCAGCTGAAATGACGAGCAAGGCGAGCAGATCTATAATCAGCTCGCAGCTGAACAAAGGAGTGAAGGATGTTCTTGTCCAGATTAGCAAGTTGTTCTCCTGAGCAGACCTGCTTTAAGTTATCTGGTGCTACCACCAAAAGATTGCAGAGTGCATGCAGGGTGTCAAAAAGCTGTAACACCAATGGAATCTGTTTGAAAGAGAGAGAGAAAAAAAAACACAGTAAAAATGCTCAAAGTAAGTATAAGTCTTATAATGAAATAGCTGCTGCACAGTTCATCCAGAATGTCAGTGCTATTTTCCACACAGGAGACTCATTTGTGTCTTCTGTAAAAAACAGACTAAAGCAATTTTCAAAAGCCAGATATAATTTTTAAAAATGTATATGAATTTGGGTACTTTGTTTTAGAACAAATGGGAGATGTGACCATTCAGAGAATGTGTGAAAATTGTTCAAACAAAACAAAACAACCCACAACCACTCACTAATATTATAGTTACACTACTTATGACCGAGGTGGTATTTTTATAATACCCAATTACATGCAATTATC
The DNA here is from genome assembly GCF_003597395.2 of Chelonoidis abingdonii. NCBI lineage: Eukaryota > Metazoa > Chordata > Testudines > Testudinidae > Chelonoidis > Chelonoidis abingdonii. The sequence continues at coordinate 151,167,191 of NC_133772.1, read as the reverse complement.
GCTTTCTGGAAGAAGTTACCCGCTTACTTCTCATTTTTGGTAAAGTTCAGTTTTATTTTTGTTACTCCACCATGAAAAAATAGTTTGCAAAGAATTTTTTCATATTTTTTGTGTGCTCTAACATGACATGGCCTTGATTTATTAAAGCTTCAAAATTGCCATGAACTTAACTCACATTAAGAACAAGTGCTTCTGCTATTTGAAGAAGCTTGGTTTGGAAATAATAATGAGTCAGCTTCATAACGCTTTAAAAGCATATAACAACGAATGATATGGAGGCGGCTGGGAGCTTCTGCTCGGTTTCATAAACATAAGAACTAGCGGGTGTTCAGTTAAATTAAATATGGCAAATTCAAATCCAGGCGGAGGAAATACTTTCATATAACATGTAAGTAAACTGTGGAACTCATTGCCACAGGAAGTTGTGGCCAAAAAGTTAGCACAATGGGATGTTTAGGATAAAAAGAATATCCAGAATTATAATAGGGGATGGTAACAAATTTTGCAAAAGACTAATCCTTAGATGTTTGTGGTCTTAAATCTCTACCTAAAAGGGATTAGGAGGACACCTAATATGTAATATAATCTGCCCTGCATCTGTCTAATGCAGGGTTTCTCGCATCTCCCTCTGACTACTGTTGATGACAGAATACTGGCTAGATGGACCACAGGTCTTATCTTGTCTGGCAGTGCGTACATTCCTAACTTATTTCAATGTGAAATTCTACATACACATGAAAACACTCAGTGTGTTTTTGAATTGCATTCAAAATAATACATGTTGGTGCACAGCAGTTATTTGCTACTCCCTGCTGAAATCCCCACCACCACCTTGACCCATTCCACCTGAATATGTCTGTGAAAAAAAAAAAAGCAGCAAGTCTGAACTGGCAAGAACTGTCTACAGGCCATTCCAGGTCAGCTGCTTGCAGCACCAAAAAGGATTAATTCTCCAGCAGCTAGAAGGGCTGGAAGCAGACAGAAGCTAATCAAGGCCCAGCAGGCAAGATAAAATGGGCTCGCTGCTTCTTCCAAGGGCTAGTTTTGGTTGAAGCTGGGACAAGGAGGAAGGACTTCCCCTACTTTAACCCAAGAGGCCTGGCTTGGTCAGGGATCTAACTATGACTAAACCATTTGGTTAAGCCACCACAGGACTTTTTATGTTTCGGAATTTTAAATCCCAGGTGGCTATTATGATTTATAAAATCAGGGCAAGCTTGCTTTGTGAGATGCTCAACTGACTCAGGAAAGCTCATGACACAAAGCAAGTGAATTTAGGAGACAGCTATGAGAACTATTTGGAAAAGACGGTCTTGCTGACGTCTTTTATTAAATGGTTAAAGCTGCTGCCATGCTACTAGGGCAATCTACAGTCTAAAATGTATGGTAGGTTGTGAATAGAAGGCAAAAGATGTGAAATGTGGCTATATGAAGGACATTTTTCAACAAAAATATTGTTTCGCTATCCAGGCATTTTATGTATGCCTCTAAACACCACACATATTAAGTATACATACACTAACCTTAAAGTCTTTGGCACACTTCCGGTATTCAGCCACATCACAAATTCCTAACATGCCTCCCATGCAACTGTAGGAATATTGCTGTAGATGTTCATAAATAAGTCGATGAAAACGAACTCCAAGCTCCATCAGAACTGTGTCCACATTCTTACCATCCATAGACTTTCTAATTTTTTCCACTTGCATTCTGACATAGCCACATACTTTGACACAGGCCTATAAAAAGATTGCTTGTAAGTTAACTGGTTAGAGAGAAGCTTTCCCTCTTAAACATTTGGAAAGCAAAGTCTCGGATTAATCACGAGCAATGTACAGAGCACTGGCTCACACAACGGTCTGTGGATCACCAGCTGACCACTTGCTGCTGGCGTTCCTCATTTTCAGCAGAAAAATTGCATTGAAAGACATCCATAATTCATTAAATACTGCCCTAATATTACTTTTCTGGGTAAGCAATTGTTGCCATTATCACTGGGAAGACCTGCAAATGGGAAGGCAGATGCATGACAAACTCTCTATTAAGTTTTGGTCCATGTTAATTTAGATGGTACTTTAGGGGAAGGGGAGTTTGTGTTTGTACAGCACCTAGTCCAGTCTGACGGGGGCTGTTGGACACTATTATTATACAACAAAACTGAGAATACTCCCATCAAGTGTAGGATTCACATTGTGAAGGAGTTTGAGAATCCTTGGCATAGAGTGAAACAAGCCTGAATGTTAATCAGATGTACATGTAATCGGATGTACACTATCAAAATGCCAACACTGCTCAAATTATCTTCAAAATGCTACTGTGTATTACTGACAAATCTCTATTTGTTTACTCACATTAGTATACTGAATCAAAACACTGTTTTCATCTTCTGGTTTAAAATCGGTCTTCTTTTGTTCTGCAGCCAAGATGTGCTTCATCTGACCAATCATACAATTCAGTGTCCTTTAAAGTTAAAATATACATGTGTTTTAAAATAAAACTTTTTACTTGATTTTAACATTTAAAAATTCTAAAGTGATCCCACATAAAATATAAGTGATTAGTGCACAGTGAAGTGGAAATCCACCATTATCCACCACTTCTACAAATTCATGAACATTAAATGAGTTTCACCATTTAATATAAAAAAAAAAAAAGATGTTTAAGCTAAAATGAACTACAAAGATCAAAAATATTTTTGAAGCTGCTATGCAGTAAATTTTAGTACACAAGACAAGTCTGATTTTCTGAAAGTGGTAGGGGCATGAGAGTCAGACAGAAACCTTTGAGAAGTCTCTGCTCCAAAGTTCTCTTTATCTTGGAATGCAACACAGTACGTGCTGGCCAGCTGATTTTAAAGGAGACATATTAATTGAAACATAACCAATTTAAAGCCAGCTCTTCAGAATAGCCAGGCACTCTTCTTTGCTGGGGAAACCAGAAAGACTCTGAAGGGAACTTTCTAGACCTAGTTCAGTAACTTTATAAAGAATACACAGCTCAAGCGAAACAGCATCACAAAACACACGCAACAAGAAAGAATCTTTCCATTCACCAGTGCTGGTCACTTGTCTTGAAAGATCCTGTGCAACTTTACTTGCATCACAGGTCTTCTCTTCCCCCTAGCAGTTATCCTTCCTGAAAATTATCTGAAGTCAGAAATGGTTTATTTTACAGTCAATCCCAAAGCTGATCCAGGAAGTGCTTGAAGAGCAAAGCAGCTGCAATACACGGTGCTCACTCTCCCAAGTGACTCTCACTGGAACACTCATTTTTTCAGAATAGATTCTCTCACTGTTTTCTAGGGACCGTAATCAGCAAAAATGAAGCTACGTAGCTTGGACTATGAAAACTCCACAGGATTTGAGGGAGGGAAAAATATACCTAATCCCAAAACAGGGAATCTAATTAATTATTTTCCATGCCTATGAAGCTAAGACTCCCATTCTGGCTGTACTTCACTCTACAACCTTGCCTCAGCCAACAACAGAAATCAGAGCTACATCCCCCTGCTCTTCCAACTTCTACTTTTAATATACATGCATGTAAGGCAATCTCTATGGATATACAGAACAGCAACGCTTATTCATTAGGATGGTCCATGGACTAAAACCTGCTCAACTAATCATTACTAAGGAAGAAACCATCACTATGAAAACTCTTCAAGGGTCTGCTATCAGACATTGTCAGATTCTGGATAACATTTAAACCAACAATGCCTGGGAATCTACCTTTCTTTGTTACCAGATGGTGCCCAAGTCCAGCATGATCTATTCTTGGGGTTCTTTCTGGTATTTTAGTGCTCATGTAGACAAAATGGTGTGCAAGTAACCACATTTTTATATAAGTGATTTGTCTCAAAACTGGTCTCACTTTTACAGAGTCATCACAAACATGTAGTTGTCTGCAACACACAGGGGCTTGTGAAAATCCCACCTTAAGTGACTTAGGAACACAGTAGCACTGACTTCCAACTGGACTTGTGCTTCTCCATCACTTAGGCACGTTTGAAAATCCCCACATAGTCTTTAGATATTATTTATTGTACACAGAACTTAATTTATCTCCTCTGACACTGAGGGCTCAGGCAATCCTGTCTAGGGTTGAACCTGCGGCTTCAGAGAGTCTAAGTATTTCATACTTAATGTTTAAACCACTACGGCATTTCCAGCAGCAGAAGCTAAAATCTCCATTGTTATCTCTGTACTTTCTCCCGTTTTTCCTTTCCTTCCATTGCCACAGCAAATACTTTTACCAAACCACCCCTCAATTCCTTTGAGAGTCTACCTCACTGAGCAGAAGGTAACAGAGCTAGGATACAAGGAGTAATGCTTGTTTTCTCTTGTACAATTCTGTTCTTTGCTCCTTCGGGATGGAGTGGACACCTAATAATTAATGCTTATATGGCACTTTTCAAGGCAGTACAGACATTATTTTCAATTCCCATGGGGATGTATTATTTACATTATGAAGGGGAAACCAAGGCATGGAGCTTAAGCAACTGGTCCAAGGTCAAACAACAAATCATTTGGAGATATGGGAATAATACAAATCTCCTTGGTACAAGTAAAAATATAGCTACTCTGTAAGTATAGTACTTACGTTGTGACTCTGCTCCCTAACATTAAGCATTACCTCTTTCTTGTCTTTTCCCACTGCAAAATGACAATAATACTTTGCATTTATAGTGCTTTTTCCATTCATAAAAATCACACCATTTTATATAGGAGGTAACTGAGGGATGGAGATTAAATGAATCACTCAAGTCTCAGAGCAAGTCAATGTCAAACCCAGAATTACACTCAATTCTCTTGACTCCCAAGATATGCATTACACCACGGTCCCACTCAAGAAAGTCAGTTAATCCCTTTCAGTCTGTCACATATACTGCTCTTTAAATATTTTAAAATTTAAAGTTTCAACATTCTGTATGTGAGCTTTTCCCCCATAGCCCAAAACATGAAGTGTTTGGGGGGTTTTGTGTTTGTTTTTTAAAGAGACAGATGAAAATTGTGAATGATCTCATTCCCTCAACACAAAAGTGGATGAAAGATTTTGCTCACTCTTCCCAAAAGTATTAGTTTAAGGTCAAAAATCAATCATGGAAAAATTTCAGCCTCCCAAAATTAGTTTTTTCGTGACAAAAGTTCAGTGTGATCTCTGATTTTCTGTTTGGATTTCAAAGGAAATAAATTCCGTGGTTCTAAATGATTACTTCCCGGAAGGAAAAACAAGCTAAGGCAAAACTTCTGTGTGTTAAAAACGGTAAGTAGAGCAGTGATTGATGGAAAGTTTAAAACTTCACTTGCCTATCAATGCCCACGTCCAGTTTCATCTCCATTTGTTCTATTATATCCTTTTTCTTCTGAAGGCATTCAGATAACTTAGGAGAAGAGCTATAAAAATAGTAGGGAAAAATCATAACAGTCAAACATAATACAAATCAAATCCATTTGCTTTGGTTGCTAGCGAGAACAGGAGTACTTCAGGATTCCCCACCAGCCTCTCCCAGAAAGTATCAGACTGGATGCAGTTATCTGTCTTTGTAATCAAGGACTAACGGATGGAGCTACTTCAAAAGTCAGAAGACCCTACAACTGTATCTGCTGACCCAGAGGTGGGCGACACTCTGGTGTAGTTCAGAGGGAGTTGCCCCTGAAATGAGCAGTCTGCTTCCATCCTGCCGCCACTCCCCAGTGGACCAAAGAGTGAGCCAAGACTGCTGTGCATGCCAATACGCTGCACGTCAGCATAATAGACTAAAAGACTCCTCTTCCAAATTTACTGATTAAAAGTCAGATTTCTATAAACACTACACTTTCTACAACTTCCATCATCAATAATTTGAATTATTCTTAAAGCAAATTTATTTTAATAAAAATATTTAACTGTATTAATGGTAACACAAATGAAATTCATAATTTCTAGCAATGATGACCATACATATTCACAGAAGAAATGCAAAACAACAACACCTTACATACCTGATTAATGGCATCAGATGATCATTAAACTGCTTGTCAAACAAGTGGAAAATAGTATTGGCCTGGTGTACAACATCCAGGAAATAAAGGTTTGCACTTTTAGAGTCAGGAGAAGGAATGCCTAAGGCAGAAACATTTATTTAGGATCATAAAAAAAATATTGTGCATGTAATCTGTATCACTATCCTTTCTAAGGATAAGGGTAAAATTTTCAAAAAAGTACTTCAGTTAAAATCAATGGGATATAAGCTCCTAAGAACTTCAGTCACTTTGAAAACGGGAGTTAGGCATCTCAGAGCACAACTACACTAGAAACATAAGTCAACCTATGTTAGGGCGACTTACACCCACCGCAGTGGTTCATGTTCTCAGTACCCTGGTGCACATCTTCACCAGGAGCACTTCCACTGACTTAAGAGGGACAGTGTGGAGGACTGTTCCCACACAGTTCCCTGCCACTGGGCAGCACCAGAGCTCCCCACAGGGAGCCAGGCAGGCACAGGGGGAGCAGGGAGCCTGGGCATCAGCTGGGCTGGGAGCCAGGGGGCAGCCAGGCTCTGAGCAGGACGGGTGCAGCCCAGCTGGAAGTGGGGAGCCTGAGAACAGCTGGGCTCTAGCTGGAGCCCCTCTACCTGCCCCAGCTTTCTTGTCAATTTCATGGCTCTATGACAGCTAACAGCCAAGGTAAGTAATGCAGTGTCTACACAGACACTGCATCAACCTAGCTACACCAACATAAACGGTATGCCTCTTGCAGAGGTGGAGTTATGATGTTGGTGTAATAGGGAACTTATATCAGGGGGAGCAAGGATGTAGTATGTACACTGACATAATTAGGTCAGCAGAAGCTGCCTTACGTTGACCTAATTCTGTAATGTAGACTAAGCCTAAATCACAGGAGATTTTTTCATAATTACCCTAGAAGTCTATATACAATATTCTTTGTATGCAGATAGTACAAAGGGTAACTTCAATGGACTCCCACTAATATTGATAGGAATTTTGCTTATCAACAAAAGGCAGCAAATTGTACGAAAGACTTATAACTCTGTAACCACATGTATCAGAGGGGTAGCCGTGTTAGTCTGGAGCTGTAAAAGCAGCAAAGAATCCTGTGGCACCTTACAGACTAACAGGCGTTTTGGAGCATGAGCTTTCATGGGTGAATACCCACTTCGTCAGATGTTAGTCTATAAGGTGCCACAAGATTCTTTGCTGTTTTAACCACATGTAGTTTATTCTTCAGAACAGTTGAAACAGAGAAAAAAAGTTTACTTTGAGAAGTTTCCCTAAAATATTAAAATATGCACATACAAACAAAAGAGTTTTTAAAAAGTAAATATGAGAAAAGTCTTTCTATATAACAAGTGTTCCACTATATAACATATACATGTAAAACCACACACTCTAAATAAACATACTCTATTAAAACCTTATTCTCTTTTTATGGAGAAGGTGAAAGAAGTAGGAAAGGAATGATCATGCTCAGATTCTTATGATGCAGGAAATAAAGCCTCCAGATATTTCTGAATAACCATTGTCTTTCAATCTGTACTGATTTCCCATATGTAAGCTGTGCTTTAGAAGCTTATACTTTGGCTTCCAAATAAATTAATTCCCTTAATCAACACACTTTGCACACCATTAACTTGAATAGATCTCAAGGCCAATCACTGAAGAGTATGAAGTGCTCTGAATGCATTGAACAATGAAATTAGAAACATTAATATGTGCTATTTTATAATGAAATACCACACATTTAAGAAAACAAAAGACAATTACGCTTACCAGCAAGTCCAGTTTCCAAGGCATAATCAATATGCTCAATACATAAAAACTCCACAAGCATAGAAAAAATTCTGAATGCATTCTTCGGTAAATCAGAATGATCAGAGAGCTTTAAAAAGAACAACAAATATTTTGATACTTAGTGTTAAAACTTGTTGTCTACACTTGGAAGTTTATTTGAATTAGGGTAGGATGTGAATTTAAAGCACACAAGATATTTCAGAATAACTCCATATGTGGACACACTTATTCCAGAACAACGTGACCACGTACAGAGCTATACGTGAATAACTTCATGTGTAGACAATCCTTTGTACACACTTTTTAAAAATATATAAACAGTGATTGCAGAAGACTTAATTACAGAGCACTTTCAAAATAATAAAATAGATCCTCAGATGGTGTCAACTGTTATAGTTCCATTGAAGTCAATAAAGTGAGACTGTTTACACTGGCTGAGGATCTGCCCCTATATATCAATATATAATATAGGACTATAGACAATCATCACATGTTGAAATTTTCATGCATACGTTTGATTAGGCAGTTGTGCTCAGATTTTTAGAGTTGCATGTTTGAATAACTGATATATAGTTACTATGACTGTATGCTGTGTCAGGGTAACAGTACACATCTAACTTGTCCTTTGCATGGTCAGTTACCATGCGCACAAAGACAATTTCAGTAACTGCATGGTGTGAGTACATTTTTATATGCACATAATTCTAAAATCTCATCCTAGATATTTATACAGCAAAATCTGATGCTCTGCCTTTTCTTTTTCATAAAAAATGAAACAAAAAAACCCACAACACTATTTGGGATTTCAGAACTTAAAAAAGGTGGCTCTTAAAGTTGTCTGGACAGCAACTGGACTTTCATCCTTTGTAGTTTAGAATATCTGCAAAAATAAGACTATAGACCTTTGCAGCACAGGAGACTTGGAACACTGGCATTTGGAGTTAAATGTATGCTTAGTTTAGGTGTCCAAATAAAATAAAAACTACACATTCTAATTCTTCAAATGCATTCCCATGAAGTTACTAATTCTGAATATTCTTTACCTTTAGAAGTTTTTATTTTATGTCTCCTTGATAAATTGTGCTTTAAAGTTTCTAGTTTCATCTGTTTTGGTTATGAAAGTGCAACATTTATTCATGCATGCAGAAATACCTGAATTTATTTTGCTCTAACTTTACAAAAATCAATCTTGGGCTGAGACCAAACTTGAAAAATTTCATCCCAAAAGGAATGTGTTTGGGAAAAAAAATATGCACAACTGAAAAGGAAGGTTAGAACAGAAGTTAGAACTATAGTTGTTTTTACCAATGACCACTATAATGATGAAATGATTAATTTGTCTGTGCATCGTGCCGTTACTTTGACATTATCAATGCTAAATCGTCTGTTATCTGAATATTAACCAGTGTTGTATCTATTTCTGCTATAACCATGGTTACACTGTATCCTCTCAATATCTAATACACGTCTACCCCAATATAATGTGACTCAACATAACACAAATTCGGATATAACGCGGTAAAGCAGTGCTCTGGCGGGGCGGGGCTGCGTACTCCAGCGGATCAAAGAAAGTTCGATATAATGTGGTTTCACTTATAACGCGGTAAGATTTTTTGGCTCCCGAGGACAGTGTTATATTAAAGGTGTACATTAAAAGCTATTTAACACACAGACAGTTCAGCAAAATATTTGGAGTTCTGTTTTGTTCATTTTAAGGATAATTCTTATAAATAGATGTCTGTATTTGCAAAAAATGATTCTGGTTTCTCTAAATTAAAATTTGTAATTAAATCTAAGGTTCTTATTAAACCTTTAAAGCACTACACCCACACAGCCAATGAGGCACAGAAAAACCTGTGATTTATATCAATAGTAAAAATTATATTTTGTATTAGGCACAAACATTTGAAAACAGCAAAGGATTAAATAGAATGTAAACAATGCAACAGCAAAGATTATCCCCCACAGCCTCTCAACAATAGTATTAATTAATAATAGAAGACTGATACATGTGACAGTTGAATGTTTGTAGGGAAATTATCTTATCTAAATTAATCTTATTTTTATAACTTCTTGTTTTAAACTCTGACATCTGTACAACATATCAAAGTTGTTATACTAAATGCTAATCAATTATAAGGACTGGTTTAGAAACAAAAACAATGTAAAAAGCTATTTTTATTCAACTGGTTATAAATAGTGTTTTTAAAACAAATGGTCAGATGTTTTGTGACTTACTTTTGTTAAGAAACAAAGTCTATAAACAATGTCTTACGCTACCTCATCGTGACCCTGATTTTAAAAAGGTAATTTATTTCATTAAATGAGACTCAAGTCCTTGCCTCTGCACCAAGTCCACCCACGTCCTATTAGACTTCAACTAATTGTAAATCAAGATGTGTTCTTAAAATTGAGGATGTAAACAGTTACTACTTCTAGCTCAATTATGTTTTTGCGTGCCATTCAAATTATATCTACTTATAGAAGTCACAGAAACCAGACTTACTCTATGACATCTTTCAAAAGCTTGCTTGGTTTCTTGTAAAAGGTTAACCACCACTTCTTGGGAGAGGAAGGTTTCTCCATGGGTATCAATACTTGGACCCAATGGCAAGTTTGTACGTTGTCTTATTCTCTCTTTGAGATCTTGAATACTAGAATTCAACACACCAGAGGGAACTCTCACTGAGTGGAAATTTTAATGTTCAAGTTTAACAATACATTGGGAATATTATAATAGTTAACATGGTAAACAGAAGCCTAAAACATAACTTAATAGGTGCACATCTGTATTTTGACTAAAACTTAAATAAATAAAACCCTGCAAAGTGGTCAAGAAAAAAAAAAAAAAAAAAACTTACCAGAGCAGACAAAAACCTACTGACCGTACCAAACATGTTAGCATGCACAACCCATTCTTCAAGCCCCATGACCACGACCACACCCACACTACTCTGCCATGTCCCTCCACACCCTAGGGACTAGGTACTCCCCACTACATGACACAAGTAGTTCCCAATGAGTTCAACGGTGTATATTTATATCCTGTGTGGGAGTTTAGCTCCCCCCACCTCCCGAAACTCTCACTTCACACACACAATCCCATTGGACTCTCTGCTCACCCCAGTTTTTCTGTCTCTTACACATCCCCATGCACCTGACAATCACACCACCCCAACATTCACTCAATAAGCAGCCCTGGCTCAGTCTCACATGCCCAGACTCACCTCCATGCACACTCCTCCCCAATTCAGCCAGAACTCCAGTCATGTCAGTCTGTTTATTCTCTCCCCTACATCATCAGATCTCTTCCTGCCAAGGCATTATTTTTCTCTTCGTTCCCTTCCCCCAAATCAGTTCTCTTCTGTGAGCCACCAAATCCATTACACCGCAACAGCAGCTCTTCAAAGATTCAGCAGCCTCAGCACCGCTCCTGCAGCTAAGATTCAAGCATTCTCCTGATGGCAAGCACCTCCCCCTTCCCCCTAGCTGCTCCACTTGCAGCACCACAGTTTCCCAGTTCCAGATGAGGACTATTGGGATAAGACGGTTTGATTTGATCCGCAAAAGGTAGAGCCCTGCGCAGGTACAAAATTTGTATCCACAGCCGATCAACGATCTGCTAACATGGTCTGTGGATACAAAGCGAATGTCCGCAGATTTGTGGGGCTCTAGTAATAGGGATGTGTTATTTGAGAACTGAACTTAAGAGGACTGAAGTCATCATCGGTCACCACTGGGTGGCACTTTTGGGTCATATAGTCCACTTTGGAGATAAAATCCCTGCATACTGAGCCCTGAAGATCGGACTTGAGACCAGGAGGGGACATTGCCTGGGCACAGACTGGTAGCAGCCACAAAGTCGTCCATGTTTAACCTGGCTACCTATCAGATCAGTAATAACCCTGTGGAGCTTTTAGATGCTTGAAATAAATCTGTACAATGTGGCTATGCACATTCGGTGCTACAGACCCTCACTGTTTAAGCATGTGATTGTTGCTGAGGAAGAGAACCAAGAGCTCAGCTCTAGCCCTCTCTGCTGCTGGATTCTTTGAAGGATTCTATGGAACTCACTCTCTTCTCCTCCCTTTCTTTTGTCTCAGCACAGCACCGCCAGAGCTGGGCAGAAGAATACAGGGCAGAACAGCAGGACGACTCCAACTCCTGCTCCAGCCAGCAGGGATAAAGGAGGGAACAGGCATGACCCAGGGGAGGGGGAATTACAACTGCTGGTCTTCAATCCCCTTTCCTTTATGCACTCAGAAGAGAGAGAGGCCGAAGGATAGAGCAGGGCCTATTGGAGCTCTCCTTCAGGCCAACAGTGTAACTACAGCAGTTGCACTCACCACGTGGCAACTGAAGTATTAAGTACATTCAGTCTGGTTTTGCAGCCATGCGGGCTAACAACTAAAGAGAAAACTTAGATCATGCAGCTCGCAAAAGTTTCCTATTTGCCCCAGATGAGTGGGATTTTACAAGACTGTCTTAAAACAGACATTAAAAAACTCTGTTTCCTTCATAAACAAATGGAAAGAATGCATAACTGCTAACACACTTTCAGCTGTGCAGAGTCTACACTTCAAAGATCCCACTTTGAGTCTGTTCAATTTGACCACCTTAGGCTCTTCACTATGTGATAGTTTGCAAAAACATTCTGAAGCACCAGAAAAACTACTCCTATTCAACTTTTAGAAGTCAACAGTTGCATAAGTGGTAGTGTGACACCAATTGATTTCAGGGTGTGTCAGTCTTTAGCCTTATTACAGTAATAAGACTCACACTAAGCCTGAGAAAGAGATTAGATGAAAGTATTATATTTGGTGCAGAAAGATCTGTTAGACACTAAGGCTTAAGTTTCAACTTACTTGCTCAAGATATTTAGTTTAATTTCATGTGACTATATAATGGATTTATCTAGCATTTCCTTTGTATCCAGGGGAGCAAACCTTTTAATATATGGTAATATAATGTGATAACACAAGTAATACAGAAAATGATGGTTTTGGAAGCCAGCTTTTATGCAGATGATCAACGTACAGTTTAAGTGATGTTCACTGTATTTTTGCCCTTTATTATATTTTCCCCTTTTTAAAAAGAAACTCACCCTCCAGTGCCAATGGACCTCTTCTGGTGGTTTTTGGAATCATAATAGCGTTGCAGAATCATAGCGCTCCTACTTTTCAAATAACCAATTTCCACCTCAATGTAATTCTCCAAGTAGGAAATGAAAATGGATTTGATAAGCTTAGACAAGAAAGTCTGCTTATCAGTACCCAAGTTAAACTCCATCAATTTGCTTGAAAGATTAGTAGTTCTTTATGCAAAGGAAACAGAAAAAAAAAATGTTGCATTTGTATGAATTACAGTATTACATGTTTGCAACACATCTAGAACAATGGAGTCCCAATCCTGACTGGGATATCTGAGCATTACCAAATTTAAATGACAAAGAACTCTGTATAATTTATGCACATATGTAATGCTATACGAGAATGGCAGGCTATGATTTTGGTGTGGAAACTGAATATTTCAACACTCACCACAACTTTTTTGCAATGTCGCTTACTCAGATTTGGCCCATCCTCCCCCCTCCATCATGACATGGTGGAGTGATGGGGGAGGTGGACAAGAAGGACAGTGAGGCCTGGGACCCGTGCGGATGAGGGCTGCACAATCCTGGGGGCTCGTCTTGCTTGCTGCCTCCCCTTTGCACCAAGTGCACTCAGCCCCACCAGCAATGGTGCTGCCAAGTTTCGCTTCTGCCAAGTGGAGTGGGCTGGGTCTGCTGACCAGCCATGTCTCCTGTGTGACCTCAAGGATTTTGCCTTCTCAGCTGCCGGAATGCACTGGGAGACACACTTGGGGAGGACCCAGTGAGTGGTGCCAGGCAGGAGCTTATGCTTCCCGCAGGGTGGAGGGCTGGGACGGGGAGGCCCAGCAGTGCCAACCACCCACAGCATCTCCAGGGATTTCTGAGTTAGGACTAGCTCTTGGGTGAAGGGATTGGAGGAAGCAGGGGTATCCAGCCCCTTGTGGAGGGTGTGCTTCCAACTCAACATCTAGTCAGTTACAAAGCAAGAGTTTCGGTCTTGTAACCCCAGCCACGTACACAGCTGCACCCCAAACCATAACTTCCACAAAATGTGGCCACAAGTTTTGGACATCCGCCCCTCACCCCAAAAAAAATTCACAACTTTCTTACAGCTTTATACATATGGTACAAGTGCAAATTGTTAATTACACTTTTCATATTACAAGAGTAGGGTGTTATATACTTTGCTAAATAATAATGTCAGTCTCTGATTCTTCAAAAATCTAGATACTTTCTTTAAAAGTACAACAGCTGTTTTCTAAAAGGTCACACAATTTAAAAAGGAGAACTGTCAAGGCAGATAGGCAGCAAAATAGTTGTCCAATTTTTAGAGGAAGTTGGAATTTTCGTCCTTTCTTCCCACCTCTTAACAACAAATGAACCTTTCACAAGATACTACTTACACAACAAAATGTTAATAATCAAATTATAGCTACCTTGTATACAGCTCATAAAGATTCTTAAGATACTGTTCTGCATCTGACTTCCTATGTTCTTCTAACTGATCCTTTACATTACTCTATAAAATGGAGGCATAATCTCAGTTAATGGAATAAGAAAAATCAACATTTCATATTATCTACAATAAATAAGGCTCCATGTTTGTCTTGGAGGTCATGGAAAGTTATGGATTCTGTAGCAGACCGGTGAGGCTGGCCCAGGAGCCACATGAACAGCTCGGGCAGCCCCTGGGCCAGGTGCACCAGCTGCTGCAGGGGGAAATTCGGGCTCCCCCTCACCAGTCTCCAGGAGTTTGGGTGTAGGGGGTCAGGCTTGGTATTGGGGTGCAGGACAGTGCTTATCTGGAGGGGGGATCCCCCCTCAGTTCCCCATACTACCTCTGCTGGCAGCCAGGCACTGTCCCCGCAGCTCCAACTGGCCGTGGTTCCCAGGAAATGGGAGCTGCAAAACTGGGCCTTGGGGCAGAGCAGAGGCAGCATGTGGAGCTAGGGTTGCCACTTCCCAGGAGCTGGGTAGGGAGCCTGCTTCAGCCTCCACAAACCTTCCCCTCTCCCTTGAGCACCGGCACCCCGCCTCCACTCCTTAGCACCTGTACCCCCACCCCCCAACTTTTAGTCAGGGGTATTTTTAGTAAAAGTCATGGACTGGTCACAGTAAGTCCATGACTTTTACTAAAAATACCCCTAACTAAAACTTAGCCTTAACAATAAACCCCCAAGAAAGTATCACATCTTATATAACACAGTCATACATATTTACTTTTTATCTCAATTTACAGATATCTTACATTTAACTCCAGGGTTTTAGATAAACATGTTTAGTTTAACGAAACTAGTTTGAAAATGCAAGACATCTACTGTTTGAAATATCTTTGAACTGCTTATGTACAAGACCCAAGGTATAAGAGCCAAAGCATCTGATTTTCAAAGCAAAAAGACTGGCAGTCTACATGCATTCTTAGTACACAAACAGAGTAAATGAACAATTATTCACTTGTTCATCAGTTTAGATTCACTTACATGATCATAAGTAAACAGATCACTCCTCCTTCAAGGAAAGCCCAAGAATTAAATCTAAGGAACCTTCAATTTTATGATTAGGCTCTAGCAATATTGTTCTAGATAGGAAGGACAAGATCTTACACACCTACAGAGAAGTAGCTTTACACATGTGAGTAGTCACGCTGACTTTACTCACATATATAAGTATTTGCAGAACGAGGGACTGTCATATTCAGCTACAGCAGGTTTTCATACTACTAGTATATTAGCTGTGGGACCCTATTCTTTGGCATACATTATTTTAGCATATTCAATGCTAGCCTCACACTGGAAATCTGACTCAAAGAGTGAAAGGATTAAAGATATTAACTAAACAGAAATTTTTCCTTTCCCAAATTTTTGATGTTGGGGCAGCAGAGACAGACCAAGTATGTGCCTGATATTGAATGACATAATCAGAATCATTAGTGAATACATCTGTTCTTCCAGTTTAAGTCTGCGTATATTTGTTTTTTATGTATTCTCGCTTACTTGTGCTTATAGTACACAAACAGCTACTTTAACATCCTTAATTGATAGTTTTTGTCATCATTTTTAAAGAGCAGTCAAATGTGATTTTTCCATGATTAAGGTTACTCAAAATATTACAAACAATATAGATTCTTTGGGATTTTGTTACAGAAGTACTTAAGGAATCTTCTTACTCATTCTTCACAACCAATTTTAATACGTCAAATTTTAAATACCTGAAGTTTGACTTCAAATATATTTTGAATAAGTTTGGCCAATACAGTCTCTGGACTACTAAAGATATCTCCAACTTGTTTGTTCACTCGCTGACAGAGGATGGCTGTATCTTCAAATATATCATTCCTCAAGTAAGCTCCCTAGAGATTAAAGGCACATTACAATGTAAGATCTCCAATAGGCATCAATAATAATAAAATGCATGCACAAATAGTTGATCCAAAAATAAAGGTATATCTGGTTTTAAAACACACTACCTCTTGACACTGCTTTATGTATACATCAACACAGTGGGAATAGCCCTATGGGATGGAAAAAATAGGAATTAATATGTTTTCTATGCTTACACTATTGTGAAATATTATCATTACATAAAGACAATTCAAATGTAGAAATTATGGAAAACGGTCTGCTTAGTTTTAATAGAAGACTTATCAAAAGGATGAACTTTCTCAGACCCATTTTCTTCAGAAGTCTAGACCACCTTCATTACTGTATCCATTCAGAAATGTACTTAATGCAGCATGTGCTTCTAGAGTTAAAAACTCGGTCTTTACCTTGAAGTGAAGTAAAACGGCTGCTACTTCTCGCATTCTGGAGATTTCCCCCCTTCTCTGCGCATTGGTAAACTCCTGAATCAGTTGCAACTCTAAATCATGGTACTTACCTGAAAAGAAAAAAAAAAATAAATGTTCATCACGCTTTGCAAGGAAGTTTTTGACAAAGAAAAAGTCAGTTGAATGTTGTCAATAAAAGCAGATTAAAGAACCAAGCAACACAAGTTAAGATTGAGCAAAATAGGCTGAATGGGGGAGGAAACTTACTTGCTATTTTTGATTTTACTTCAGAAAACCTGTTAAATCAAAAAACATATTATTAATCAAAACAAACACACACAAAAATTCAAACAAGTATTAACATGTTAATTGAACACTTTTGCTGTCAATTGTAATTAGGGTTCAACAACATATGGAGCACGAAGACAATGATATTTCAAGCTTTATCTGTAAGAAATCTGTAAAATTAGTATACAATTTACAAGGAAATATGCACACTCAAATTAGGTTGTTTCCAGCAAAATTTAGAGTTCTTTGAAGTGTATGTTCAAAGGTGATCCTAAATACATACAAACAAACACACTCCATGTCAAAAACTATTAAAGAAATCAGCTGACGCCAGGCACCAGAAAAAAACTGAAGTTACACAATAAAGTTAGAGCTCTTCCAAATATTATTTAAAATGTTTGAACTGGATTTTACCTGTCAAAAGGTAATTCCTGTGCAATCAGATGCAACTTCTGAATAATATCAGCTGCCTCTTTAATCTGTTGGGGGAGGAAAGTCATAAATTTACTAAAAAAACCCTAAAAGTTAGAGAGAAATCTTATAGCCATTTCTTCACAATTTCCCCCTCCGCTCTTTTTAAAGCTGCTTGGTATCCACACGGAAAGTAATACCTGCTTCAGAACTCTCAGCATGTTTTTATTATGTCAGATCAATCTTCATTTACATACTAGTAGTTCATACAATTTCATGTAAACACAAGCCTCTTTGTTATAGGATCACAATAAAGCATCTTAAACCTATAAAAACAGCTAGCTCATGTGTCTAGTGCTACTGCAACATTACAGTGTGCAAGGGATCTGAATTCAAGATTTAGCTCAATATCCCACTCCTGAACTAGAAAAGTCTGAGAGTAATGTTGTGATGTTCTGCTAAACCCCAGGGTAAAGTGGCTAATGACCGTTCCAGCCAGGTCAGAAGCAGCACCCTGACTTTTTTTCAACTAGAAAGGGCAATCATGACACAGTGCCTGGAAGGTTAAAGTAGAGCATCTCTAGAGTTTCTAAAATCATGCTAGAGGAGGGTGTGGGGAAGAAATCACATACAAGTTATTTCTTCTAAGGCAGAGGCTATGTTTCAGATGAAAGGGAGTTTAATTCTGGGGCTATAAAATAACATCTTATAACAAACACCCTTGTCAATATTTAGTTACAAAAAAATACCCAGTGCAGTTAATACAGTTTGCAAACTCCTATTTGCTCATAGACAGGAACACTTTTGACAGGTGACTAAGATAATTTGTCTTTTCACTGTCAGTCATCATGATAAAGGGTGGCTGTACAGATTTTAGTGACAGTTTTAGCAGGCTGAGTTAAAATTATGAAAAAGCAAATCACAGCTTTTGCAACTGCAAATGTTACAGAGGGATGTTACTGAAGCCCTTTAAAAGCTGAAGTTTGTTGACAGGCCCAAACGAAATGCCTCCATGATGGTTTTTGAAGCTTTATCATTGCAGCCCCGGGGACTGGAGGGCACCTTGAGTGGGGTAAAGAAAATCCTAGCCACTGTGTTAAAACTGGGGCTGTCAAGCGATTAAAAAGTAATCGTGATTATTTTTTTAATCATGCAATTAATAGCACTGTTAAACAATAACAGAATACCATTTTTGTATGTTTTCTATATTTACAAATATATTGATTTCAATTACAGACTACAAAGTGTACAGTGCTCACTTTAAGTTTATTTTTATTACAAATATTTGCACTGTAGAAACAAAAGAAATAGTATTTTTCAATGCATCTAATACAAGTATTATAATGAAATCTCTTTATCATGAAAGTTGAACTTACAAATGTAGAATTATATACAAAATAAATTTGAATTAAAAAATAAAACAAACAATGTAAAACTTTAGAGCCTACAAGTCCAATCAGTCCTACTACTTGTTCAGCCAATCACTCAGAAAAACAAGTTTGTTTACATTTGCAGGAGATAATATTGCCTGCTTCTTGTTTATAATGTCATCTGTTCTCACTTTCAGGTATTTGCATGGTACTGCTGTAGCCGGTATCGCAAGATATTTACATGCCAGATGCGCTAAATATTCATATGTCCCTTCATGCTTCAACCACCATTCCAGAAAACATGCGTCGATGCTGATGATGAGGTCTGCTCAATAATGATCCGAAGCAGTGCAGTCCGACCCATGTTCATTTTCATCATCTGAGTCAGATGCCACCAGCAGAAGGTTGATTTTCTTTTTTCGTGGTTCGGGTTCTATAGTTTTTACATCAGAGTGTTGCTCTGAAGACTTCTAAAAGCATGCTTCAACCCTGTCCCTCTCAGATTATGGAAGACACTTCAGATTTTTAAACCTTGGGTTGAGAGCTGTAGCTTTCTTGTGTCAAATTTTCAATGAAAGTATTCTTAAAATGAACATATGCGGGATCATCATCCGAGACTGCTATAACATGAAATATATGGCAGAATGCGGATAAAACAGAGCAGGAGAGACAACTCTCCCACAAGGAGTTCAGTCACAAATTTAGTTAATGCATTGTTTTTTTTAAAAAACAAGTGTCATCAGCATGGAAGTGTGTTCTCTGGAACAATGGCTGAAGCATGAAGAGGCATATGAACCT
The DNA here is from genome assembly GCF_003597395.2 of Chelonoidis abingdonii. Taxonomy (NCBI): domain Eukaryota; kingdom Metazoa; phylum Chordata; order Testudines; family Testudinidae; genus Chelonoidis; species Chelonoidis abingdonii. Next base: position 151,147,676 of record NC_133772.1, on the reverse strand, counting down.
TTACTGCACCTGGCATGTAAATATCTTGCAATGCCAGCTACAACAGTGCCATGTGAATGCCTGTTCTCACTTTCAGGTGACATTGTAATTAAGAAGTGGGCAGCATTATTTCCCATAAATGTAAACAAACTTGTTTCTCTTAACAATTGGCTGAACAAGTAGGAGAACTGAGTGGACTTGTAGGCTCTAAAGTTTTACACAGTTTTGTTTTTGAAAACAATATGTAATGAAAAAACTACATTTATAAGTTGCACTTTCATGATAAAGATTGCACTACAGCACTTGTATGAGGTGAACTGAAAAATACTATTTTGTTTATCATTTTTACAAATATTTGTAATAAAATATTTGTAGTGCAAATATTTGTAATAAAAAAATATAAAGGGAGCACTGCACAGGTTGTATTCTGTGTTGTAATTGAAATTGATATATTTGAAAATGTAGATAAACATCCAAAAATATTTAATAAATTTCAATTGGCATTCTATTGTTTAACAGTGTGATTAACTCAAAAAAAAATTAATCACAAGTTTACTGTGATTAATTGACAGCCCTAGTTAAAACCACCAACAAAACAATGCTGCTAGATTTGACAGGATTAAGGAGATATGAACATCATGTGGTGTCCCTGCACTTCCTGCCAGTTCTGTTCTTGTGAGCTTGGAAGGCTTCTAGACACTATAATAATACAAATATATATATATTTTCTCACATTTATTAACCAACTTCTTAACTGAAGGTCCAGAATTCAATAACACCTGTATACAACAGAAGCCACGACAAATCAATTTTCCATGGTTTCTACTTCAATCCGCACAGTTAGTTTTTAATTGAATCAGACCTCAATGAACTATGTTAAATGAAAATAAATACAGATGCTATTAAAAACACAAACACACAAGTTAAAGACTAGAAGTACCTAGAGAATTTAGAAAAATATGGACTGAGATGAACAGGAGGAAGTTTTAATAAAAAAAATTCAAGGTAATGTATTTTAATCCATGTAAAGGACAAAACAGCAAAATGTTGATTACAAAGCAGTAATGCAGAGAAGGATTTGAAGATGACAGCAAACACATTAAACATGAGCACATGCTAAAATGATGTTCCATAAAGAGCAAACACTAATCTGGTTATCACTGACAAAACTAAGAAGGTGATTATTTTATCCATCTTTAGAAAAGTGACATCTGGAGCACTTTGCTCACTTATAGGCTTCTCATTACAGAAAGAGGATTGGTTAACCATTCCCTCCGAAGTAGGGCAACAGAAGTGATGAGGAACGAAGATACGCCTTCTGAAGGCTGAAGAAATTGGATACATACAGTTTGGGGAACAGACTGCAAAGCAGAGATATGATATTACAGAAATAAAAATGTGGGAGGATTATTCAGAGTAGTTAACAAGTGGCAAGATTGAAAGAACAATCCAAAAGTAGAAAAGAGAAAAAAATCCAACTAGACTTCAGGAAAGAATTTGCACGCGTGAGGTCAATAAGGCAATAACAGTTTACCCAGGCACAATCATTAAGTGCCCAAGAAAGAAATTATCTTAACACTGTGGTAAAAATGTTAGAGTAAATCCTGCATTTATATGGGGATAATGCAAGGGCAACCCAGGAGGTGCCGTTACCCCAAAAGCAGTGAAATGTACACAGACATTTGGGCTCTAAGATCATATAACAGACAAAAAAATGTTGATATTTTACTTTTAGAGTGCAAACAGGAAAATTGTTGTGGGTACAAGGATATGGTAAAGCATATTATCTCTACTTATGATTTGAATTAGGAGGTAATGTTAAAGTTACAGAGTACAATCAATATTCAAGCACTAGACTTACATAGTATGTACACAGGATTACTTGTATCTAGAAAATCTAGTTTCTACTCCCAGCTCTGCCACAGGCTTCCTTTGCAGTCTAAAGCAAATCGTTTGGCCTCTGCCTCATTTCTCTCCGTCACACCCACATCTGTAAGATGCGGATCCTACTTCACTGGCTGGTGCTAGAATTAATTCATGTTTATCAAATCTTTTCCTCACCTTAAAATCTATTCAAATATTTTGGGATCTTCCAGTGGAAAGTGCTAGGGAACTTCTAATTATGAATGGCATGAAAATACTAGCTACTTAACAATGACACTGCAGTGGGCTCAAAAGTAACTATTCTAACCTGCACTGTACTATTTAAATTTCATGTTACTACATGGGATTTATATGGAGGTGAACGGTAAGCACTTTTTAAAATAAAATGTATGCAAGTTTTATTTGTGTCTAGCTTAGAAAGTTACTACAAATAACTTTTATATACAGATCTGGAAAAGGTTTTGTCTGCTTGTGATGCCTTTTTTTTTTTAATTTAAATTTGTTCTCATTTTTCTTGAAGGACAGGAGCACTTTTTCACACACTCTCAGTGACTAATGCAGAGTGCCAAACAGCAATTACTGTATACCCACAGACAATGATCCAAACAACACTGAGCAACTGGCTGCTATGGAGTATGGACATATGAAATGGTTAGTTTCTAATTTCCCTATATGTTTTCAGCTAAGCAGTAAGGGGATAGCTATTAACCCTGAGCTATGACTCACATCTCTCCCATAGGATGTATTTCAAGTACAGCCAGCCTCCTTAATATTTTTGCCAGGCCTGCAAAATAAATGTTTTCCATCCCAAATGTGACAATTCCTATCCACCATGCACAGTACTTTGGGTTAGCGAGATGATTCTTTGGGATACATGTCAAATGTAACATTCATTTTACATACTGCATGAAGTTATCTCTGTATCCTGTTTCCTGCAGCAGCTGGGCTCCACTTCTGCAGTTTTGTTCCTTTCAGTCCCACTAGTCAGTTTATACTGATTTATGCTTTCATAGATATCTTCCTAAGGAAGGACATCTAGAAACTTTCTCCTTTACAGTTCTTTTAAGAAGTCTCAGCTTTCATGCCTAATTCCCCCAAATCTTGGTGAGGGGAGAGAACACACCACCATAGGCTTTATATAGCCCAAAAGCACACCCCAATTATAAGTATCCATGGCCAGTAGACTGGCCCAGCACAACAAAATCTCAGACGTTGTGTTCAAAAACTTTATGGATTATTGGGTGGAACTGAGGTGAGGGAGGGGTTCAAAGAAAAAAAGGCAAGAGATTTCTGTGTTCATTTTAAAGCTGCCCTCTCAGCATTTTTCAAATCTCTTATAATTTCATAAAATGAAAAATGCCAACATTGCCAAATTAAGAATCACTGAATACAAATGCTTTATCCGCAATCTGCAGGCTAGTGTTGTTAATTTACATTTCAGAACAATGAAACTTTAAGAAGTCAGTCACTCACTCACTGGTTTGAAGTCTGACCATGGTAAGTCATGGTAGCAGCTTGCAATTAGGGCAGTACTGCTTACTGCTTTGAACTGCTTTTATCCCGCTGACAGCTCTTACCTTTTCAGAGTTTGTAAAAACATCAGACTTCAGCTCTCCATCCAGAAACTCATTAAAGTATTTCATCAGTTTCTGAGCCTCCACAGCCCGTTGCCGTGGCGTGTTTACCCCCTCCAGTTGGTCACCAAGGTGACAGACCTTAGTTGCTACATAGCTGATGTGCTCATCTAGTTCTTGGAAATGTTGGAAGGCAACCTGGGAGAACATAGACATGCCTATAAAATACCCAATTTTTCCACTTACTGTACTTAAAAAAAAATAAAATAAAAGTAAACGATTGATTCTATCTAGTGTGAGTCACAATAAGCAAACCAAACTGGACAACTAAATTACAAGCTCAGCGCTCTCACAGCTCGAGAGAACTCCTGTGATGGGGAAAGAGATACAGTAACTCCCCACTTAACGTCTTCTCGCGTAACGTTGTTTTGCTCTTACACCCCTGCTCCGTTACAGAGCATGCCAGTTTAACATTGTGCAATGCTCTGCTATAACGTCATTTGGCTGCCTGCCTTGTCCACAGCTGGCAGCGCCTCATCAGCTCCCCTACGTCCCCCCCAGCGCCTCCCGCCCACTCCCCTCGCCTCCTGCCCGTAGCAATCAGCTGATTTGCAGCATTCAGGAGGGAGCGGGAAGAAGCAAGGACTCAGCGCGGAGGCTCCCCCTCCCTCTCCTGAACACCGCAAATCAGCTGATTGCCGTGGGCAGGGGAGGGAGGAGCAATGATGCGGTGTGCGGAGTAAAGGGAGGGCGGAGGAAAGGCAGGTTAAGGGTGGGACTTGGGAGAAGGGGTGGATGGGTGGGCTGAGGGTTGAATCCCCTGCCCCTGGCACAGTAGGGGAAGTTGCAGCTGCTGCTGCGCAACGTGCTTCTCCTAGCCTACGGCACTTTCAGCCTCCTTGCCTGCCTCGTGGTCTGCAGTGCCAGTGGGCCATGCCTGTGTGGGGTAAGGCAGGGGCACCTCCCACTGCTTCACACTCAGCAATGATGATTGTAGTATTAAATTGCTTGTTTAAAATGGTTTAAAATGTATGCAATGCCTTTTGTCTGGCAAAAAAAAAAGTTCCCCTGGAACCTAACCCCCCTCCTCCCCCAATTACATTAATTCTTATGAGGAAATTGGATTCGCTTAACATCGTTTTGCTTGAAGTCACATTTTTCAGGAACATAACTACAACGTTAAGGGAGAAGTTACTGTATATGCTTCATTCAGAGTGTAACCCTAATTACGCAGAGTTCACTTACTCTTTTTACACTTTTCTGAAGAGCCATATAACCCAGTGGTTCTCAACCCATGGCTGGTTTACGGCCCAATCAGCACACAGCTGCGGTCCATGTGATTTCCTCAGGGCCATACAAGTAGTATGTATACTGTGTGGATGCAGCCCACATAACACAAAGAGCTGCAAAAGCAGCCCACAATGGTAAATAGGTTGAGACCCACCATAAGCAAACACTGAAGATGAAAGGCAATAATCTATAATCAGAACTGGAATTTTAGTATTTTAAAACTAATAAAACAAGTTAGTTGGCCAATACTCAGCTGATGTAAACTGATGTAGCGCTACTGAAATCAGTGGAGTTATGTTGATTTACACCAGCAGAGGATCTGGCCCCATATCTTTTAGCATAGAGAAAGGCAAAGTTTAGGGTACAATACACATTTGTAATTAAAGTCACATCTGGTCTTGATACTTTACAAGTTATGTTTGGTATCTTACATAAAGTATCAAAACCAGATGTGACTAATTACAAATGTGTATTGTACCCTAAACTTTGCCTCTCTCTATGCTAAAAGATATGGGGCCAAATCCACACACAAACATACACACTTCATATGTATATGGTTTCAAATGAACATTTTAAGATATGCATAAAAGATATTGCAAATAAGATACATATTTTATAATTTTATTCTTAGTTGACTGATACTCACATCCCAGACTAGCACCCAAAATTTGGATTTGTAACAACATAAGAATGCCCACACTGGGTCAATCTATCTAACACAGTATCCTGTCTTCTGATAATGGTTGTGGCTAGATGATTCAGAAGGAAGACTGGCAAAACCACCTTCTGGCAATCAGAGGTTTAGGGACACCCAGAGCATGGTAGGGTTGCATCCCTGAACATCTTGGCTAATAGTCATTAATGGACCTATCAATGAACTTACCTAATTCTTTTTTGAACCCAGCTATGCTTTTGGCCATCACAACATCCCATGGCAATGAACTGCACACACGAACAGAAAGTTATCCCTAACTTTTGTTCTGCATGTTCCTGAGCAGTTCAATAGCAGTGGTTTTAATTCTTACATAACTATGCTCCTAATGCTTGACATGGCTGGCTATTGACACCTCACCCTTGTACTCACTTCACCGTGGAACTATACCAGTCCTCATGCATTCTAGAAAGCAGGGCAGGATTTGCTACTCAACAAAGCTTCACTCCACTATAAATGGGTTTCATTCTAGTACATAGCCATTAGCAACTACAACGTAAGTACTGCATTTAAAAGAGATTATTTTCCTCCCCTTTAATCCTCTCCCCTAGCAGATAGTTGCCAACAACTCCCAGGAGACTGGGGAGGAATTCCTAGCTCTTGGTCTTGGATCGCTGCTCCTGGCCAATGGGAGTGGCTGAGGGACTTACTGGCCGCCGTTTCCAGCTGCTCCCATTGGCCAAGAGCAGCGATCCGTGGCCAGTGGGAACTGCGATCAGCCAGACCTGTGGACTGGGGAAGGGAAAAACACCGGCCCAGCCCGCCAGGGGCTTTCCCTACACAAGCGGCAACCCGTTTGAGAAACCATGTGCTACAGCTCCTCACAGTGATTGAACATATGGCCTTTATGAGAACCCCTGCAGATGGCAATACCTCTTGCAGGGGTTGAAGAGCCCACCCAGCAATCCCTGAAGTAAAGACCTGTTTAACAGATAAGACATACACCCCGCCCTTTTTTTTTTTTTTTTTTTTTTTAAAGGGAACTGTTTACAGAGATCTGATTGCAAATTATGGGCCCACTGTATTGAGAATTTGTTTTAATAGGATAACACATTTTTCAATAGCTTTTATAATTTAATATTGACTATACACCTTAGTTCTTACCTGGTTGCTTTTCTGCAGCTCTTGTACTTTCTTGGCAAATTCCTTGGCTTCTTTCTGGCAATGCTGTTCTAGCTTCTCCACCTTTCTTTGAATCCTTTCATCCATTACCTGTAGTTCTTGGATATGATTTACAAATTCTTCTAATAATCTGATTTAAAAAATGATGATTTGATAAAGCAGATTTTAATATGAAAAGGTTTATCTTACTACTACAGTAAAAACTTAAAGGCACAGGCCTAAGAAATCCACTCACCTGCAGGAAGCGGGAAACTTTCTTTGACTAGTGATTGATCCTAAGGTATCAATCTCTGTAAAATTGAAGCTTCTGGGTTTTTTTAAATTACATTTATAGCTCTTACACCTGTGCATTTCATATTTTTAGATATAGATATAGCCGCTTGGAAAAAAAATTGCCAGGCACTTACTAGCCCAAGGACTTGTCCCATTAGGGATTTTTACAATGGTTTACTTATACCAGTGCAAAAATTCCTCATGTAGACAAATACTAGGCCTTCTTACCTATGTGAAAAATGTCTGTGCCAACTCATCCCCTGCAATTTAAGGAATAAAAACAGCCACAGGACTAACCCTAATAACAAAAACAAATGAAAGATCAGGGAACTCTGCAACCGGGGAAATGGTGAATTAGCAGAGGAGAAGGTGATGGCATTTCTTCCAGGATGCTGTTCCTGGACCCTGTTTGGAGGATCCATCTTTCCATATTAGCCTCTGGCGAGTAAGTGTCCAAATAATTTGAAGCCCTTGCAACCTGATCCAACTACTAGAAAGGAGAAGGAGCACACACACTCTGCTCACTACTCTCATCTCAAAGAGTCTCCAGGCAACTGTGAAGTGAAGGGAGAGTGGTATCTCTGCTATTCCACCCCTCCTGTGCCTCCTCCCAGTGAGTAGCTCCAGAGCCTACCTCCTCTGAGGCTTACAGCTTTTCCACCAAGCAGCTGCATGAAACTGATCTGATTCTTGTCAGTTTCACACTGCTCCCACTGGTCTGAATGTCAGTATTTACTGCTGCTAAGACTGATCAGCTTTCACTTAGCTGCAGCTTCGCAAAACTATGAGCAGGAGTAGTATTGGAGTTGTCTGTGCAGACTGCATTAGTTTATATACTGTTCACATTTCAAAAGCCATCTTTGTAACTGTAAGGACTAAAAAAGAATGTTAACTTACTAAATGTTAGATTGTGCAGAAGTTCATGAAACTTGCCCATGTAAGTTTATTACCCATGGCAAGCAGGAGAGTCATAGTCATAGACTTTAAGGTCAGAAGGGACCAATATGATAGTCTAGTTCTGCACAATGCAGGCCACAGAATCTCACCACCCACTCCCGCAACAAACCCCTAACCTATGTCTAAGCCACTGAAGTCTTCAAATCGTGGTTTAAAGACTTCAAGATGCAGAAAATCCTCCAGCAAGTGACCTGTGCCCGACGCTGCAGAGGAAGGCGAAACCCCCCCAGGGCCCTTGCCAATCTGCCCTGGAGGAAAATTCTTCCCTGACCCCAAATATGGTAATCAGCTAAACCCTGAGCCTGTGGGCAAGACTCACCAGCTGCACCCAGAAAAGAATTCTCTGTAGTTACTCAGATCCCACCCCATCTAACATCCCATCACAGGCCATTGGACATATTTACCGCTAATAGTCAAAGATCAATTTCCAAAATTAGGCTATCATACCATCCCCTCCATAAACTTGTCAAGCTTAGTCTTGAAGCCAGATATCTCTTTTGTCCCCACTGCTCCCCTTGGAAGGCTGTTCCAGAACTTCACTCATCTGATGGTTAGAAACCTTCATCTAATTTCAAGTCTAAACTTCTTGATGGCCAGTTTATTTCCATTTGTTCTTGTGTCCACATTGGTACTGAGCTTAAATAATTCCTCTTCCTCCCTAGTATTTATCCCTCTGATATATTTAGAGAGAGCAATATAGTAATGCTGCCACATTACTGTTCTTGAGAATCTAAGCTTATGGTTATGAAAGTAATCTTTAAAATATGGCCTGAATGTAAACCACTGTGACAACTGTTTAAAAATAACTCAGAAGTGTGAACCTCTTCCAATCATTTCAATGGGTAACTTCAGTTCTGAAGTCTAATTCCAGGAACAGCATCATTCTAGAAACCCCCATCCCAACTGTTGCAGCTATCATGGAGGACAAGTCTATCACTGGCTTTTAGCCAGGATGGACAGGAATGGTGTTACTCGCCTCTGTTTGCCAGAAGCTGCAAATGGGCGATGGGGATGATTACCAGTTCTGTTCATTCACGCTGAAGCACCTCCACTGGCCACTGTCAGAAAACAAGATATTGGGCTAGATGGACCATGAATCTGACCCAGTATGGCTTTTCTTATGTTACGTCTAAGGGGCTGGGCTTCTCACTAGGGGGTTGTCACTGAACCTTATTAATGAAGCCTCTATCTTTGTCTTTCATATCTACCTCTGTCTAGTATGGGCTTGTCCACATGTGGAGATATCCAATTCCATGTGCGGACATTCTTATTGTGGAATAAGAGTGTCTTGTTCAGCTTGATCTGCTGTAGATTAAGTTAAACAGGCACAAGACACTCTTAATCCAGAATGAGGGTATTCACACATGGAATTATTTAGGAATAGCTATTGTGTTTTACATACACACTCTACCTTAATCCAAATTAATTTAGGTCCACCCTAAATTTAGTTCTACTGAACACTCTTAAACTGTGACTAAAAAAGGAAGAAGGGACACCCACCCAGCCCCAAACTACTCATACTCTAGTCAATGACGGCTCTAAGAATAGCATTGGTGAGAGTAAAGTCATAATGAACCGCACTGATTGAAACACGGATTCTTTTCAACATATCAGAAAATCAAAATTGCTTAAGCCAACATGGCCTTTCTAATGCTAACCAAGATAACAAATGAATATTCTGTGGAAGATGCTGAGATACCACAACAATGCTCCATCCTATAAAAAACAAAATGGTACAGAATATTTTCACTCCCGTCCCACCCCCAAGGGTATCGCTGCATAGAATTTTTACTTATTTGTGTTTACTTGTTGATTAAAGTTATTAACACATCAAAAAGAAGGCTGGCATCGTTGCCCAGGGACACTCTTCAAAACAGCTCTCCTTCTTGATCAGAAAAAATTACCACCGTCAAAGCACGAGGCCAAGTAGAAGCCATTGGTTTTATTTAAAAAGAGATTTCCCTGCTCATTTCTTACTGCTATATTTTTTCCCCTAAATAAAAAATTGTTCTGAAAGTTCATTAAAAATCTGGCTTGTGGTCACATGTTTTAGCAATTCTCCCATTTGAAGATTTTCTTGGATACATGCCGACACTGCATATAGCTCTGTTACAGATGTAAAAAAAAAAAATTGAATAATTAAAGATTGTTAAAACAAATTACACATTTTCATTTACCTTTTGGGATCAAAAGCTTCTGCTCCACCTTTGGAACCTCCTCCAGGAATTCGCCATGCCAGGCGTTCAATGTACTCATCTGCCACAAAAGGCTCCTAGCCATAGAATAAAGACTCTTTACAATGTGCCACAGAGGGTAATTTACTAAGTTGCTGTTTACACATCATTATGAAAGTGGTTAAAAACTTGCAATAAAGGCCATACACAGTGTTGACTGTAACCATCACCTTTCTCGTTTATATATTAAATCTACAAACTGTATAAGAATGGTATACTGAACATCTAGTTCAAAGATTGACAAACTATGGTCTGTGAATTACTACTGGTGATCAGAACACTTGCTGGTGGTCTGCGAAGAGCTAACTTAACAGGGTGCAGGCTCTTCTTGTTTCCGGATGAGACAAAAAGATCAGAGGAAAGAGAAGGATGAAAAGAAGAGCAAAAGACGACAGTGTGATTAATTTCAATAAGAACAGATAATGTCATTTATCATTTTTCAAAAAGGACAACATACTTGGTGTACAACAGACAGCTAAAATACAAATTTACTAAAATAACTTTCCCATAAAAACAAATGCTGTACCTGCCAGAGACATTACGCAACTGTGAATGAGCGGGAAGACAGATTATTTCTCTGTTCATTCTATTAAGATACAGTCCCCACTATGTACAACTAAAACTTAACTGACTTACAATTCTTTTTTTTTTTAAGTTACTCTTATAACAAATATTGAAAAATACTCAATTTGGTGATGCCCACCTTCCTTTCAATCAGTATTATTACTCATCATTTCTACTCCAGTGCTATATTAGCAGCCATAGTCTCACGAACCCAAAGAGTTCAACATTAACCCTTTATGGGCCCAGTAACTTACACAGGATCAGGATCTTCTCTTATCCCATTTGAAAGCTTTCAAATGATGTATAGTATTGGTTCTAATACTAACATATCTTGAGATAGTCACTCAAATAAAGTTAGAACAAAAGTAGAAGGAAAGTATAATCTTAATGTTTAATATCTGAAATAGAAATGTCTGCTTTCCAACTATTAGCTCATCAGAAACTACATATTAAAATGGTTTCTAATTGCTCAAACTAGCAAAGTTATTTTAGTACCAGTCCAAGACTTTAAACAGCAACTCCCAAAATTCTGACCAAAGTAATGCTGAGACCTATCCATTAAGTAAACAGAAAAGCTCTAAATACTTATTTTAATACACTGACACAGACTTTACATGTTGAAATGTGTCATCTGACAGAACACACAAGCACCTCCCCTCCCACATGGCACCTAAGTGGTGCTGTGAGTTAGGAGCCTTAACTCTTCAATTTCAAGGCCTGGTCTATATTACAAAGTTCAGTCGACATATGCCACCTTGCAGCGACCAAGCTGTGAATGTGTCTTCACTTAAATGCATCCCCCACTGATGTAAGCATCCCCTTACTGCAATGTAATAACAGTAACATCACCTCCCCAAGCAACGTTGTGCCATGGTCAATATATGGAGGCTAATGCAGTGTGAGCACAGACAGTCCTCCAGCAACTGTCCCCGAGTGCCCGACACTGACCATTCTGCTTACAATGAACTCCACTGCTCAGGGTCATGAAGACTCAAAGTCCACCCCCACCACTATGCTTTTAAAGCCCCATACATTTTTTTAAATGCTTTGAAATGACTGTCCAGCTTGGCAAGCAGCCCTAATACAATATATAGAGGTGAAAAATAACAGACCTCAACCCTATTGTCCCTCTGCAAATTTGTGTACACAGAGTCCATTCCTTACCTCTCTCTAAAAGTGCAAAGTTTCGAAAAGTTCAATGAATAGAAGATTGTGGTGGGCAATAGATCCGGACAAGAAGAAGTCTGAAGATAAATGTGAGAAGGGACGGACAGGCAGTAGAAACAAAAGTGAAACTGTTTAAGCAGCATATTCCAGAAGCCTTGAGGTCCTTCTGAGTGTAGCCTTCACTGCTTTGAGATCTACCATACCATTCTCTCACTAGAAGGGAAAACCCATAATGACAGCAGGCCATAAAACACACCCAGTTTGGGAATATTTTAATGACATTCCTCTACCTGTGGGCAAGACAGGCATGTGGGCAAAATGCAAACACTGCAACAAAGAAATACAAGGCTTGGTTGCCTGAAAGAAACAACTTCATGATAAGTATTCCTTCTCAGTAGGAAGATGATGATAAGTGATTGGGCAACAAAATGGCAAATGAAATTTAACGTGGATGAATGTAAAGTAATGCACACACTGGGAAAAATAACCCCAACTATACATACAATATGATGGGGGCTAATTTAGCTACAATTAATCAGGAAAAATATCTTGGAGTCATCATGGATAGTTCTCTCAAGACATCCACGCAGTGTGCAGCAGCAGTTAAAAAAGCAAACAGGATGTTAGGAATCATTAAAAATGGGATAGAGAATAAGACGGAGAATACCTTATTGCCCTTATATAAATCCATGGTACACCCACATCCTGAATAGTGCGTAAAGATGTGGTGTCCTCATCTCAATAAAGATATACTGGCATTAGAAAAGGTTCAGAGAAGGACAACTAAAATGATTAGGGGTTTGGAACAGATCCCATATGAGGAGAGATTAAAGAGGGTAGGACTTTTCTGCTTGGAAAAGAGGAGACTAAGGGGGGATATGATAGAGCAGGGGTTGGCAACCTTTCAGAAGTGGTGCGCCGAGTCTTCACTTATTCACCCTAATTTAAGCTTTCGCGTGCCAGTAATACGCTTTAATATTTTTAGATCTCTTTCTATAAGTCTATAATATATAACTAAACTATTGTTGTATGTAAAGTAAATAAGATTTTTAAAATGTTTAAGAAGCTTAATTTAAAATTAAATTAAAATCCAGAGTTCCCTGGACTGGTGGCCAGGACCCGGACAGTGTGAGTGCCACTGAAAATCAGCTCACGTGCTGCTTTCGGCACACGTGCCATAGGTTGCCTACCCCTATGATAGAGGTATATAAAATCACAAGTGATGTGGAGAAAGTGAATAAGCAAAAGTTATTTACTTTTCCCATAATATAAATTAATGGGCAGCAGGTTTAAAACAAATAAAAGTAAGTTCTTCTTCACATGGCGCACAGTTAGCCTGTGGAACTCCTTGCCTGAGGAGGTTGTGAAAGCTAGGATTGTAACAGGGTTTAAAAGAGAACTGGATAAATTCATGCAGGTTAAGTCCATTAATGGCTATTAGCCAGGATGGGCAAGGAATGGTGTTCCTAGTCTCTCTGTCTGTCAGAGGGTGGTGATGGACAGCAGGAGCGAGATCATTTGATCATTATCTGTTAGCTTCACTCCCTCTGGGGCACCTGGCATTGGCCACTGTCAGTAGAAAGGATAATGGGCTGGATGGACCTTTGGCTGTACTAGGTCAGACCATTCTTATGATGAAAGGAACATGTCTGAAGATGGAGGAGCTTCAGGCAGGTAAACTGAGGAATGGAAACCCTGACTTATGAAAGGAGACTCAAAGAGCTTAGCTTGTTTAGTCTAACCAAAAGAAGGTTGAAGGGAGATATGATTGCTCTTTATAAATATATCAGAGGGATAAATATCAGGGAGGGAGACGAATTATTTAAGCTCAGTACCAATGTGGACACAAGAACAAATGCATATAAACTGAACAAAAAGAAGTTTAGACTTGAAATTAGACAAACGTTTCTAACCATTAGAAGAGTGAAGTTCTGGAACAGCCTTCCAAGGGGAGCAGTGGGAACAAAAGACATATTTGGCTTCAAGACTAAGCTTGATAAGTTTATGGAGGGGATGGTATGATGGGATAGCCTAATTTGGCAATTAATTGATCTTTGATTATTAGCAAGTAAATATGCTCAATGGTCTGTGATGGGATGTTAGATGGGGTGGGATCTGAGTTACTACAGAGAATTCTTTCCTGGATGCTGGCTGGTGAGTCTTGCCTACATGTTCAAGGTTTAACTGATCGCCATATTTGGGGTTGGGAAGGAATTTTCCTCCAGGGAAGACTGGCAGAGACCCTGGAGATTTTTCACCTTCCTCTGCAGCGTCGGGCACAGGTCACTTGCTGGAGGATTCTCTGCACCTTGAGATCTTCAAACCACGATTTGAGGACTTCAGTGGCTCAGACATAGGTTAGGAGTTTGTTACAGGAGTGAATGGGCGAGATTCTGTGGCCTGCATTGTGCAGGAGGTCAGACTAGATCATCATAATGGTCCCTTCTGACCTTAAAGTCTATGAGTCCTTTTACCTCCTGGCCAATTTTGGTAATTTTACATTCACATTTTCCTCTCCCCACTGTTGTGTGAAAGGTACACACACACGAAATACAAAGTATTGATCAATGTAAACTTAAAAAGTAAACTTAGAAAATAGGTTTTTCCTCCAATCTTTAAATTACTGTAACTTCTAAAATTACTATAAGTGAATTGTACATTGATTTGATTCATGTTGCAGTAAGCAATATCTGATTTTGAAACTGATAATTTCACTTTGAGAGTTACGTAGCACATTCAACTGCAAATGTATAAGCTTGATAAGAAGGGAAAACATTTATTGAAAATAGATTAAATTATTACAACTGTACTGAACAATAATCTACTGTAATAGTTTATATCCTAGTTTTTTTGGCGGAATGTGAAACTATACAGTGCATGACAAATTGTGCATCCTTTATAGTACACCTCAACCCCAATATAACCCGGTCCTCGGGAGACAAAAAAATCTCATCATGTTATAGGTGAGACTGTGTTATATAAAACTTGCTTTGCCCCCCCATTCCTTGTTCATTGACCGCCCCTTCCAGGGACCCCCATCACTAATCACCCCCAGGATCCCACCCCCTACCCAACCCCCAGTCCCCTGACTGCTCCAACCCCTATCCACCCCTTCCCGCCCCCTGACAAGCACTCACTGGCGGCGGCGAGAAGCAGAGCAGCCCGGCCCCAGTCTACTCCACCCTGCCAGCTTCCAGCCACGGTGCTCCACTTCCTGCCATCGGTGAGCGAGGGGTTGGGAAAAAGCCTGCTCCGCTTTCCTTGCCCCTGACCCAGACCCAGACCCATCGATGGGGGGAGGCTAGGGAGAGGTCCTGCACTCACCTGTGGCGAGAAGCAGATTGCCACAGCTAGGAGCTGGCAGAGCAGAGCTGGCTGGAGTTGAGCTGCTCCGTTTCCTGCCGCCGATGAGTGCGAGGAGGTTGGGGAAAGGACGCCCCTCGTACTCACCTGTGGCGGGAAGTGGAGCGCTGCAGCTGGGAGCTGGCGGAGCGGGCTGGGGCCAGGCTGCTCCGCTTCCGCCGCTGCTGGTAAGTGCGGGGGGGGATCCCTTCCCCCAAGCCCCCTCTCCCGAGCGACACGGCTGAGGCCAGGGCAAGGGAAGCATAGCGGGTTGCTCCCAGCTCCCCACTAATCCCCCGGGCCACTCTGGGACTGCAAGGCCCCCAAAAGTGCCCTCCCACAGCTCCTGCCCCCCAGGCCCTGGAGCGAGGAGGAGCCCCTGACTGCCCCGAGACCCACTGCCCCTTATCAAACCCCTCAGCCCCGGCCTGGCCCGGCCCAACACCCTTAACACGCTGCGCAGAGCAACGTGTCAGAGCTTTACCATGTTGTATGCGAACCCGCATTCTATCAGGTCGTGTTATATCGGGGTAGAGGTGTATGAAGATGGTTAACATGTACTGAACATAAGTATCCCTATAAAGCATCAATGTCCAATCTGTCTCTCTCTAGAAACAAACAAACAAGAGCTCTTATCATCAACAACAAAAAGAATATTACTACTGAATTATCTGTTGTTGCTTCTCTTTTGGCAAGAATTAGAATAGTGGAAAGTATTACATAAAAGCTCAAACAGCTATACAATGAAAAGAGTATCTAGAGCAATCTGACGGTTGAGTAAGCATTTTACATTTCCTTTCCACAGTCGCAGAAAACACTTACTGTAAATGTCATTTCTAAGCACCCAATCTGTAAAAGTGATATCATCAGATGAACTCTGACAGGCGTTTTCTGTACAGCTTTGAACCTCCCTCTAGCACCAAGGCAATACATAGGACAACTGAATTTGATGACAATTATGATTGAATTGGGCAATAATGTGGTTTGATCTGGCCTGGGCAAATGGACCCAAACTGGATCAAACTCTGTTAAAATCCAGTTCAGCCATAATCACAATAGAACTCTATTTTGGCTCAGTAGATAGATCGATCCTTCAAGTTCCCTCTGGCTCATCAATTTTCGTTAACTCTCTGTCCACACCAGGGCATATAATCAGGTTGAAAATATCTCTCAAACATAGTTCTGCCCAAATGTGGCAGTAACACATCTTCCTCTATGTTCAACACAGTTACCATCATAATACACATCACTTTTCAAATTCAAACACTAGGAGGGGTCCCACAAGCAGCTTATTGACTAACAGTTATTTAAAAAGCTATTACAATTTCTTATTTGCTTAAATGGACAAAAATAGACTGTATACCTATATTAGGGAACAACGTTTCAAACCTGGTACTTACTGTAAGGCTTCATCTACACACTACAATTTCACCATGGCTGCTATATAGATATCAAATTCTGGTACATGACAGATATCAAGATTTGCCACCTGAAATGGAAATTCCACAACACAAAGAAAAAGGAAGCAAAACTTAATAGCGACATCTACTTCCTGGGGAAAATGCAACAATCAACAACAATCTGACCACTACATACGACTCCAAATACACGGAGCAGCTCTGCAGAAGGACTTCAGAAAAACTGAGGAATCATCTCCTGTACCTTACATATCCAAAAGAGACTCTCTCAAACAAGAAATCACCACATACTCCCTTACACGGGAAGCAAAAAACAACAACAGGACAACTACCTGGGGATTATGCAAAAAACCTAAAACATCTATCAAAAAACCTGATGACAGCCATCCAACACAAAAACAAAAAGCAAAACCAACTACAACTCCTCCACAACCTCAACTCCAGGACAAACCGTGGCACCAGAACTCACCATATAGACACTACACAACACCTCATCATCATTTATCAAGGCCACCCCTAATCGGAGCTGAATTATCTTTAGTCTCCAAGGAACTGAAACCACCACAGAAACTGATACCATACTAACATGGAGAATTAGAAGAATTATTTCACAACAAGGACTCAACCCACAACTAACACATCTCCACCAACAGTCATAAGAAAAAAGAATCATCTGACTGGATACCCCACAGTGATAAAATCACACATTTTATCATTACATTGATTGCGTTAGGAAAATTGATTGTGAAATCCATAAACATCACATCTACCACAATCTCTCTACCGCTGAGAGGACGGCTACACAGTCCCTGAAATCATCAAACAGTAATCAAACCAGCAGACAAGGGGGAGACATTGCAGTTATCAATTGCGATGACTACATTAACAAGGCCAAACAACAACTCTCTGACACTACCTACTATAAAGAAGTCAAAGACGACCCCACACCACAATTCACACAGGTACTTAAGCATATCACCAAATCCTTCCACAAACAACTCTAAGAGAAACTCTACAACTTCATTTCCCATGAAGTCACGTGAGGCACCCTCCACATGCTTCCCAAGATCCACAAACAAGGGAACCTATGCAGATCCATCTTATCTGGCCATAGCACTTTTATTGGCAGATGATCAGGACTCAGAAACCATCCTCAAACCACCCAGCGCACAAAGGGCCAGCTTCCTCCAGGACCCAACTGACTTCCTGCAGAAACTCCACAACATTAACAATTTCCCTCAAATCATCATCCTTGCACCATGGATGTCACCTCCCTACACACCAACATCCCTCATAATGACAGCATTGCTGCCTGCCTCAAATATCTACAAGACAATGGACAACACTCAGATAACCTCTCCAAACACACTACCAAATTTATCCATTTCATCCTCACCCATAACAATTTCACATTCAGCAACACTTTGTCCAAACCATGGGAACAGACATGGATATTAGGATGTCTCCCCAATATGTCATCCTCTTCATGGATCACTTTGAGGAAGAACTGGTGGCCAAATATACCACAAAATCAATGATATGCCTGAGATACATCAATGATATTTTCATCTTCTGGAGAGAGTGTAGGTCATCTGTCATAGATTTCCACCACAACTTCAAAAACAACCACTACCCATCCATCAAACTCTCTCTAGAACACTCCTGCACCAGCATCAACTTCCTGGCCACCACAATCAGCTTCAACAATGGAACTCTACAGACAGCTATATAAAATAAATCCACAGATCACCCACTTACCTTCACAGATCCTGTAACCACACCAAGAAATCCTTTATTTACAACCAGGCAACACAAAATATGCTTTAAGGAAAAAGTTCATGATATACACCTTAACATACTTAAAACTGCTTTCATTGACAAGGACATTCCACCAGAGAAGTAGATCCCATCATGGAATGGACCACCCAAATACCCAGAGAGAATCTGCTTCAATGTGGGTGGAGGGCAGGGAAGGAGAGTGGGAAACCACTCCAACTACACAAACTTAGTCGTCACCTGCACCTCACACTGCAACCTGTATGGGGTATCATTAAACAGTTACAACCTATACTCAAAGGCGACCACATCTTGAAAGAAATTTTCTCCAGCCCACTCTTCTGGCCTTCAAACAACCCCTCAACTTCTCCAATCTCATCATCAGAAGCAACCTCTCCACAGACCAAGACCAAGGTAAGGCAGCACACAGACCCTGCCAGAACAGGTGCAAAACTGGAAGACATATCTCCACTGCTAGAATGATCAATATCCCCCACAAGACATCTTTCAAGATGCCTATCACAACATGTGGAGTAGCTCATCCAGTGCACTAAATGTCTTAACAACAACTACGTGGGTGAAACCAGACAATAACTACGCTCTCAAATGAACTCGCACAGAAAAATGATAAAAGATAAAAAAATAATTGAGTCACCCATGGGTGAACACTTTTTGCAAAACCATCACTCTATAGCTGACCTCTAAGCCCTCGTCCTCAAAAAAAAAAAAAAACCAAAAACCTGCACAACACCTTCAAAAGATGACCCAGGGCGCTTAAATTCATAACTCTGCAAGATACTAAAAATCATGAACCCAATAAAGACACTGGATTTATGGTTTACTACAATAATTTAACCACTCCTTTTCTGTCCTATGATTGCAGACGTGTTAACAGGCCATCTCCCCTTGAATGGTCTCTGACAATATGTGTTAGCTGCTTATACTAAACAATCTACTAAACAATCTGCTCCACCTTGTATATAGCTGTGACACTCTGAGTACCTTCCCCACACCTGCAGACGAGTGCTTCATTGCTCAAAAGCTTGTCTCTCTCACCAACAGAAGTTGGTCCAATAAAAGACATTACCTCACCCACCTTGGCTCTCTAATATCCTGGGACCAACACAGCTAAACCACCACTGCATACCATGTTTTGTCATGTAACAACCAATTCCACTTTGTAATGCAGAAAAGACCTAGTGTTTTATGCATATCCAACAGCTACACTACAAAATGCAACTATGCTGCCTTCAGGTTGAGGGGGCAAACATATTTTTCCAAACACAGTTATAAAGTAAAGGGTGTGAATATATGGTTCCTTAATACAGTTATAACATGGTGTTTTAACATTGCTTTTTTCTTTTGATACAAGCCAGAAAAAACTGTGTTATAACATGGATCGGTCATAATAATGATTCACAATGTATCTGACTCAAGTACAGTAGCAGAATAACTATTCCCAGGGCCAGGGGGAAGGTTTAATGCAAATGTTCCCAAACTGGTCCACAGAACATTTCCAGGTGATGTATGAGGCACGTGCCGTTTACTTCATTTGCCATTGCATGGAGGCAAGTCAACATCCAGATGGTCTATAAGAACAATCTCTCTACTACAACAGTGCTCACACCATGGAAAAGTTATATTATTCATAGCACCTAGAAGCCCCAGTCTTGGACCACAGTACTAAGTGCTATACAAGCAAATAGCAAAGAGACAATTCCTGGCCCCAAACAGTTTACAAGCCAGTATAAAGCAAGCCACAATAGGAATTTCTTTGCTGGAGCCCACACTGAGGGGAACCAGCCGCTGCATGCCCCACTGCACCTAACCCAACACAGCCACCACTATTTTTCCGTTATATCCATTTTCCCATCCTTTCATATCTATTCTTCTCCCAGCACAGCAACCCCTTCTGAGCTCGGCTTTTATTTCTATGTTGTTTCCCATTCCAGCACCTGTGTATGAAGTTGACAATTGCATGTGTTTAGAGTCGGAGGCGAGAATTTATTTTTGACACCAAGACAGCACTGAGTTTAGGCTGAGCTCACAGCCCTGGACATCTCCGTTCCTCCAGCAACCAGCTACACCAGGGACTAGCACAGAAGGGAACCAGCCCCCAGGAGCCCAAGCGTCTCGGCTCTCACCACCACTCCTCTCCTGAGGGCTGCAGCTCCCGCCAACTATTCTAGCGCCCGCGGGGCCGAGCTCCAGGGGAGGAAATACTAACGCTGGGGGAGGAAACCCCGCCACTGCACCCTCTGCTTCACCTCATCAGACACCGAATGTACCTCAGCGAGACCTCGCCCACCGCATGCGGCAAGGCAGCTTCACTGCTGCCTGCCAGCCTGGTCAGCCTCGCAACAGCCCCAGGGCGCAAAGACACCGCCCACCCTCCAGGTCCCGGTCCCAGAGGGCCCCGGCCCCACTCTCCCTGCAGCCCCAGAGAACTCCTTTCCCGCCTTCCCCTCCGGGCCCCACTGCCCCTCCAGCCCTAGGCCCGAAAGGAAGCCACCCACCCATCCCCCCACACACAGACCCGCCCCTCAGCCAGGGCCGCCCCGACCCACCTCGAAGAGCTCGGCAGTGGCGGCCATGTCTGCGGCAGCAGCCCCGAGCGCCTCCTCACCGAGCCCCTCAAACCCCGCCGCCGCCGCCCATTGTGCCCCTGACAGGCCAGCGCCGCGGCACCGCCCCCGCCCGCCGGAAACGGCCGGCCTGCGCAGAGGAGCCGCAGCCGCCGTTGCGCAGCGCGCAACCCGGAAGGTGGAACGTCCCGGCCCCTGGTTCGCGCTCCGCCATCGCCGCGGCAGGGGCCGCGGCGCGTTTCAGTTAGTTGGTCTTCCGCGAGAGCAGAGAGCGGCAGTGGGCGGGGGCGCGCCCTGGCCTGCTTCTGGCTTGGGGGCTGCGCTAGTAGAGGCCACGCCCCGTTTTGGGCGGGCTGCCCGCGTGGGGGGCCTTGGCTGGCAGAGATCAGGGGAGGGGACCTGCTCTGTTTGGGGCGGGGGCTGCCCCTGATTGGGGCTGTGAGGTACAGAGATCTAGGGGAGGGACCTGCTTGTTTTGCGGGCGGGGGCTGACCCTGAGTTGGGGGCTGTGGCTGGACAGAGGTCAGGGGGAGGTACCTGCTCGCTTTTGGGGTGGGGGCTGCCCGACGTTGGGGGCTGCTGTGACAGAGGTCAGGGGAGGACCTGCTCTGTTTTGGGGCGGTGGCTGCCCTGAGTTGGGGGGCCTGTGGGTAGACAGAGATCAGCAGGGGAGGACCTGCCTCTGTTTTGGGGCGGGGCTGCCCTGAGTTGGGGGCCTGTCGGTGGACAGAGGTCAGTGGGCAGGCACCTGCTCTGTTTTGGGGCGGCGGGTTGCCCCTGAGTTGGGGGCTGTTGCTGGACAGAGATCAGGGGGAGGGACCTGCTCTGTTTTGGGGCGGGGGCTGCCCTGAGTTGGGGGCTGCGGCTAGGTAGAGCTGGGAAAGGGGCCTGCTCTGCCTTGGGGTGGGCGCTGCTCTGAGTTGGGGGGCTGTGGCTGGGCAGAGGTCAGGGGGAGGGGCCTGCTCTGTTTTGGGGGTGCTGTTTTGATTTGGGGGCCTGGGCAGAGCCAGAGAAGGGCTATGGGTTTGGGTCTATAGGCTTTTACTGGGGAGCAGAGGAAGAGGGTGTTCCTGGTCTAGGTGGGGAGGGGACAGAGAGATTGTAGGGGGTTGGCTTCTGCTTTTGGGGGGGCATTTTCTAGCAAAGGGGGTGGTCCCTTGGGTGGCTTGTGGGGGTGTCTGTTGCTGCTTCAGGCTGGGGAGGGACTTGTTGAGCGGGACAGGCAGGAATGTCACTGTTAAATGATGCCCTTAGCAACCAGTAGGCCTGGGATGCCAGGCACCTCAAGTAACTGTCCAACATGATGAACTGAAGTGCAGTGGTCCTGGCCTGCAGCTGGCTGTGATGGCCCTGAGGGGAGTGTGGCTAATCAGCTACGAACAAGGGGCCTGTGGAACCGTCCTGTTCTCCAGGTAACACTGCCTAAATCTGCATTAATCCAAGTCTCTGCTGCTTAAAGTGTGTGCATGAGGGTGGCTCATGCAAACCTAGCAAAACAAAAAAATTTAAAATCAAGCTAGGTCATTGAGTGATTTACTCTAAATACTGTTTTATTAAAATTACCGCTCCCAGATTATAATAGACCCAATAATTTTAACCATTGTGAATCTCATTCTGTCAGGGAGCCTTGACAAGACTAGTAAACATCTGTCATTGAGCTCTGCTTCATCAGAAAATCAGGTCATGTTGGTACATGACCTAGAAGAGGCACGTTAACTGTCACAGTGTTGAACGTGACTTTGCAGTCAGCATAGACAGGGATAAATAGCGTTTGATGTCCTGTGTACTGATCATGGCCCTAATAGGGATGCCCATAACCAGTGGCTCAATAGTAAATGTGATTTAGCCCAGTTTACACTGATTTCAAAGTCCTGTCTAGCATTGTATTATTTATCATTACTCCTCAAGGTTATGATCTAACACAGGGGTCGGCAACCTTTCAGAAGTGGTGTGCCGAGTCTTCATTTATTCACTCTAATTGAAGGTTTCACGTGCCAGTAATACATTTTAACGTTTTTAGAAGGTCTCTTTCTATAAGTCTGTACTATATAACTAAACTATTGTTGTATGTAAAGTAAATAAGGTTTTTAAAATGTTTAAGAAGCTTCATTTAAAATTGAATTAAAATGCAGAGCCCCCGGACAAGTGGTCAGGATCCGGGCAGTGTGAGTGCCACTGAAAATCAGCTCGCTTGTCGCCTTTGGCACGCATGCCATAGGTTGCCTACCCCTGATCTAACGTGATATTCTAGTGAAGACAAGCCCATTGAAACAGCAAAATCATCCATTCTCCAGAGAATAACTGTAACACATATGCACTCCCCTGCAAATCCATCCTCACTTAAGGAAGAGAAAAATGTTGAAAGGTCATTTAGGTCCTAGTTCTACAAGCTAATATGTACAGGCTGGATGGACCCTTGTGCCTTCACAGAACCTCACTGATTTCACTAGAGGTCAATGTTGGTGCATGGGTCTGCCCATGCAGTGCTTATTGCAGGGCTGGGTCCATAGATTATAACAAAATGAAATATTTTTTTTAAATCTCAAATGCTACTGGGAACAGAGATAAGGATTTATTTTAAAAAAATCTGTTTTCCTTTGGGGAGAGAGCTGGTACTTTTTTCAGAAATGCATGGAAACTCAAATAACTGCTCAAATGATAAGGAGCTGACTTGAACAGACGAAAGCAATGAAGTGCTAAACTGAGACTTCCACTCCATCTTTAACCTGAAGCTTGGTAATTCAGCACATATGCATTACATTACCCATTATTCGGTACAATAGAGTGAGAAACAGATCTGATTTTTTGTTTATGTTGGACTCTTTGCATTATTTAAAGACTAGTATTAATTGCAGAAGAGTATACAAAGGATTAAACAACTTATGTGACTGATCAAATGCCATAGTAAAGCTTGGTAAGTATGAGGACAGGGTTAAAAAGTGAATACTGGTAACTAGATGAAATATAGTGAAAATAAAGTGATGTGATTGGATACAGTTATGTCAGTAAAATTTTGGTATTACTACATTAGTGAAAAGATATTTGATATTTCTGGGCTGTGGTTGCTTACTTATTCTTTTGTCATAATTTTATTGCATTTGCTTTATTTTTTTAATAGTAACTCTTACAAAAAATCACCAATTGGAATTGTAAGGACATCAGTATTTTCATAACAGCTTGAATGACGATATATGGAACGTTTCGACTCCTTCCCAAAAATAAACAAAACCAATCACCATACTGGGATTAAACTGCATGATGCCAATTAAATATTTTTTTATTAATATATTATACTTCCAAGTTGACGGTGTCTCTTTGTAATTTTAGGAATTTTTAAAATTTCCGATTTCTGAGAGAGCAGTAAAATAACTCATACTATTTAGTATCGTAGGGGTAGCCGTGTTAGTCATGCATCCGACGAAGTGGGTATTCACCCACAAAAGCTCATGCTCCAAAACATCTGTTAGTCTGTAAGGTGCCACAGGACTCTTTGCTGCCATACTTTTTAATTTCTTTTTTTTAAAAAAATAGTGTGGGGGGGGTTGTTTGTTTTTGTTCCTCTGATGTTAATGAGAATCTTTTCATTAAGAAAAAAACCAACTAAAGTGTCTGGTGGCACACAGAAAACCATGAAGATGACTCTCTACAAAATGCTGTCAAATGATCAAACAACTGAAAATGTAGAAAAACATTTTTTATAACTTCTTTGAGTTTTGGTACTCTTCTATTTGTAACTGGAGAGTAGGTAAAGTATTTTCAGACAGAAGTGTGATTTCTGCCCAAGCTGATTGTAACCTTCATATAGAAAGAGTTCTTTGGGCACTAAAGGGGCATTTTCCAAGAAGAATTTATTTACTTAGGACTCTTAATCCTTTAGAACTGAAAGCACAGAGAGCAGAAAGGCTTCTGACTAGAAGAGCCAGTTGTGTTTTCATGGGAAGTCTCCTGCCTGTTTGAAAGTAATCTGTATAATTCTAGAGAATTGTTGTTCTCCAGAGAATGAAAGAAGGGAACCTGGACATATTGAGGATAGGAAAAAAATTGTGGGGCCTGAAGAAGGGGTAAAAGTGGAGGGATGCAATCTTATACTAAATTCAACACAATCAAGAGAGAATCCAGAACAAGACAAAAATAAAGTAGTCACCTCCAACCTCAGATGAGGACTGCTTTACCCTAGAAATTCCTTTTCTTATATGTATTAGAGTAGTACTTAGAGGTCTCAGCCACGATTGGGGCTCTGTTGTACAAACACATATTAAGAAACAGTCTCTGCCCTTAAAACCCTACAGTCTAAACAGACAAGCTGGACAAATGATGAGAGAGTAAATAGAGAGAGAGAGGTGAAGAGCCAGGAAATAGAACTCAGGTTTCCTGAATCCTAGTCCAGTACCCTGTTCAGTTCTGCTTTCTATTAAAACACTTTGTTTCCCAGTTAACTGCATGGAAGAGGACAAAGAGCATCTTAGACTTCTAGTGATGTCCGGACAAAGATCCTATCAGTTTTCTAGGGGAACTAATAAACCTGTGGCACATATTGTGGTGGAATAACCAAGTTCATTATCATCAGTGACCTTAACTTCAACATAGATAATACAAAGAATGTCTTAACATCCAGTTGACTATCTTGCTTAAAAATCCTGGGCTTCAGAAATGTCATCTCCAAACTCATGCACTCAGCTGGATCTGATGTTCAGCGTAAGTGAGGACACTGGAGACATCACAAACATTCCACTCTCTTGGTCTGGTCACATCCATGTCCAGGCAAAGATCAGAGCATTCACTCTACAGTATCTTATAAAGATAGGTGCACCACCACAGCTGATTCACCAGTGAAAACTTTTTTAAATCCATGAAATTGTCAGCATGTCCTTGAAGGAAAAACCACAAGGCTAGGAGACCAGCAAGTCAGTAAAGCAATATAATCATCTGATGATCAACACCATCAGTGCTTTGAATTCAAGCCTCTACTCCCTATGCATAGAATTAGATCACTGTGGCTTGCTGACAAACTTCAAGCAGATAAAGTGTGCTGGCAGAAGACTAGGATATTAGTGATGCAAAACTTTATACCCCAAGCATTTCCTTTTCCCATATTTTCAAAAAAGCATCCAAAAACAAGAGGTAATCCCCAAGGCAGAATTTGGTCCCATCCTTTTCAATTATGTTTAACAAGCTCCGAGAAAAATTCAAGCTGTGAAACAGATCCATGCCCCCTACTGTTCATCATGTATATGAGATCACTTGGAGAGATGATTCTCAAACTTTTTCCTGTGTCTCTTTTGTAAATCACACAGTTCTGGCTTCTCTTTTTGTTATGCTTTCTTATCCAGGCATCCAGGCTCTTCACCACAAAGGCCTAGATGCTTGTAAAAAAACAGCTAAAATCAACCTGGAGAAGCCGGCATAGCTGCCTCCAGTGAGAGTTTCTGCTATGAAAGGAACCAGAAGAGACTGGAGCTGTCTGCCAGTCAATGGGAGAAGAAACCTCCAACTAAGGAACAATGACCTGAGGAACAAGGAGTCAAAGGGAAAAAGGGAGCAGAACACATGGAAGACACAGATAAAACGAAGTGCAAAAAGACTGAGACTGTCATTCTATCTTTTTAATTTCTGTAAAATCATGTAAATAGTCTGTTTTAAAAATTCATATAAACATATAGTGTGTGTGTATGTGTGTGTGTGTATTTTATATATATATATATATATATATATACAACTTTTGCTCCCCTGTTGCTTAAATCAGTCCAAGAGCAACACACACAAAAGAAGAAGTTTGGCCCAAATAGGAATCCGTTTCAGGATGATTAGGGGTTGGAGTAAACCGGTGACAACACTCTTCCTCTTTTGTCAATTGTTAAAAAGTCAAATCTTCAGTTGTTCCCGGTGGATATAAATTAGCCTAAAAAGAAAATGGGGATTTCCCTCCCCCTCCTAAAACAAATAAATAAACTAATGCTGTTTGAGGATAAATTAGCAGGTGTAGCATAAAATAGCTAGCTTGGTTTCTCTCAAATTCTCTCACTAGAAAATCAGAGAAAAAAATGCAAACAACATTGATACAAAATAGAAATTTTAAAATATATAAAATCTTTTAATGCAATATTAAGATTATAACTTTTTAAACAGTTAAGAAATGCATGTATTACCGTAAGTTGTTACAGTAGTCTTAAATTACACATACTGTACATACAATTTAGAATCCAATTTTGCCCACACATAAATCCATACAACTCCTGTTGAAAAAAATGGACTTTTTTATTGAAAGGCCTTTGTATATTATAGTAAAGGTTCCTGGCTAACCTTAGATTAATTTAAGTAATCACCACTCTACAGATTTTATTATGTAAGCTCTTGCCTGTGCAGTTTTGGAATTACAGAATTATGGAAGTCCACAGTGGAATAGCAATGCAAAACTGCATGTATGAACTAACATTGATATTATGTATTCATGTTCTTCTGTAGTCTTAAGTATTATTATAACAACACTAAAGATAGCAGAAATTTTGTGTTGCTCAAATGCAAAACTTATTTTTCATTTTTCCTGGAAAATTATCTGGAAACTAGTCCTCAATGAATAAGTTCTAGCTTCCTGGAACGTTTCAACTTTTAAAGTTCTGTGGCACAGGTGTTATTTATGCTTCTTTTTATTTTAAATAGTCTGCATCTTTTTATAACAAAAGATACATATCTTTATTCAAAAATGGGTAAATACTTTTGTTCGAACTTTTCAATAAAAATCCATTGTTGCTAAAAATCTCCTATACTATTAGCAATGATTTATTCTCTAATTTGCAAGTTGCTCTGGGTTGGCAGACCCAGTCACCCACTTGTTTCATTGAGGTGTCGTAGGAATCCGTGAACATAGCATAATTTGCAGGACAAGGGCCTTCAAGTGTTCTGTCTGTGCTTTTATACTTGACTGAACCTCAACCTTGACTATATCCATCTTCCATAGTTCTTTATAATACTCCTTCTCGGAGCAGCAGGAGAATTTCTGCGTTTGGCTAATTAGAAAAGACAAAGTATAGCTCAAACTATAAATATCAGGAAATGTGTGTGTTTTGTTTTATGGGCAGAGTAAGGTGAGTAATGCTAATGAATTTGTTTCTTTATTACAGGCGTTACCCCACTGTTGAAAAACGAGCAAAAGCCTTCAATGGAGCAAGCTATGTGACCGTACCAGAGGACAGTGTTTTTCTTAAAGCATTGCTTTATGAACTGAAGCTGACAGATCCAGACAAAAAGTTTGTGGAATATCGAGATAGCTGTTCTCGAATCAACAAGACTTCAGTGTATGCGCTTCCAACAGGAGGAGGGGACCTCTGGCCTGTCCTTGCCTTTCAGAAGAGTGGTTTGATATATGTCTGTCTTCCCCTAGTTGAGCAATCCTTGAAGCCACGCCCACCCCTTATTAGCATCAGTGGAATCTCGCAAGCCTTCGCTCTCTTGTCAGGGTTGCTGGTCTTTATTAACTCCAGTCAGAAGAATGAAGCTGAGATGAGTGCAAAAGTGGGCCAACTTCCAAGTTTGCTCATGCAGGCCTGTCCACTTGGCACCCCATTAGATACAGACTTGAATGGCTTATTAGATAACATTCATGTTTCTACAAACCACATGCAGAAACAACCAGTTTGGAGAATTAGTACATACAAAGGCAAACCGCAGGTTAATGTTTGCATCACTGAAAAAGTCAAGTCTATGCAATATGACAAAAGGGATGTTGCAGATATGTGGCAGGTTTATGGAACTGTGACTTGTAAGGTGAGGATATTTCTGGTACAAATCTGACCTATTTAGCATATGAACGCACTAGGAAAAGTAAAATTTCAGTTCATTTTGCCTTGGCATATGGGGCAATCGAACTAAATAGCTTTTATGCCTAAATGTATACCAGAGGATATTTATTAGATTAATGAGCTAAATCAGGATAAAAATGTTGCTTTACTGTTATTTTCTTGCATTCTTCACACATTTTTTTCACTAGCTATTTATGGGAAATAAAACCAACACTCCACTCAAGCATCATCCAGATCCAAAGTATTTTACAATGTTTTTATTATTTTAAATGAAATAGTAAGTGTTTGCATTTAAGGGCAGGGAATGGGAAATAACAATTACAGTGCCAAATTTACCCCAGCCATCTAATAAAAGGTTTAGTAATAATCAACAAAAAAACAAAATTCTTAAATGAGAATGTTACAAATGTCTTTGCATTAGCATTTTTAAAATTGCTTGGTGGGTTTCTAGTAAATGAAAGTTTAATTTTATATCTTTCTTCTATTAAAACAAAATCATGCATCCACACATGCTGTTTATACAGTAATTCTTAATGTTGCTAAATCTAAGGACATACATTCTTATGAAAGAAAACAGCTTTATGATTGTTTTAAATAGCTTCTGTATGTGTTTCAGGTGTTTATTTTTATTAGTAAAAATGAGGAAGCATGTTGGTTAGGTAGATTAATAATATTTTTATGACACATGCTAATATATGTATCTTTAACAGTGAATCCAGTAGCTGTATCAAATGATTTAAAGTTCCTCTTCTTTGTCATAAATTGTGCTAGAGAAGTCTGTGACATTATTGTAATTAACCACTTTTTTAGCTGCTACTGTTTGAGAAGGAGAAAAGAAATTCTGATAAAGTGCATCATGGTAATTTAATTATTAGCAGTAAGTGTCAACATGCTCATCTCATAGGGAAGCTAACCAAAGTATACTGCTCTTGAAGACACTGGGGTTTTTCCCACCAGTTGTGCGGGTGGGGATTATCTTGGTGGAGAGATTCTTGCTCTCAGTAGGGCAGGTTTCTGGGTCACTTCGCAGAGTAGATGGCCAGCCATAAAAAGAAAGTATTGGCGTAATCACGCACTGCTGAGCTGATGCACCAAGTGACTAGACAGTGGATAGCACTGTAGGCCATCAGTGCGAGACAGCTGACATGGTATCTCAGTGGACATTAATAGCATGTTTGAATCTATTAAACTGATGATGTATGAATAACTGAATTAATTGGACAGACAATTATTGAATATGTCTATCAAATTCTTAATGTATCTGTTACTGCATGTGCTTGGTTCATTTGCATCTTTTGCCAAGGAGTTCTTATTAATTAAAAGACTGTTCTGTAAAAGAGTCCATGTTAATACTCCTTAGGATATCAGAAGGGGTTTGAAAGTATATCTGTCAACCTTCACATTCTAGCCCATTTAAAATTCTTTAGTGGGATTGTTTATTTTTTGTTTTGTTTTCAAATGTCTAGTTCTGATTTTAGAAACATTATTGAGTAATTTCCTGATATTCTGTGTTCCAAGTGTGATTTGGAAGGAGCTACATCAAATGTGACTGTCAGCTTGAACCTCCCTGCCAATGGCTCTCCACTCCAGGATATCCTGGTGCATCCCTGTGTGACTTCTCTTGACTCTGCAATTCTTACTTCCTGTAGTGTTGATGTCATGGATGATTCTGCATTTAGTGGGCCATACAAACTTCCTTTCACTCCTCCTTCTGACTTATTCAATTTGTGCTACTATACATCCCAGGTAACTACATTCCCTGATGCATATAACTTGCTAGTCTTTCAAGTGGGTGTGGAGGTGGGAAGGGGGAGAAAATCTATATTTTTGAGAAAGTTTAAGTGAGCTTCCTCAGGGATTAGTGGACTTTACTCTGACACAGTAGAGCAAAGATAAGGTTCCAATAACTGTTCCTATCACACCACCAATCTATGTAGCATAAGTGACCTGAGGAGCCTGGCTTGCAGGCTCATTAAAAATATATAGTTCTCAACATAAATTAAGCAACTATTAAGTTACTTACTATTATTAAAGAGCATAACTAACTTCTTGAAGGTATTGCTGAATTATTCCTAAAATTAATGTACTCTCTTCAGGTGCCTGTACCACCAATTTTGGGATTTTACCAGCTGAAGGAAGAAGAATTGCAATTAAAATTAACAGTTAATTTAAAACTTCATGAAAGTGTAAAAAATGCTTTTGAGTACTGTGAAGCTCGTATACCTTTCTTTAACAGGTAAGAGTAAAGAAATCCTAAATAATTTTCTTCACCTCCCTAATAGTCTTCTTAGAATGGGGATCTCATGGATCAACATATCAGGATTAGTTCCCCCTCAAGTTTATGCCCAAGGCTGTTGTAATTGAGACTAAGAAATCATCTAAGATACTCAGGATATTCACCTGGATCCTGATTCAGGAGGCCTTTTTTTATCAGTGGTAGCAACAGTCAGGACAGACGCTTTCTCCAACCAGATTTATGCTACTACTCTTAAAGGATAACTTGGATCACTTTTATTGAATATCCTATTTCCCTCTACCATTCTTTGTGCCAAATTCAGCCACCACCCACCGGGTGGTGTAAGATCCTGGTTCGGAAGCAACCTCAAGACTCTCAGTTGTAGAAGAGACTTCTAATCATAGTCAAAAATCAGCTTATCCAAATATAGTTATTTAAAATTAAAACTAGTTTTATTAAGCCTCTCTCACAATTGCTATGAGTATATTGTCATATAATTATCGTTAAATTATAACAATGAAATTCTACAAAGCTGCTGACATTGATCATAGCAGTGGTAAAATGCTGTCAGTGAAATAAAGTCACCAAAAGCTCTACTGCAGCTAATACGTTAAAATGGTAATGATCCCCCTTGGCTGTAATTTCTTTCCACAAGATAGCAGTATGTTCAGTTCAGTGTGATTTGGCTGTGTACACATAAATAGCGGCATTCGTTTTAATACATTTGTTGTTTTATTCAATAAAATACCTGTCAATAAATATTTGTATGGTGTTCGTTCCAATGACATTTTACTCCCTTTTCTACAATAGGGGTCCAGTCACTCATTTGGAGTACAAAGTTAGTTATGGCCAGCTAGATGTATCTCGAGAGAAAAGCTTATTGGTTTGGGTCATAGGTAAGCTGAATAAAATACATCAGTTTTTTTTCTAGTCATTTTTGTGTACATTTGTTTATCTAAAATTTTACTGAGGCTGTTTTTGTTTCTAGGACAAAAGTTTCCCAAATCATTAGAAATTTCTCTTACTGGAACTGTGACTTTTGGTTCTATGAGCAAAGAGCAACCAGTTGATCCAATTTGCAGTGGGAGCACTGCGTATGTAAAGGTGAGTTGTTGTCTGTATGAGAATTAGTAATCACTTTTTATTAACTAAAATTGGCTATGAAACTACATTGATTTGCATCACACATAATCAGTATCTTTATTCTCTGTTTTCTCTAGAATGCTCCTTCCTATCAATGTTATATCTTTGCACACCAAGAGTGACACAACTTAGATTGCCAGCATTTCTGAAGTAAGAATAAAAATATGCATCTGATCATGTTTTCTCCATATTTTTGAAGCTTTATTTTAGGATCCCAGACTACACGCTTACTGGATGTTACGCAGACCAGCATTCTGTTCAGGTCTTTTCATCAGGAAAACCAAAAATAAATACATGTGAGTTCAAAATTATTGATTATTTAGTTGAAACAGCAAAGTGGAGTCACGCAGTACAAATAACTGGCTGAGTTTTAAAATTAGATTATCTTTTGTTGATTAAATGACTTTCAAAGTTAGTGAATTTCAGTGTAAAAGTCACTAAAGCAAAAAGTGTCTATCAATCCTTTTTTATTTTTTTAAAGTACCTTTTTAATCAAATGATGTGACTGAGTCTGACAAGAAGTAAAAATTTAGTGTCATGGTAATTAGAAATATCATACCCGCTCTTACAGTAAATAGTGCAGTCTTTTTGACAAGATACACCATTCTGAACTACGCTTGGAAAACTGAATTATGAACGCCATGTAAAACAGCTACTGTATTCTAGCTCCAACCTAAATTATGTCTGTTTTAAGATTTGTACCTGATTTTTTTTTAAAAAAAAAAAGGGGGTTATAGAAGGAACAATATGCATGTGGCATAAGTGGATAATCTCTGTATTTTAAATACTCATATGGCCCCCATTACCAAAGTATCTGAGTGCCTCATGGTCTTTAATATTCTTTAATATATTTATCCTCACTACATGCCTATGATGTAGGAAAACGCTGTCATCCCCAATTAACAGTGCTTCTTTCTTTCTCCGATGTGTCTGAACACTTAAGATTCTTGAGTCTTCACCCAAAAAGTACCACTGTTGGGCAAATATTAGACACTCATTGTATGTGAGCAGGCAGCGGTGGCTAATAAAGTCACTGTTCTATTTGCTGCTGCTTTATTTTGTAACTTCTTCCAAGTACCTCAGCAGAAGCCCAGAAATTCCTCATGAGAACTCTAGTGATGCCAAACCATTCATCATAGCAGTTAATTGTCATACAATATATATTTATGTTGAATACACAGTTTATATTCATTAAACAAAAACCAAACCATACGCCTGAATTTGAGTTAACCTCTGTTTGAATTATAAGCTAGTGACCAATGTATTAGTAGAGGCAATTGAAACTGAGACTTTAAATATCCTTCTCTTCAGAAACAATTTTCAAATAATAATTTAAATATTACAATGTAAAGAGACCATTACACTTTTTCTGTCAATTAGTGAGAATGGATCAATATTTTCTTAAATTGAATAAAGTAATATCTTAATGCAAGATACCATTTAATGTTTATTTTGTCTATCTTTTTTAGCCCGGGAATTGATTTCCTCAGATTATTACATCTGGAATTCCAAAGCCCCAGCACCTGTAGTGTACAGAACATTATTTTTCTAATTTCCCTGTGAAGAATTTTTGTATTTGAACAAAAAAGACCGCTATCAAACGTGATGTTAATATATTGTAAAGTGGGGGGAGAGCAGTATTTTTAATGAATATGTTTGTATTTAAGTTCCTGTTTAGGGGGAAAACATATCAGTTTATTTCAATTAAATTAAAATTTATCTTGTTTACTGTAAAATTTTTAGTCCTAGATACTATTTGAAAGAATACACTTTAAAATCTGATTCCACCCCTCCATTGCTACCCCACACATATCTTCCTGCTATTATTTACTTTTAAAAAATAAAGATCTAATGCTGCAAGCTGGTATGGATGAGCCCTGTTCGTATGCAGAATGCCACTGATTTCAGTGTGTTTCTGCATAGGCACCAGCGTCCATTAACACACACAGACTTACAGGCCCACATAAAGTGCCTGATCTTACTCTGATAATGAAGTCAGTTGGAGTCAGATTGGCCCCTAAGTTAATAGGGCAGTCCAATAGCAACGAATCCTTTTTATCTTTGTCTTCACACAGCTGCTCTTCCCAATTGGTTTTGTGTGTGTGGTTCTGTATGAAGTACATATGAACACCTTAGCTCATTTATATTTTACTAATGGCAAATGAATTGTATCGTGCTTTTAAAGTTGTGAACAATAACCACATAATTACATTGATAGCAGTAATCTGGCAATCTACCTTTAGATTGTATCATTGTTGCTACTGTCTCCTATAACAATGCTGAGATGCAAATACAGTTTAAAAAATAAGTGACAGAATATTAACCAAAAATAGCTAACAAAATTATCCAAGTTTAACATGCTGAGAAGTATCACTAACCCATTTTCGTTGGAAAACTGGGCTTAAAGGAAAGGGAGTGTGAGTTTACAGAGGCAAACCACCAATTTTGAGAAGAAAATTGGTATCTGATGGAACACAGGAAATGGACTTTGAGAGATATCAGGAAATGAGCAAATTGTGAAAGGCTGGTGGAAAAAAATGGGAACCTGGAGAGCCACACAAAAGAAGAGAAGAATGCTGCCTCTAATAACTGAGCACTGTGGCTGCTGCTACAGCACCTCTTGTTTAACTGTATGCTGTGTGATAAATAAGATTAGTGATTATATAAAGATGAAAGTTTTAAGCTATAATTTAAATATGCTAAGATTGAGATAGTAATCTAATTGGTTGGTTAAACGTTCTAAAGAGTAGATTAATTTATGTGAACCATGCAGCTCAGCTGAAACTGCCATGCAGACTTCTAAGGGACACCTACAGTATGGTGGAATTAAAATGACCCATTTTACAAAGATGCTTTATTCATTTTTACTACTGGACAAAGAGTGCATTCATAAATTTCCTAGAGTTTTGACCCCACCCCTGCCCCCCAAGGACACTGTCATACATACAGACCAACACTGCTCAGATTAGGCTAGAGAATTTTTTTTTTTTTTTAAAGTTAGGGCATGGTGTGCCCCCCGCCTCCCTATGTACAAGAAAGCTACAGAAGGGCCATGAATCTGAATTTCTACTTGTGGGGATTGCTTTTCCCCATCCCAGTAGAGGGAAAGGGGATTTATTCACCCTTCAAAGCAGGCATTGCCTTTGTAATTCACAAATGTCCAAGAATCTCCAGGACAATCCTGTGTATCTTGGAGCATCAACAAGGGCTGAGGAATTCATTGTGTGATAGGAGGAGCTCCCTTGTCCATGAAAGCAGGGCTGCTTCACAAGCTATGCTCGTTTTGGTTTGCCTCCTGTCCATGCTTCCAGCTCTCCCTTAGTGAAGAAGACTTCAGTATGGAAGAAGGGAAAGTGATTGGCAGGATTAATTTACATGCGGATGTCAGTGAAGGTTTGGAGGGGGATGAGAGTGCAGGTGGTGTCTCTCCTCAGGCCATGGCCAGCCTCTCTCATCTCACTGGAAACCATGGACATCCCATGGCAGAAAAATCCTTCATAGTCAGACGACAAGGGAAATACTACTACTTCTCAGTCCCCTTCTGACAAAATGTGGCTCGTTGGCCTTCAATGGGATGTTTTGAGAGCATGATTTGGCCCATATGTTGGAAAGCAGCTATGAACTAGTCAGCCTGAAAGACAAATGGAGGTAAACCAAGCATGTCTGAGCTAAACAGCTTTTTAATAGCCACAAGACCCCTCTCTGGTGTGGTGATTCTGAGATAGCCACAGCATGAACAATGGGAAACAGTGTTGTTGGGTTTTTACTGCTAATTATAACCACCACAATCCCCCATGATACCTAATGGAAATGCTATCTGAAAATATCATGTCTACAGATGAGATTACTATACAGGAGAAGTTAGAGAAAAAATTCTGTTTTCTCAATTTGTTTACTTTGTGTTTTTCATGGTATGTTGTGTCTAGCCAGGTTCACTGTTTCCCTATCAGTTTTCCTCATTTGTGTGGGTCTTTCACACACAATAACGGTGAGAAAAACTTTTTTTTATATCAGGAAAATGTGATTGTGAACCCACAAAATTTTTAGGGGGACTCCAGGGTAGGTGTTCCTTCAACTACTACTAACTTGTTCTGACATTAATTAGACATCAAATTGATGTCCCTTTAGTTGCTTAATAATGTACCAAGCC
This sequence comes from Chelonoidis abingdonii, assembly GCF_003597395.2. Lineage (NCBI taxonomy): Eukaryota > Metazoa > Chordata > Testudines > Testudinidae > Chelonoidis > Chelonoidis abingdonii. The sequence goes on along the minus strand of NC_133772.1, from coordinate 151,111,474 downwards.
TCTTTTTCAAGATAAGGTCATCCATTTAATAATTACTTCAAATAATTATTCAATATTTTCTCTACCAAGGGGCAGTTGTAAGAATATTTTTTTATACACAGTGCTCTTTCTGAGAGGAAAGGCCCTGACTCTTGTAATTCCATATCTGCACCTCTCACAGATACAGCTGCTGAAGCTAGACATTTTTAAATCAGCACGTCCAGATAATTTACATCCAAGAGTTTAAAAGAGCTGGCCAAGGAGCTTTCAGACTATTAATGTTTATTTTCAATAAGTCTTAGAATACAGGGGAAATTCCAAAGGAGATGAAGAAAGCTAATGCTGTGCCAATATTTTAAAAAAAGCAAATGAGACCATGTGGGAAATTACAGGCCTATCAGCCTGACATCCATGTGGGGCAAAATAATAGAATTTACTTAATCTGTTTTGATTACATAACTTTATTAAACAAGCTTAATAGTGTTTTGTAATAAACTTTGTACTGTGCATTTTGATGAAGAAACTAGACCAATAGTAAGTCAAAATGGCACATGTTAAATGAACTAAAAACTGGCTAACTGGTAGGTCTCAATGTAATTATAAATGGGCACTTATCTATTAGGTGTGTTCCTAGTGATGTTCTGCTGTGATCAGTTCTTGGGCCCACGTTTAATGTTTTTATCAATGACCTGGAAGAAAACATAAAATCACAGGTACAGTTTGCAGATAACACCTAATTTGCATAAATGTTAAATAATGAAGAGGACAAGTCACGACCTAGATGGCTTAGTAAGCAGGGCACAAGCTAACAATATGTTTTAATGTGGCCAAATGTAAAGTCAGATATCTAGGAACAAAGAATGTAGGCCATACTTACAGGATGGAGGATTCTATCCTGGGAAGCAGTGACTTAATGAAAGCAGTAGGACTTTGAAAATGCTAATCTCCCACTGGGGAGCCTTCCTGAGGATGTTACAAACAGCCTCTGTCTCATGGCTGCTATGGCCCTACAGAGGCATGTGACCAAGTCACCTGGTACCGGACTCCATCATACTAGTGTTTTTCCACTGACCAGGTATGGGAATCAAACCGGATGACAAAGGGTTCCCACCATATGCTAAAGCTATTTAAGGCAAGGGAGTGACATGGTCATGAGTCATTCTTCACTGACTCCCCACCCAAGATCACTGCTGTAAACACATAAGAAAAAAAGACTGAACTGGGGGAGAAGGGCTGAACCCAAGTTAGAGAGTTTCCTAGCCTGTGAAAGGAGTACCTGGAGTTTTAAGCTGCAAGCAAGTGTTGCTTGCCCTCCAGAATGTCTGCAACCTGCCTAAAACCACATTTAGGGTGAGAATTTGCTACTTATGTCCAATTTCTTTAGGATATTAAGCTTAGATTGCATTTTGTTTTATTTGCTAGGTAATCTGCTTTGGTTTGTTTGCTATCCCTTATAATCACTTGATATCTATCTTTTGTAGTTAATCAACTTGTTTTTGTTTTGTCTAAACCCAGTGTGTGGAAATCATAACTAGGGGGGCAGAAAGCTGTGTATATTCCTCTGCACACTGAGGGAGGGGACGAATCTCATGAGCTCACACTGTAAAATTCTCTGTGCAGTGCAAGATGATATAACGTTGGGTTTAGACCCCAACAGTGGGGGTGTGCACTTGAGTAACTGGGCAATTCCTTAGCTGAGCCTTCCCATGCAGAGCTGATCTTAGTATGTGTGTGTGTAGCTGCAGCTGGGTGTGTCCCTACCTGTATGTGTGCTGGTAAACTGTAGTCTGAAGCCTGGGAAAGGGCTTGGCTGGCTTTCCTCAGCAGTACAGTGTAAAAGGAGCCCAGGCTGGTGGGTCAGGTGGGCTCAATGGTACCTCAGTCCCAAGTGGCACCCCAGAGGTAACCCATCACAGCAGTAACTCCAGACCTCAGTGGAAGAGATGCAGCATTTGCTCTTATAGTCGATAACTGCCACAGAGGGGCTGCATTGCAGCTGCATAGCCTGTGTATGGGTTAGCTCCCGTGGCACCAGCTCTTAATTTGCCACACAGTGTGCAGGGAGAGGAGGATGGCACAACCGAACCCAATCTTGCTCCATAGAAGTCAATGGCAAAACTTCAGTTGACTCCAAGAGCAAGTATGGGCTCTTTGTAAACCACTAAGGTACGCACCGAGCAGATTTTCTGCAGTTCTCTAGCATTATTTCCATGAAACCACAAATCTGTTTCTGCTCTAAGATCCACTGATTGCAATAGCAGGAACAAGACTGTAACTTCAGATGGGAAAGTGGGAACTGAAGAAATAGATCCTGTTCTCATGTAAATAACTTTATTAATCAATAAACTAAGCGGGCGGAGAGAGATTTCCTCCTGCCCTCACCCCCTTAAACTGAATGCTCTAATGTTTTTCCAGTGAAGGATGGCCTTCCACATGGAATGAGGCATAGCTTGACGTGGTAGATCTTTTTGCAATGACAATGAACAGTTTTTGACAACAAGGGACCGTTGGGCCCTGATTCAGCAAGGTACTTAAGCATGTGCTGGACTTCAAGCATGTGAATAGCCTCATGAATTTCAGTTGAAATCAATGGGATTCCTCGTGTCCAGCTGAAGTCAATGCTTAAAGCTGGGTATTGCATAAGTACCTTGTTGAATCTGGGCCTTGGTCATTGAAATCTCCCTATTGCCTCCACCCACTGTCATTCTTAGTCACCACATTTCCCTTCATGATTTCCTAATTCTTGCTGCACGCTCACCTGGGTTCCGAACAGCCATCTTCATCCCCAGTTGATATTTATTCCTCCCCTTGATCAACTGCTAGGCAGAGCCAACAAACAATGCTCCTTGGACTTTTCTCTTGGGAAGAGACCTTGAGGGAAACCATTACCCTCAAGCCGTTTCTAGACCCCACTGGTGGAGAAAGACTTCCCCGGAGGTCATTCTTGAACTAGTATCTCTTGTGTGATAGCGCTATCAGCAGAGTCATCTGACTGACTAGGCTAAAGTTTCTCTACCAGCTGAACAATTTTATAGGCAAGTACCAAGGTCAGCTATTGATCTTAGAGGTGGTTTGTATTTCACTGCTGCAGATCAAGGGCAGTAAGTAAAAACCATCTTTTTCATACTGAGGCCTTTCCCTGTGTCTTAATGGAGCATTCTAGAAAGCTGGGTGAAATCTAGACAATTTTTGTTAATCTTCAGGGTATCTAGCCATCCATAACAGTAGAGAACTAAAACCAATGCCCGATCTCATCCCATTGAGATCAGCTGGTCTCACTGTGTGATGCTTTTTGATTTTGTCTAGAAACCTATCTCTTCAAGATAATTTTTTTGAAGACAAAGTCTGTTTCCCATTTGGTAGGTGACCTGTTTAATGTTTTCCCTGTGTCTGGGAACTCCTTAGTGTAATTAGTGACCTTTGAACTCCACGACTAATCCTGAGCTATTTTGTATTCCTTACTCATCTTTAAGGCTGGACCTTTCTTTTCTTTTGAGTCCGCTGCCACAATTAAAGAAGAAACAGCTGCATTTCAAAGGGATTCCGATTCCAGAAGCTTAATCGTGATTGACATGTTCTTATTCTAAACTATAAGAAACTCTAAGAGTCCTTTCTTGGGTTAAAACTTCAATCATTTTCTAAAAAATTATCTCAATATGGATTTTATTCATTTTCTTTGATAACCATTCTTTGCCATTTTTTTTAACTTAAAAGATGCTTTGAGTTTGCAATGAATATGAACTGCTTCTGTTGAAAACCTGAATGGTGTCAAACGTATTCTCAATGCAAAAGTGGCTAAATTCCATTTAGTGTCAAAATCTGATTATGAAATCTGACGTCTGCCATGTATCCAAACTTCCTGCCATGAATCCAAAAGGTGAGAGAGGTGGAAAGCGCCTGAAAATGAGCACAGGGAGAGGTTTTCCTTGAGACTGATGGTAAAAGCAGTCACAAAAATTGCACTATTTTTCATATTTTTTCCAAAGTTTTCATAGCGCAGACTAAGAATGCCACAGCAGTCTAAAACCAGTTTAGTCTCCTCATCTTCTGTTCCACCACAGTTGAGTTCCCTGAAGAAAAAAAAAAAAAGACAATTTCCTGGCTTTAAAAATCTTTGTATGATTACACATTGAAAGGCTGTAGGTGTCTGAAACTCTTATGATAATACTTTCTGGAAAGTGCTAGAAGCCTATTGTTTTCATTTATCTAACCCTATCCATCCTGCTTCTATTTGTATGAATTCATTAACTCAGCAACACAAGCTTTAAAATAAAAATCTGAAATTGTATATGTAGCCCAACTGGTTTTATAGCTATCCTCCAAAATAAGTCATTAAAAGTAAACGCATTTGAAATTATCGGAAAGGACCCTTGGAGGGTGGCAGGTACAGAAGAGTAGTTTCTAAGACAAAGGTCAAATAAAAAAAAGGATGTTAATAAACAGCCCTCAGGTTTAAGGGACTTTTTTTAAGGATTACATCTTAAATTCCAACAAATCAGATTTAGGAGTTACTGAAAGTGAAATTGATCCATCCCTCATCCAAACTTTGCAATACTTTCCTGTTCTGACATCATTTAGATAGTTAGCTGTATTATCAGATTAGGAGCCATTGTACAGGGCTGCTGAAAGAAAAAGGAGGCAAAAAGCTAAACACTGGATGAATTCTGAACCTTTTAACCTGGCTGAAGTACGTTGGTCCCTGTTATGCAAATACCTTCAATCCTCTGCTAAGTTCAGTGGAAATAATTTTCTTGAATGACAGGTTTATTCAGCAAGGATTCAGTTGGTGATTAATCCCCCTTTGATCTAGGGTATTTCACTTAACTACCAGTTACCTCGTTCTGACAAAGTGCAACTGAGATTAGGGAGATCACTAGAACGCTACCAGGGTGTGCGTTTATTCTCCATAACCTTTTCAAGCAAGGGCCAAGAATGCAATCTCTTTTCTGCATTTGAAGTCCTCTCTTCTAAGTTAGAAAGTCAACTGAATACCAAATAAAGTTTGTTTCTTACATAATAGGACAAATAGCTCCTCTTGCTTTGGACAATAATGATTTTAGGAAATCTAGGCCTTTTCTTCCCCAAAACAAGATGGTTGAACTAACTGTATTTTTTGCTACATGTGCTATCTGCATCACGTATCTCAAGGGAAGGGCCTTGTCTTATAATGAGAAAAGTGCTTCTGTTCTGCAAAGCTAGTCCTCCAGTTTCCATTCGATTACCGAGCAGCATGTGGTGTGTGTGAAGGATCCACGGTTTTGAAAAAGATATTGCGACACAGAATTCTCTATCTTAATCTATTAAGCTTTTCTCCCTTAGAAGTCCGGTGTGGTGTTAACCTCTTGTCTTAGTCTGGAAAATCCCTGCTGTATCTACATGGCTATTGTCAGATTCAGTACATGCATAGTTCTATATTTTATGCCATAAAATATTTTTAAAGGAATATATATTGTGACTGATTAGAAAAAAAAAAGTTCATTAAAATCACGTATTTCAAACCTAGAGATGATGGTGGTCTCTCATCTGAATCTATATTCCCTCCCCCCTTTTTTACGCATTCTCTAACATCCTTCTCTCTGTCTTCTCTTCTGACTTATTAAATAACTTTGTACTAACGTAATCTGCAGACTATGAGATGTGGATGGTAGTATAAGAATAAGGCCTTGATTCTGTAGCTGCGTCTGCCACTGTGGGTTCTCGGTGCAGGCCAGAGGCCTCATGCTGTATCTATTTTTAGTGAAAAGGAAGGCAATATTGTTTATGCCATTTCAGGTAAAGTGACTGGCAGCATTTTCACTCTTCAAGCTCTCATTTTAAGGCTTTACTATTTGCACACGAATGTTAATCATATAGGTTAGCTCAAGAGAACATTTGTTTTATTCCTGATTTAGGCTCTGATCCTGCACCTGCTTAACTTCCTGCCTTGCGAGCCATTCCCATTGAGGTCAATAAATTAAGTTAACCCTGGCCCAGATCATCAAAGGTTGATTTCTGTGGAAGTTAGGATCCTGAATACCTTCAAGGGCCTGGGCTGATGCGCTTAAGTCTTTGCAGAATCAGGGCATTAGAAGCTATGTGTGGCTACTTTTAAGTTCATGGCTGAACTTTTAAAAAGTTCTTAAAATGCATTTTTTGGCTAGTATTCTATTACTTGAAAAAGCCTGAATTTGTAAACAGCTGCTGTATAGCGTGAGTGTTTTAGGGCACCGGGCAATAAACTTGACTTGGATATTTCCATTCTGATTCAGTCCCCCTCCTCATTTCAAGGAAAATTTCATACAGATTTCAAAAAGCAGACTTACCGCACATGCCTCACAGCTTAATCAACACAATGGTTACTGGAAGGCTCCATCAGAGTCTATCAGGTTAATAATACACACACTAAGGATTTACACTCTAGACAGTAACAGCTTCTTAAGAGCCATTACAATGTAGTGGGTTTTAAAAAGAAATCCCTTTTTAAGAAATGCCAAAATCTGGAGTTACATGAGAGTTTGTAAAGGTGCTGTTAGGGTCGCTGGTAAATAAAATGTTACATGTATTCACTATTCAGTTAAAAACACGTGTACATATCAAAGTATTCTATGTATTTACTGTAATGATCATATCGATTTCATAGCATTCTTGGGAGAGAAGAGAAATTAAACCTAGAAAATAATCCAATAAGAATTTAACCTGCATAATAATTGTGGGACAACAGGGGTGAGGTAATATATTTTACTGGACCAACTTTTGTTGGAGAAAGAGACAAGCTTTCGAACTCCACAGAGCTCTTCCTCAGCTCCGAGAAAGGAACTCAGAGTGACTTAATAATTGTGACATACTTAAAGAAACAAAAACAAAAAACCAAGCCATGAAACCCACACTGATCTTTCTACAGTCTAGTTGATGTTCAATAATTAGTTTCTAAATTAAGATAATTAATTACTAAATCAAACAGTTTAGGAAAATTCATGTTATCTACATGAGTAATACAAATGGTACCATTCCAAGATGAGCAGGAAGCAAGGGGCAGTGGCTTCATTAGTTTGTACTGTATGTGTAATCAAGAAGCAAAAATCAGTTACTGAACAGCTGTATTGTGTTTAAGGTATTTGCATGTCAGTTCCCTACCAATAGAAATACATCCAAACAAATAATAATAATCTTCCAGGAAATACGAGGTTAAGGATGATACTCCATCCTTATTAAGTTAAAAGTTTTTATCCCAATTAATGTTGTTAAAACATTATTTAATTTCTTAAGAAATAAATAGTTCATGACATTAGACTCTATCTTAACAAAAGTTAGCCTGACCCTGTGTTCTCTTTGTTGATCAACTAGTAACACCTCTAGATTATATAGATGGTAAAGCATCATCCTTCACACAGGCCACTGTTTTAACTTTGTAGGATATGGCAGGTCAACACATTATTTGTAAAAGAAGTAGGAATTACTTAGAAAAGTGGAAAACTTTAGTGTCTTCAGGAATTTTAGTTAGGAGTATGGCTTTCATGGAAAATTATACTTTTTAAAGGCCTTTTCTGCCCCCTGGCGGTGGTGAAAAAAACTACTCATTAAAAAAAAAAAGTCCACTGCAGAATGATGGAATATTTATTCTTGATGTATATTGCTGTTGTTCCTAAGCACTTGAGTCATGGATCAGGATACTACTGTGCTAGACACCATACAAACACAGAACATTTTGTTTTCATGGCAAGTTTATGATGTCTGTCTGATAACTGAAATGGGCCAAAGTATTCTGCCAGGCCAGGGTCAGCTGTTCAGTTCCCCGTCCTTCGTTGATTCATGTATTTATTGCTCTTTCATTTGAAAGGTGCTTGCCTGCAGTATTACAGGCACAGCTTGCTTATCTTTAGAGATAGCCGAAGCTGCAGAAATGCCTCACATCACCAAGGTTCGGAGCCTGCAGATGCTTGTGCATGTACTTAGTTATGCACCTGCCAGGAATCACAATGGCTCACGCACACAATTAAGCAAATGTGTGGAGTTCTTGTTAGAGTTTTTTCCAAATCCACTGCCCTCCTCAGCCAAAGGGTGGTGATGCGTTAAGGACTTGGGGACAGTTAAGGCAGGGGTAATTATGGGACTAATTGAGCCCAGGTGAACGGGATTTGTTGAAATCAATGGATATTAGAGAGCTTGGTGTCTTTGAAATCCCACTAGGCACCTATCTGCATCTTGAGGCACCTAAATAACTTTAAAAAGCTGACCATAAGTGATTGAGGAGCATAAATTTGTTTGATTTTCAATGGGATTTGGGCTCCTAAATAGTTTAGATGATTTTGCAGATCTTTTGTAGAATTGTTAATTAAATACTGTAGGGCCAAATTCTCCTCTTGTTTACACCTGTTTCAACATGCTGAGAGTTAGAGGGGTTTAGATATTTAATTTGAAGATGATGGGGCTCTAAATGTAGGGGAATAAGTAATGGGCTTAATCTGCAACAGGGGAGATTTAAGTTGGATATTAGGAAAAATTTTCTATAAGGATAGTTAATGTCTGGAATAGGCTTCCAAGGTCAGCTGTGGATTCTGCGTCAGTGGAGGTTTTGAAGAAGAGTTGGGCAAACACCTGTCCAGGATAGTCTAGGTTTACTTGGTCCTGCCTCAGTTTAGGGGCTAAATGACTTATCGAGGTCTGTTCCAGCCCCACAGTTCTATGATTAGGCTCAGCTGAATTTTTTTATATACTTTCAATGGATAATATCAAAGGATATTTTAAAGCATTGTTTTCTACATCTTCTATCTGAATTTTCAGAGTTCTGCAAAATTATGGATTTTAAAAGTTTTGTTGTTGTTTTTTTACAATTTTACTGATTTAAATTTACACAGGTGTGGGAAATTATGAGGGAATCAGACAATAGGCAGGGTCGGGTAGAAATTATTTAATGACCGTAGATGCTGAGATTCAAAAAGTTGAAGCTTGATCACTGTTAAAACACAAATTGTCAACATTACACATTAAAATATACAAAATAAAGATCCTTAAATCAACCTCTAAGAAGTTCCCAACCAATATTTTTCTATTTCTTTGCCTACCTGTACATTTTGATGATTATTATTGGTAGAAATGTTTCATCGATTTGTGTGTGCATGGTGAAATTGACGTTTACCGACTTTTACCAACAACAATCTAATCGTTCCAAGCCTATTTATGATGTAGGCAAGGGCAGAATTTGGCTGGTTTAATATAATGACTTGTAGTTCTGTGGAAGCAGGATGGACTCCAAGATGAGTTTGCAGAGCTGGCAATTGGAAAAAAAAATCTTTGCATTAGTAAACTGGGCAAATTTGACCTAGAATCAAAGAGAGAGAATCAACATGGAATGACATCTGGCCATTTTTACAGAATCACTTCATTATTTAAAGTGCAATTCTACTAAAAATCTAGTCTATTACATTTCCCTTTTTCATTATGTTTTGTCCAGTCACTAGTGCTCTGATATAATTGATATTACAAAGCGTGCAAAACATAAAACACTGTTTTATTGTATGATCTATTGGAAGAGGAAGGGAGGAACAAGCAACTTAAGCTATAGTGCAGAAATGTCTCTAAAACAGTCATTTCCACATTTCTTCACCTTCTCAACAGGTGCAGCGTATCTATTTCTGCCGCAGAGCGGAGCAGGTTTTATATGTGAAACCGTAGAACTGCACACAGGCTACTGGTGGCACTGCTGATTCAATTAACTTACTCAGTGGAACTGCCAGAGAAACTAAATATGACTAGAACAAGAGAAATGACTGGACCAAATTAATAGAACTAGATCCTTTTACCGGCTCTATAGCAATCCTGATCACAAACCTTGAAAAGCAAATTGGAACAAGCAAATTGCTGTTGAAAAATTCTTTCAGCACTATGCTGTTGCTACTCAGCTAGTCATTGCTCGGAGTCAGAGGTTGAAAAATCCAGATTTGGCATCAACAATAGAGGCATTATAATGACTAACATTTAAATTCTATTTATTGAAGTGTTGGAAATTTATTAGCTGCATCTTCAGATTCACAGAAGGGGCTGCCTTGTTGTGCAGAACTGCTAACAGAAATGAGCACTTTATTTTGAAAAAAACACCCAACATACCAAAAACATTCTAATTTTGCTCATATTCCCCGCAGCTAACCAAGTGAAAGCAAACTCAGGTCTGAAGATTACACGTTAGAGAGAGCTTGCCCCAGAAATTATTCTTTTCAGGAGTGCGTATTGGGAGGGAAGGAGATTTTTCCAGACAATAAATCAAGTTATTTTGAAAATAAGACAATTTTACACAAGACTTCACACATGCTTCATGCGATTGTCCTGCTGATCTTCAGCACGCATAGCAAACAATCTGTTCAAAGAGAAAAATTAAAGCCTTACAGAAATGCAAATGAGTGTGTGTTGTTTAAGTGGATGTGTATTTGAATATAGTGATCAAATATGCGTGGGAAAACATTCATAGTAAGCCTGTAGAAAGAATAATTGCATGTTACACTGCAATTTACACTGACCTCTTTTTCTGTAAAAGAGCAGTAGAGGGTTGGATTGTGTGGCAGACAAGAGCTAGCATCTCATTTATATGTCCTTCCACCAAATTCATCTCCTAGCTGTTATTTTATATTGCAATAACACGGTTAGCTTGTAGAATTAAAAAAAAATAATTAAAAACTAGACAAAAAACATCATATTAAGTGCCCAAACCAATGGCCATTAATAATCATTCTAAAGACTATTAATTAGGTTGTTTGTAATAAAAGTTCTGAATCCTGCATTGGTACTTATGGCTCTAGAGTAACAATATCTGTTCCTCTTGTCCCATTCTCTCCATGATCTTGCAATGAGAAGCCTCAGCTCTGGCCAAAAGAAAATTACATTCAGCCAGTTCTCCAAATGATAATGATGAGCACATTTCTGCTGATGTCAAGTGGAGCTAGGACAATTTGCACTAGCTCACGATCTGGCTCACTGACGTTTCAGAAGCCCCGTGTCTTGATGCGTTAGAGCGTTGCCCATCCTATGAGATGATGTGATGTGGTTGGTTCTTCATTAGCTGAACCACTTGTCTCTAGTGTGTTTTGCAACAATAGATCAGAGAAATCTACTCCTTTCTCTGGCCTTCCTAGAGTGCTCCATCTTCTCCGTTTGTGTCTATTAGATGGCTAGCCCTCTGGGGGCAAGACAGTCTTCGTTTTGCATCTTGTATAGCACTGGGTACATTGTGGGCACTTAACCAACCATAGCAAACACATACATTTCATATATATATATATATATACACACACACGTACACAGAGAGAGAGAGAGAGGCAATTTTAATTATGGCAGTGTCTGTATGGATTACCTGGAACACATGCCATTGGCAAAATCATTCTGTGCCCCTAATTCACAGTTAATTTAGGATGTTTTAAAGCAGTGATACTCAGACCTCAGCGATTCAGACACAAAATAAACGATCACCATTACCCAAAAGAGCCACAGCAGTGTGAAGTCATTGTTTCATTTACTGTATATAGTCATATTTAAACAGTGTGATGGCAGATATTTAGCTTATATGCATATGTATGTATATATATAAAATAAATATTCGCCGTCATGCTGTTTAAATATATAGAGATATATATAATTCTCACAGCAAAATGACTGACCAAAAATTATTACTTTATCAACTACAATTGGTTACTATGAATAGTAAAAGCCTCCTGATTGGTTAATAACTTAGATGGGTTAATAATTTAGTCACAGGGTGTTTTAATATCATGTGCTGCAACGAGCCGCAGGAGACTCATTAAAGAGCCACTTGTAGCTTGCCAGCCTCTGTCTGAGTATCATTGTTCCAAAGATTTAATTAATGAAATAGACTGTTAATTAAATAGACTGTTAATTAAATAGAATGGTCTTTGCTAATTGAAATGGATGGATTCTGACTTGGTCAGTTTCATTTTCACCCTCTTGATATTTGAGTGTGGGCACAGCTAAGATGCAGTGTGGGGGAGGGGGCAAAAGGGAGCCTCAGCCCTAGCTCCAGCACAGATTAGAGCAGGGAGACCAGATGTCCCAATTTTATAGGGACAGACCTGATATTTGGGGCTTTTTCTTACATAGGTGCCTATTACCCCCAACCATCTGTCCTGGTTTTTCACACTTGCTATCTGGTCACCCTAGATTAGAGTAGCCTGGGGGGCAAAAGGGGTGTAGTATCCTGTCTGACCCCATCTGCCAGCCAGGAATGGCTAGAGCATTTAGCACTCTGGCCCTGCCTTTACTCTGTTTGTCAAGTGCTTTGAATGTGGAAGTGGGCGTGCTAAATATCTCTGATTCGTCACAGGTAGCACAGAGCTTCAGTTGCTCTTGCTTGTGCCAGGGGCTGGTTTGGCTCTCAGCTGGCCCTAGGATCAGAAAGGTGGCTTAGGGCCTCCTTTGCCTCCTGCCCCTTAAGTGCACCCAGACTGAGGCCACTCAGATGAGGAAAGTTGCACAATTCACATTTTGCAGGCTCAGGATCCTAGGAGCTGCACTACAGGTGGGATTACCATAATTTTCCCATCAGAGCTGGATACTTGCTGCCAATTGCCCAAATTACATCTTTGCTCAGAGAAAGCTGCTGTTATGCTTTAGACAACAGCAACCCATGTGAGCTGTGCATGCTGAAAATCTATCGGCTGCTTCTTTTCTTTTTTTTCATTAGACTTGTTATTAAGAGTACAATAAAAGGGTAACATATTTCATTGTACATTTCTTATTACTTATTCAGGGTCAGGTTAATATTCAAAGAACCTGACTAAAGATTCTGCCTTACTGGCTGGGGACCCCTCCTCCACTAAGTATACTAGAAAGGGTGACCACATTTCTAAACATCCATCCTCTTTTTGGCACATCTCTTGCCTACGTACATGGTGTGAAAGCTTTTCTGTTATAAGGACAGTCCACGTTTTACTATACCATACTTCTGTGTGGAAGAGGGCTCACATTTTTTTAATAATGTGCAATACAAAGTCTTGCGGTTAACAATAAAAAAGAAATGAATTTGTCATTCTGTTTAAAATGCAGATCCTGTTCTAGAACAATAAGGAAGCAGGTCAGGGATCTCTGGGAAGCTGGTATTTTGTCATCAGACGAATCTCTTTCATAATTCCCTCCCCCTCCATCCATCTTATTCCTAGACACAACCAACATATGTGTAAGTATGTCCCCCTTTTCCCTGCAACCCCTCCAATAAAGCACTTCCCTAGTAGCTAAAATACAATGGATCTTAACTGGAGTCAAATGCCACCGGTACAGTAATTTATAAACATTTTTGTTCTGCACTACACAAATTGAAGATGTTTATCCTCTTTCCCATAGAGAGATCCACTCATCCAGATCAGTTTCTTTGTCTAAATCCCTCTTCCATCTTTTCGTCTGGATTTTTTTCTTTTCAACATCTTTTTCAATCAACATCATACATATATTAGTAATTCAGCCTTTTGTTTCAGCTTGGTCCTGGGTCAACTCCTCCAGTATTGTTAAAGGTCCAGATAAAGCTGTCTTGTACCCAGATTTGTGTTACTACATATCTCTTGGTATAATTTGAAATCAAGACCTGGGACCAGCTGTTCAAACTGAGTAATCTCAGTTCTTACCCACAAAGAATAGCCACTTCAATGTTTCCTAGGGATAAACTCCTGATTATTAATGAAAGTAGCTAATGGAGAAAGCCTTGGTGGCAGGAGTTTAAAACATTTATCCAAAGCTAGTATGGTGGTCTGAATGAATGGGTGTATTACTATTTGGGGTGACCTAAATTTCTTTTTAACCCAACAGTGACTATAAATAGCTATATTTGGGCTCCGGTTTTGTTCAAGTTTTACTCAGAGTTTGGATCATCTATGGTTAAACCAACGGATCCCATATTTAAGTGTGATGCATAATAAAAAACCAGGTTAGGGAAAGCTAGTCCGTCCCGCTCTCTAGGCTTATATAGATGTTTTGAACTCACCCATTATCTGCGTGACAGAGTGCTGGGAACCAACAGCTGAGACAGCACTCTGGGCACTTAAACATGAATTCATTCCCCACAGGGTGGACCTGATGGGCCAAATTTGTGGATTAGAACAGGCTGGGGAGGACTAATGAGTAAATTGACCCACTAACACAGGACATATAAGAATTCATAGGAAGGGTTAGCTGGCTGACTCTCTTTTCCTGGCAAAGAACCGAGGAGAAACTGTAAATAATATGGTGTATGGCTCAGCAAGGTGGTGGGAAGAGAAAATGCAAAGTAACTGCACCATGGTGTTTAACAACTGAAAGTCTCTGAGTCTATAGAGACACAGCAGAAGGCAAGGGCAGAAGCTTGCCCTGTCACCAGGGCTTTCGAGCTGTGCTCCGGCTCCACTCCAGCTCCAGGCAAAAACCTGCATCTCCTCTGCTCCAGAGCTGCTTCATGCTCCAGCTCCGGGCTCCACTCGAAAGCCCTGCCTGTCACAGACTTTTATGTTTCCATCTGAATTTTAATAGTGTATCCTGCCATGTTTTTAATGTCAGGGATACCAATAGGGATGCATTGAAACAAAAATAATAACTTTGTGAGAACATCCATCTTTACCAAGGCTACCTTACCTAGCCAAGAAATTTCTTATTTGTTCCCTCCCACCATTTAAAAAAATATTTTACTCCATAGTGGAGGGTAATTTGGCTTAAATGGATTTTTATGTTTTTTCTCAATTATTCATTCCTAAATTCCTTAAGGACACCTTTAGCCATTTAAATGTATGTAGCTGTCAACAGTTTGTTTTGACTCTTTCAGGAATATTCATTCCCAACATTTCAGATTTTATTGTAATTTATTTTGAAGTCTCTTGCCTGCCTAAATTCCAAGATCAATTGTTCTGTAACTCTTAATGATGCTTCTCGAGCCTTCAAATATGACAAGACACCATCAACATACAAAGCTATTTTGTGCTCTATTCCCAATGATGTTTTGCTAAAATCTATCAGTTTCTAATGTAGGTACTGAGATATGTTATATACTACAATGCAACTGGATGCAATCTCAGGTTTCTGATGCACTAAGAATGGACGCATTAAACAAGCGTGAGGAAGCTTGTTCCCTGAGTTTCTTTTTCAAAAGTATGATTTCATTAAGAAGAGACTGTAGTGCCCATTTTAACTAATCAATCCTTAGCTTCCCATTTAAGGCAAGTTTAAGATTATTTTAATAATAGATCTTGAAGCATTTTACAAAGGAGGTCAGTATTATTATTCCCTTTTCACAGATGGGGAAAACTGATGCACAAAGATTGAACGAAGCTCTTGAACTCCAATTTTCTATATACCGAGCTACTTCTGAATCTACTAAGCTACAGAGCCTCTCTGGTAGCATTTATATTCTAGTGGTCTAAAGGGATGTTACCAAACTCAGGGCTCTGGCCCATTGACTTCAGTGGGCTCCAAGTGTGGGACTGGTTAAATAAAATAACATGGAAATAAAATCCATTTTCTGGACCTTTTTATCTCAGCAACTTTTTGAAAAATGCTGGATATTTTTCTAATATTTTTAGTTCAACTTATTTTTAGCTTTTTTTTCCATCCACAAATGTACAGAAGCTGACATAATTAGCCCTCTGCATTCCCCAGAGGCATGTATTTACCTATTTGTTAAAAGGTTTTTTTCCATGCTGCCACGCTGTTGCTGTGACAAGATGACTTTGAAGGCACAGTAGGTGAAATAATATTGTATATTGCACAGCAACCCCAACAACTGAATGTTAATTTAACCAATAAAGTAACAGCATAGTAATTATAATAATAATAATGTCTTATCTCTTAACTGGGTTAAAAGTGGAATTCAGCTTTACCACGTAGCGCTCACTGGCTCAGAAATCACCACATAAATCACTCAGGGCAGCCAGCTTTTCGCACCACTGCCATTAGCTAATGCAGATGCCAGGAGAGGATTCAGATTTGCTCTCACCACCCACTCCTTTCTTCTGCTCCATCTCCCTCTATTTCTAACGTTCACCCTTGGTCTCTCAGTGGATCACCATTTCTCCAGGTGTGTGGGGACAAGAAGAGGGGGGTTTTCTTTACACCCTATAATTTCTCCAGAAGCTGTCAGTGCAGCTCTTGGATTTGCAATATTAGAGATCAAACAAAAAGCTTCCTTTAAAGTAATATGGCTCCAAGCTGTTAACCCAACACTAGTATGGATGCATTCACTCTTCAGCAATCCATTGAGCAAAGTCTGGTTTCACTTCAGGTTTTCCAGATATTGGTCCTATGATGAAGTACAAGCCATGTTTGAATTTTTCAAAATAAACTGTGGGATTTAGGTGTACAACTCCCACTCAATTTGTGCACCTACATCCCTTAGGCGGCTTTGAAACTCAAACCAATTTTGAAAAATCAGCCAACTGGAGAGAATGAGGTCTGTGAAAACTCTGGGTACGAGCAGATTATTATCAAAGGCTGCACTAAGAAATTAGCATGCCCTGGTCTTTGGCTATTTCACAACGGTGAAGCAGCCACTGAGATAATTACCACCAAGTTTGAATCAGAGAGGTAGTCTGCCAAGGAAGACCTCAGGTGTGACTCACAATGAATTACAGTCGTGCCAGGATATCTGCATAGTCTTTCACAGGGCTGCACGGAATGGTACATGTGCAGATCATCTTGTGCGGTTAGCACTGAAAACTGAACACATTAATTCTGGGGATTAATTGTTGAACCAGTTCTCCAGTTAACTGGCTTGGGAAGTGTTTCCAGTCCCTGCTAAATGCACTGATTTTACAGCCATTGTAGTTTGTCCACTTTACACTTCCAGGGATGTGGAAATAAAGTTATTACAGATTATGAACCAGCTCCATAGCCGATGTAAATCTGGCTTGATGATGCAACCATCCAGCCAATTGCAACTTGTCACCCGAGTAGCAACTGGAAAATAGGGTCAAATTTATCTTTTGTGTAAATCAGGGCAACTTTCCCAACAGAGTTATGCCCATTTACACTGGGACTGAATTTCACCTCAGGATTTTAAGTGAAGTACCTAATCCACTGTGTCACTTAGCAGTTACCATCAAAATGTCAGTTTCTACCAACATTGGCTACACTGTGCTATCTGAGATACTGCAGGATTTCCCTGGTTTTATAATAGGTAATAACTGGGGTATGTCAGGTACCATGTTGTGGCCATTCTTGGTAAATGCTAGCTTTTAATCTTGGCTACCATATGGACCAGATTCACCGCTAGTACAAAAGGATGCAACTCTCCTTGAGGTCAATGAGTATTATATCCAATTATGTGATGGCTGAGATTGTCCCTAAATTGTTAATCGCACACTTTAAGGGTCCAACTTTTTCCATCTCCTAAGCCTCTAGTCCAGGGGTAGGCAACCTATGGCACGTGTGCCGAAGGCGGCATGCGAGCTGATTTTCAGTGGCACTCACACTGCCCGGGTCCTGGCCACTGGTCCGGGCGGCTCTGCATTTTAATTTAATTTTAAATGAAGCTTCTTAAACATTTTTAAAACCTTATTTACTTTACATACAACAATAGTTTAGTTATATATTACAGACTTATAGAAAGAGACCTTCTAAAAACGTTAAAATGTATGACTGGTACGGTGAAACCTTAAATGAGAGTGAATAAATGAAGACTCGGCGCACCACTTCTGAAAGGTTGCCAACCCCTGGTCTAGCCCTTCTCTCTCTTGCTTTTCCTCTTTCATAAAGCTATTGCAGTGGCAGTATACACCAGAAAATTACCCACATCATTTCTGTCCACCTTTTCCCTCATGAGGTGAAAATTTAACAGCAACTCTTTTCATCACTGTTAAATAACAAAAATCTTAACCATCTCTGTGTGCCTTCCAGTGACTCCAGGACTAGTCAGAACATTTAACAATGACTCTGGACACGCAGCGCTACACTGCCCAGGTCTGATGGCATTGGATAGGCATTGTGCACACCTGATCCGCGACGAACTTGTATTTGCTCGCTCTCTCATTGGCAAATGACACATTGTACATTGCCGAAGTTAATAGCGAGAAAATGTAAATGTGACTCTTTTTAATTTTCTCATCAGGTTAGAGGCATGTACATCATAGGGGCCGATTGTCAGGAACTTTAATTGTTACCCTATGATTCCTGCTTCCCTTGTGTGTTAGTGGCACACTGTAGGGGCTAATAGTGAGAAAATTTGACTGTAGCTCTAGCACACTCTCTTCATTAGGCTAATGGAACATTTTCTTCTTATTTTCTCCCTAGGGTGGCTGTAGGAGTACAGCCTTATAATTGTTGCTCTTACTATAATTGGAGGTAGTAGGAGTATATATAATCTCATTGTCTTTCCTATGTGGTGGTAGGTTTATGACCTATTGACGATTCCAAGCCAGCAGCTGCAACTCAGTGAGTATTGCATTAGCCTTCCCTCCTAGGAAAGGAAGGCCTGCACAAAGGCTATTATTAACTAGAAAGAACATGAACTAGAGATGTCCCACAGTACCAAGTATTAACAAAGAGGGGGATAGCTCAGGGGTTTGAGCACTGGCCTACTAAACCCAGGGTTATGAGTTCAATCCTTAAGGGGGAATCTGGGGCAAAAATTAGTGTGGGAATTGGCCCTGCTTTGAGCAGGGGGTTGGACTAGATGACCTACTGAGGTCCCTTCCAACCCTGATAGTCTATGATTAGGAATAGCAAATGAAGGTGCTATGACCCTTAAGTGTTGTGGGCATTTATTACCTAATTTAAAAGCCATCCATTGCAGCTCTCCTAATTAAGAGACAGTTCTCTGCCTTGCTTTGCACCACAATGGTCCAAATTCTTCTGTGATGTAACTCCCTTGACTTCAGTGGGGTTATATGGTTGGGATTCCCATGAGACCTCTTTCCAATCAGCTTCCCCAGGATTCATTTTGACCCCAGCCTTTGCCATTCAGATACAGCACTGCTGTGCTGAGTGGATCAGGCTCAACCATGGTGGGGAAATAGGGGATTCAGGAATTGGGGCCTCTCTCCATGTGTTAATCACTAATTTCAAGCCAGGTCTCAGCTACATACAGCCAGGTGGGATTTGGCCCATTATTCCTATCTGCTATGTTAGGTTGGGAATTAGGTGCCTAAATCCCTTTGAAGATCTGGGCATAAGGCTTTAATTAAGCAAAGTGCGGCCTGTGCTGAGCTCCATCCCCATTCAGCAAAGTACTTAAGGATGTGCTTAATTTTAAGCACCTGCTTAAGTGCTTTGCTGAAATGGGGCCAAAATCTGTTGCAGATAAACGATGTTCTTTCAAGACTGTTGGGGTTTAGCACGTCTGAAAATAAAAGAAGGGAATGTTAAAGGAACAAATGGGATTTAGGGGCCCAACTCCCATTGACTTTCAACAGGAAGAGGGCATCTGCCCCGTGTGCCTTTGAAAATCTCCCCCTGAAGCCACTTGTGTCTTCATGTAGAGAGCATCTTCAGGTGCTTTATACACAGATTCTGTCATGCAGCATTATTGCAGTTGCAAATATTTCTACATAGTCTGATGATATTATTCTTTTTGGCCCCATTACAGGGTCCAGTCCTGCCGCCCTTGTGCAGGCAAAACTTTCCTTAATGTCAATGAAGGTTTTGCCTGCATGACCGGATCCTTATCAGCACCCATAAAAAGGATGGCATATATAGATAGCATAGATTTTTTGGAACAGTAGGGTGTTTTTGCTTATCTTTTCATTGCATACAGATGAGCTTATTAAAGCAAAGTAGGTCAGGCCCATGATATAACAATATGATCTGTGTAAAGACCTGGAAAGGTGTTCTCTGTATCAAGACTCCAAACTCCTACTAGCTGTTATTCCTTTTTACACAGTGTGCCTGACTTTGGGCCAAATCTTGTTCTTATAGAAAACTCCCATTGACTTCCTGGGAGGCCAGGACTTGGCCCATCATTTTGATTTCAGTAAACATTGATCTCTGCAACAATTGCCATATTGGCTCCAGCAATGGATTTACTGTCTAGAAAGTAAGAATAATATATGGAGATAGCCATATCTCATAGAACTGGAAGGACCCTGAAAAGTCACTGAGTCCAGTCCCCTGCTTTCACTAGTAGGACCAAGTACTGATTTGGCCCTAGTTCCCTGAATTGCCCTCTCAAGGATTGAACTTGTTGTCAGATGTGTTGTCAGATGCTACCGGTGTGATGCTCTGCTCTCTCCTTGTTGGTATCACTTGGCTGCTTGCGTGTGTTCCCTCTGTGTGCTGCCCCAGCTCTGCGCAGATAGCTGACACAGCAGACCCGAAGAGAACCCCCAGTGACCACAGAGTCTAGTAAGGTATGACAGCACGTCGGCCAGGTTTATTGCCGTATTGGATACAGTAGTAGTTCCCCGTAGATTACTTAGTCTACCGGGCATACTACAAATATGTACCCACGGTCAATGGACTCGGCTCAGTCAGTGGCGGGACTTTCCACTGCCCCGTAGGCTGGACCCAGACACCGCCCTAGGGATGCATTCTTATACACAGGTACAAACAAGTTACATATCACTCCTGATGCATTGAGGTACAACCCCTTTACGTGTAAGGTTCAACCCCTCTACATAGTAAGGTGCCGCCTCTCACCTTGTACATGTTGGTTCTATCGAAACAACTCTATCCATCATTTTACCCTTTTGCCCCCGTCATTGGGATGGGTCGGCCTGTTCTTTCTTATCTGTGGAATGTTCCAGTATAAGGTGTTCTGGTACCATGTATATACTTCGGTATGCTAGGTGAATATATATTTATGCAACATCAGCCCTTTCCTTGCCAGCTTCTGTGAACCGAGCCGGCCTTCAGCTCACAGCTTGACTTTGTTTTTTAGTTAAGTCTTGACCATTACTTTAGTTCAGCCCTCAGGCCTCATACTGGGCCTTTATCAGGGCCTGTACTTACTACAGAACTCATAACCTGGGTTTTGCAGGCCAATGCTCAAACCACTGAGCTATCCCTCCTCCCTTAAGTGGCTCATTTATATTGCTCAGAAAGGACTGAATTGCTTTCATTCTGTGATACCCAGAATAGAACCAATGTATGCAAACTAGATGGAAGAGGTTATCTCCGTAATTATTTTATTGTAGTCAATAAAGTGTGTGTGTGTGTGTGTGTTCAAAAGCGGGATGGTAGATTTTATTTCCCCAAGAAGTAGCATCTTACAGAGCTATCTACTCAAATTGCAGCTCAAACAGTCTATATAAGAAATCCAGACTCTCACTAGTGAGCTGACTGTGTTTCAGACAGTCATACCTTTAGAAAGAAATCTAATATATATATTCTTCTGAATCCAATAAGACTGATTTTAAAACACGTGGAATTTGTTTGCTTTTGAAAAATTTAATCTCAGTAAATCCGCAGCCTCAGCTACTCTGAATCAACACAGTTCCATAGACGTTAATAGAGCAACAAAGATTTAAACCAGTAGGGGATCTGGCCTCAAGAGGAGATTGTCAGGAGCAACTGTCCCCACTCCAGTAACGATATTTCTAACTCAAAAGGGTTGGCCTGCTTCATCAGCTGCAGTGTGTCTGGAATGTTGGTACATTCAGGGTTTATGCTATTTAGAAAACAATATTTACAAAGAGGCCCAGAGAAGGGGACTCTGGAGGCAACAGGTGCTTGGGTAGCTCCTTCACTTTGTTTGTGGTAGTAATGGATGAGCTATGACCATTATTTGAAGGCCTTTTATTTGCAGGATGGCTGGTGGCATGCAGCAGCCACAATTAAGTTGTAGTGGCTCCACGGAACATTCCTTTGGGGTTTAGGAGCAGCATGGGGCCAGAACACACAGCCCTAGACTGCCCCTCCTTGCAAATCCTGTAGCTCCCCCAAGCCTGGAGAGGGGGGGTGAAGAAGCATTTGATACAGTTTTTCATGAGAAATTATTAATTAAATTGGAGAAGATGGGGATTAATATGATAATTGAAAGGTGGATAAGTAACTGGTTAAAGAGAAGACTAAAGTGGGTCATACTGACAGGTGAACTGTCAGACTGGAGGGTGGTCACTAGTGGAATTCCTCAGGGATCGGTCTGGGCCAATCTTATTTAACACTTTTATTACTGACCTTGGCGCAAAAAATGAGAGTGTGCTACTAAAATCTGCAGATGACACAAAGTTGGGAGGTATTGCCAACACAGATGAGGACCAGAATACCATACAAGAGGATCTGGACAACCTTATAAACTGGACTAATAGAAATGTGATGAAATTTAACAGTGCAAAGTCATGCATTTAGGGACTAACAACAATAATTTTTGCTATAAGCTGGGCACATATCAGTTGGAAGTGACAGAGAAGAAGAAAGACCAGCGTGTATTGGTTGACTATGAGCCACCAATGTGATGCGGCTGTGAAAAAGGCTAATGCAGTCCTAGGATGCATTAGACGAGGTATTTCCAGTAGTGACAGGGAAGTGTTAGTACTATTATACAAGGCACAGGTGAAACCTCATCTGGAATCCTGTGAGTAATTCTGGGGTCTCTCATTTTTTAAAAAGATTAATTCAAACTGGAGCAGGTGCAGAGAAGCGCTACTAGGATGATCTGAGGAACAGAAAACCTACCTTATGAGAGGAGACTCAAAGAGCCTGGCTTGTTAAGTCTAACCAAAAGAAGGCTGAGGGAAGATGTGATTGCTCTCTATAAATACATCAGAGGGATCAATACCAGGGAGGGAGAGGAGTTATTTAAGTTAAGTGCCAATGTGGACACACAAAAAAATAGATGATAAACTGGCCATCAACAAGTTTAGGCTTGAAATTAGATAAAGGTGTCTAACCATCACAGGAGTGAAGTTCTGGAACAACCTTCCAAGAGGAACAGTGGGGGCAAAAAACCTAACTGGCTTCAAGACTGAGCTTGATAAGTTTATGGAGGAGGGGATGGTATAATGGGACTGCCTATGATGGCATGTAGCTGATCTGCGACTACTAGCAGCAAATATCTCCTCCAATGGCTGGTGATGAGACACTAGATGGGGAGGGTTCTGAGTTACTATAGAGAATTATTTCCCGAATGTCTGCCTGGCAGGTCCTGCCCACATGCTCAAGGTCTAACTGACCACCATATTTGGGGTTGGGAAGGAATTTTCTCCCAGGTCAGATTGATAGAGACTCTGGGATTTTTTTTGCCTTCCTCTGCAGCATGGGGCATGGGTCACTTGCAGGTTTAAATTAGCATAAATAGTGGATTCTCTGTAACTTAAAGTCTTTAAATCATGATCTGAGGATTTCAGTAACTCACCCAGAGGTTAGGGGTCTATTCCAAGAATGGGTAGGTGAGGTTCTGTGGCCTGCAAAGTGCAGGAGGTCAGCCTAGAGGATCAAGATGGGCCCCGCTGGCTTTAGCCTATGAGTCTATGAGAAGCGGAGGTGAGGCTGGGGGCTGAACTTGGGAGTGGGGCAGAACTGAGGGGTTGGGGAAGTGAACTGTGGTGGCGAGCCTGAACTGGAAAGAAGCTGCATTGGTGAGAGTTGGGGGAAGGGAGCAGAATTAGTTGCTTGGCAGGGGATGAGCAGATGTGGAGGGTGAGAGCACTTTCAGTGGGACCAAAATTACTTTAACCAATACATTTGGGAAAGGGGGCAACACTAATTGTCGTCACACCCCCGTACACTGAGGAATGGGCAGGGGGAGTCAAAAGCCGTCTGTTTGGTCTGTCTTTTGATTTTTGAACTCCTGCCCCTTCCTCAGTGAGGATAATTAATTAGCCATTAGAACAACCTCTCTAAGAATGTGGGGAATTCTCCATCACTTGAAGTCTTTCAGTCAAGACTGAATGGCTTTCTTTAAGATCTGCTCAAACAGAAGTGATGGGCTTGATGTCATAATTACTGAGGGAGGTTCTAGGAATGTGACGGGGTGCCCACCCCACGCAAGACTAGAAGGGGTTAAGATTGGCAGGTGGGCCAATTAACTCCCCAGACTGCACCTGGAGGGAGAGCCAGGGAGTGGGGATTGATTAAATGAGGCTCAGTGGGACAGGAGCAGCAGGGAAGCAGTCTGCAGTCACTCCCTGGGAGAAGGGAGGTGTGTTTAGGGCTCTAGTGATAGGTAGCCTACAGTTACTTCCTGGGAGGAGGGAGTTTGGGCTGGCAAACCCTGGAGAAGGGGGTGAGCCAGAAAGGCTCAGGGGAAAGACAGCAAGGTATGGGGTGGACAGACCTTGGCAGCTGAAGTGAGGGCCCCTGAGCAGGAACTCAGAGAAGAGGGTGGGCCCAAGTTCCCCTCCTCGACACTGGGGAAGTGGTGCAGATTTGACAGCAGAGAACAGACTGCCTGGGATAGTTTTCCCTGGAAGACTTTGATACCCCAGAAGGGGAGGACCATAGTGACCTGGCCAGAGGGCCAAGTCACAGACAGGAAGCTGCAGCTCCTGGGGCAAGAGTGACTACAGAGGGACAGCACAGATAGGTGGCCACACCACAAGAGGAGGGTGCAGCAACTGGAGTGGAGCTAATCCCCAGAGTGTTCAGGAGGAGTGGTGAGTTGGCCCTTAGAGGTGAGTTGACCCTATGACAAGGAGGTCAGACTAAATGCTTCCTTGTGACCTTACAATGTATGAACTTATAAAATCCAGTCACTCTTTAAAAGGAGCTAAATTAAAAAAACAAAGGAACCTGATATTTATCTAGTTCTTTGGGAGTCAGCATTACCTGAAGTTTATTAAGATGAACTCTTTCTTTTCCTGTCCTCCCAGCATAATGCACCAAGCAATATCATACAATCCAGCAGGGTTGTGTGCGTGACTGTTACTCACTCAGTAGCTTATTTAGAAAAGTCGCTTTGCTAACTGAGAAAAGTTTAATGAATTTTTGTTGCATAAAAAAGTGATTACTTTATATTACCAATGTGTTCATTTGAGAAATTCATTACATTTGTGTATTGTGTTTTTCATGTAAATAGCTCTGCCAGAATGCATTAGCAAAAAATATAATATGATGGGTCATGGTTCATGTAGTATCTGAAAGGAATAATTGTATAACTAATCAGTGAAAACAAAGTAAATGTTCCTCTTTAGCTTGTACAATAAAAAAAAACTGAATTAAAACTAGTCAGGCTCAAAAATGCAAATATGGCATGTTTCCAGTAGCTAGAAAATAAAAAATTAATATGTAGAACCCTTATATAAGATTCAGAATGTCTTGGATCTTTTAATGATATTTTTGTGAGCCACTGGTACGTTCATTGTTCAAATGTACTTTTAAATAAGGAGTATTTATAATGCTAGGAAAGATTTCAACGCTTGTTTGGGCTGATGTTTTTTAAGCTAAAATTATATTGTTAAACAATGTTGCTGGGGTCCGTGAATAATATATGTGACTCAATGCAATGGAAGCAGCCGAGCTGGTACATTAGTATTCCTGAGATTAAATACCTGGTATGTTCAAAACATCAATGTTTCTACTGTAAACAGATTAGCTGTCAGCGCAAACCGAGGTTGAGGTTGATCTGGCTGTCCTGATCTCTGCCCTGAGGAGTAGAGAGAGCCCCTGCTGGACAGCTGAGGAGCTGATGGATAGTGGAAGTGTTCTGTGCAGGTTTCCATAGATGGCGGACAGATACTATAGAGAATCTTTTCATTGCTGCCTTGCTTTTCTCCATGTTTCTCACCCAAGGTTCTCCCATCATTCTGATAGGCACAACCCATTTCTCAATGCTTCTCTATGTCCAGGTGCACATTTGAGGGAAGGGCAAGGGACATTCTCCCCTTCCCGCTACCATCCTGGTCCTTGCACTCCCAGTTGTGACAGGACTGACGAGGTTTAGAAAGGACAGTGGTTCCACACACCCCAAAAGGGTAGAAGAAGGCAACATGCCATGGCAACTTCTCCTCTCCCCATACTCCCCTAGGCTCCCATATTCCGGCAGTGGACCTGGGCTAGCAAAGAGAAAAGCACATACCTCAACATGAGGTGGCAGAGGCTGCTCCCACAGTGCTCCTCAGGCACAATGCTTCTGGGCATGGCTGCCAATAAACAGCCCCTCCTCACCCTGCCCTGAGCAGTGGCCTCAATCAGGGGTGGCTCCAGGCACCAGCACGCCAAGTGCGTGCCTGGGGCGGCAAGCCACAAGAGGTGCCCTGCTGGTCGCTGTGAGGGCAGCAGGCAGGTTGCCTTCGGCGTCTTGCCTGCGGAAGGTCTGCTGGTCCCGCGGCTTTGACAAGCATCCCTCAGGCTGCCGCCAAATTCACGGGACTGGGAGCCTCCCACAGGCAAGCCGCCGAAGGCAGCCTGCCTGCCGTGCTTGGGGTGGCAAAATACCTAGAGCCACCCCTGGCCTCAATCCAGAATCTTTCCTACCTACTTAAGGGAAAGATTGTGTCCAGCCCCATGTGAGTGAAGAGGGTTTCCTGAATTAAAGGACTATGTGAGACAAGCATCACTGGTTCAGATGAACCAGCTTAAAAACTGATTAGAGATATATGGGAAATTTCCCCCATGTCAGCCACGCCTTGGCATACCGGACAACAGGGGGATAGATTGCTCAAGATTGCCCTGGTCTGTTCATTCCCTCTGAAGCACTTGGCACCAGCTGCTGTCAGAATACTAGGCTAGATAGACCATTGGTCTGGCCCAGTATGACCATTCTTATGGTCCATTGTAACCCCCTGTTGTCCAGTACCCACTTTGTCCATTTCCCCAGAAATATACGCTCTGCTGCAGAAATGAGAGTATAATAAATGTGCTGAATTACACACTGGCCTTGAGTGAGTCACAATCTCTGTGAGAACTCAGGTTTCGTCATCTGTAAAATGGGGGCAATGATGCTTTCCCAGCTTTATAAAGCATTTGGAGATCTACAGAAACTGGGTGGTGTATAAGTGCTGAGTTATTATAATAATACCACATATTTCTGACTAGCGTACATAAACACTGTACTTAAGCTATCAGCTGGTGTTTGCTCAATGGCCTCAATGCCAACTTACACCCCCTGAAAAACGGAAGACAGGCAGCATTGCATTTGTTCCTGCATATTGATTCCCTTAGTACAGGGGTCGGCAACCTTTCAGCAGTGCTGTGCCGAGTCTTCATTTATTCACTCTAATTTAAGGTTTCGCGTGCCAGTAATACATTTTATCATTTTTAGACAGACTCTTTCTAGAAGTCTATAATATATAACTAAATGATTGTTGTATGTAAAGTAAATAAGGTTTTTAAAATGGTTAAGAAGCTTCATTTAAAATTAAATTAAAATGCAGAGCCCCCCGGACTGGTGGCCAGGACCCAGGCAGTGTGAGTGCCACTGATAATCAGCTTGTGTGCCGCCTTTGGCATGCGTGCCGTAGGTTGCCTACCCCTGCCTTAGTATGATGAAAGGGCACCATTCAAACATGCATTAACACCCTTTCTCCACAAGAGTGCGCTTTACAATACAGTGTGGGGAAAAGGTTAGCAATTTACTGGAGGTCTGATCGCACCTTTTCACCGTAGGCCTCTGTTTTATTCGGTTTCTTTCCGTTTACGCCCTAATTCCAGAAGTATGATGGGACTACACTTAAGGTTCAAGTTAGGGACATTCTTAAATATGTTGCTGAACCAGGGGTTTAATAATTAGCGATGGGAGAGAATTCTGTACTAATGAGCATCCAGAAGGTTAAATGCTTATTCTAACTTTAATCAAACTTCCAGTCTTGTACTTCATTCCCTATTCTCCAACAAGAACTCCCTCTCTCCTCACAGAGGAACCCCCATCTTGACCCTGCCACCCTCCCTAGCTCTCCAATGGGCTGCCATCATCTCTTTTGCCTAACACCTGACCTCTCCCCTTTCTGTAACCCTATCAGCTTCCCCCATCTTGAAAGATCTTCAGTGGAGTTCAGGTGGCTCTTCACCAGGCCATGTTTAATTCCACCTTAAATTCATTGGCCATTTGACATAACTCGGATTGCCTCCTGAAATTCAAAGGATGTGAGTCGTAAAATGCAGAAATCTGTGGCCCAGGGTTGACAACAGTTGGACTGCACAATAGATCTTAAAATGAGGTGGGAATACAAGTAGTGCATTTTGTATGCAGGCGTGGGGGGAGGGAGATGGTCTAGTAAGAGAGAGAGTTTATTTAGGGTCTCTGGGAGATGGCTGATTTTTGAGGGCTCTCAGTAGATAGAGTTATTATTGATCGTATAATCACACTTAGAAGCTTCAACAGAGATTGAAGCCTGTTGTGCTAGGACCTGTACATACACAGATAAAAGACAGTCCCTGCCCCAAATAACTTACAGACTAAATAGACAAAGGAAGCATTATTATCCCCACTTTTTAGGGCTTGTCTACACTACCCACCGGAATTGATTCAGCAGGGGTTGATTTATCGTGTCTAGTATAGACACGATAAATCGATTGCTGAGAGCTCTCCTGTTGACTCCGGTACTCCACCAGAACGAGGAGTGCAAGCGGAGTCAATGGTAGAGTGTCAGTTGTCGACTTACCACATGAAGACACTGTGGTGAGTAGATCTAAGTACGTTGACTTCAGCTACGCTATTCACGTAGCTGAAGTTGCGTATCTTAGATCGAGCCCACGTGGTAGTGTAGATAAGCGCTTATTGGGGGAACTGACGAAAGAAAGACTAAGGCCCAGATCTTTGAAATCAGTGGGCGTTAGAGCCAAATCCTTGAAGGTATTTAAGCGCCTAAGTAACTTAACCAAGTTCACATAGGAAGTCCATGGCAGAGCCAGGAACCAAACCCACATCTCTGGCCCAGTGCCTTAACCACAAGTCCATTCTTCACCACTGAAAGAGCATAAGTGCAAGCTGTTAAGAAAGTTGGAAACATGGTAGAACTTACCTGAAGGGTCTTTTAATGAATTGTTTCCTCAACACTTACAGGGTTTTGGCAGTGTACAAAGAGTCAAATCTTATGTTACCAGAATTAATTCACTATCTTTATAGGTAATGGGCTACCTTGGGTTTTCAAGTTCCATCTATGCTGCTCCATTGACTTCAGTGACATTCAGGTGAGAGGAGAATATGGCCCAGCATGAACAATAAACACTTTATTCCCCACAAGAGGCGAGTTACACTAAGTATTGTCAAAGCAGGAAAGAATCCTGTGTCACCTTATAGACTAACAGACGTTTTGGAGCATGACCTTTCGTGGGTGAATACCCACTTCGTCACATGCATCTGAAGAAGTGGATATTCACCCACAAAAGCTCATGCTCCAAAATGTCTGTTAGTCTATAAGGTGCCACAGGACTCTTTGCTGCTTTTACAGATCCAGACTAACACGGCTACCCTGCTGATACTTAAGTATTGTCAGTTTGCTAGGATCTTCATTGCTGCAGTCAGGTGGCATATCAAAATGAAGATTTATCTGAATAGAGATCAGAATGGTACTCTGTTTATACAAACAAGTTCTTTCATACAGAAAGGAAATCTAAATTAACGTTTCCTCTTAGCTGCAGAAAGACTAATCACTTATTCACATCTAGAATACATCTTAATTTCACTGAAAAACAAAGTCACACTAGCAGGAGTTCCTGTTTTGTTGCATTACCATAGAAACAAAATAGTGACATACACCAAACAGATCACATACATATTGTCTTGGTCTTCAGCTCTCCTTTGTTTCTATCACTTCCTCTGTCCTTTTCCCTTCTGAGATAATATCTAGGTAATTTTTAAATTAATATAACAAAGAATGAGAAAATGTGTGAAACGAAAAAAAAATGTTGAATCTGACTCTTCTCTAGTGTTGGGGTATTTTATCAAATTCAAGCTCCATAAGTAAATACTGGAACAACTATTTGTTTATTCTAAAGGCAGTGATAACATACAAAGCTGCCCACTGTACGTCTTTCTTTAAGAAAGTGTATTGCTCCATTGAGGTAGTGATAATCTCTGTATCTGTTATTGTTCAGTTTTATTAAAGGGACATAGTCAAATAATTTGGGCCAAAAATAGATAAGCTAATATAAAGATGGTATGATCTTGCGTCTATATCCTCTAAAACATTTAGGTGCCTAATTCCCATTGATTTCAATGGGCCTTGATCCCTGATCCTCCAGACACTTACACATTTCCTTAGCTTTAAGCACCCAAGTAGCCCAATTCTACTCATTTGGTTAAAGTTAAGCATGTGTGTATTTTCACTCTGGGAACCAAGCCAGTCGGGGAAGAGCTTAGCTTCAAGGTTTTTGCAAACAAAGGCGAAAGTTTTAACTCTGTCCTGTTTCCATCTTCACAAAGTATTTACTACTTTAGAGAGAACAGCAGCATTCATAACGCTCAGGTCAGACCAGGATCCACACAAATTCATGTCAATGGAACATAAAATGTCCCACAACTATTACCCACTACTACTAAACTGCTAAAAGAACAGTTATTTTTGTGTATACAGACTAACACGGCTGCTACTCTGAATACTAAACTGCTGAGACATATGAGTCATAGATGAGCATCAAAAGGCTCAAAGATTTAGTTCAGCTCAATCTATAATCAAAGCTGGGACAGGAACAAGATGAAAATGTTATGAAGATTTTGACATTTCTTTTTTTATCAATATTTGAAATTTCATGAACACCCGTCAAAAAGTTGAAGCTGTTTTCATAGTTTTGGGGGCTTATCTGACTCTCTTGCCTGCCATCAGCCAGCCCAGTTTTGATGGACTGGGATCAGGACACCTGGGTTCTAGTCCAGGCTCTGACATAGGATCTAGGGCAAATCTCTTCCTGTCTGTTTCTTCTCTAATCTTTTGTTTAGTTAGATTGTAAGCTTTTGGGGGGCAGGCACTGTCTCTCATTCTGTCTATACAACATCTAGCACAATAGGGCACTGATCTCAGCTGGGGTCTCTATACATTTCTGTAATAAAATAGCAGTCAGACAACCCTACCCACCAACAAGTCCCCTGTTCAAGCTTGGTACACTCCTTGCCTCTTTTAGTGGCAGCAGGATCCTTGAAAGTCACCTCGCCTGTTTCCTGGTATGTTCAAGGGCATATATAAGTGACAGGACCTTACCCAGAAGCAGCTCAACCCAGAGACACAAGCCAGCAGCCACTGTCATTCTTTTGTAAATATGGTACCCCTCTCTCGCCTCCCCTTGATCTGTTCCCCTAATGCTTGGTGTATCTCTGGGAATCCCCAGAGCAGCAATCTTTCTTCCTTTTTATAACTTTTCCACAATAGCTGCTAATTTTGCAAAGAAGGAAGGGTCTGGTCTCTGCCCCTCTAAGACTCCATAAGTAATATTTGCCTGTTAGGACAAGGATAATCAGCTGTTGCACTTCAGGTGTAAGCTGATCACCACAGAGTTCAAGAAGGAACTTATCCTCTTGGACAGCACTGCACTATTTACTGAGTCAGTTAGGGGATCTTGGTCTTCCTTTTGTCCCAGCCTTTGAGTAATTAAAGAAGTCTTGGATTTCTGGTGTGGTTGGAAGTGAACAGCTGGCACAGACCCAGGATATTCTATTCCAAAGGGGATTTATTCACAAATATTTACCTGCTTGCCCAAAGACAGCAGAAGCAGCAGCAAAGCTCCAAGTTCAAGATCTTTGACCAAACTGTTTCTCTGTTCCCAACACACACTGGGGCCAGATCTGGCATGTGTCTGTCTTTTTCTAGCACAGTAAATTCACTTTGTGTTAAATGAGTCTCTACTCAGCTCAGTGCCAAGCCATCTTGGGGCTCCCTGGTCCAACAAAGGGAAGCCAATATAACCTCCTGGATTTGTAAGTCACTTCTGTTTTTTAAGAGCAAAGGTTTCAGTGTAGCGCTGACAATGTAAATACCTCACCCAAGAAGCTTTTGGGTGTGGCTTCTGTAGCTTGTTTCCTTCTTATCCCATTTCAGATCTTTTACCACAGTAAATCAGTTTTGCCATAATGCTCTGAATCATTCAGCGCTGGTTAGCACCAGGGGAACTATACTGGGTGATTTAATGCAAATCCTAGATTTGTCTCGCACTAAGACTTTACATTGAAAAGAGAACAACTGCAAGGCCCAGCAGACAGGCTGTTTGAGCCTGTTTCTTTCGATTCACAGAGAACATGAGTGCTGCATAACAGACCCATAAAAGCTTCAAAATGACTCTCGGCCATTATGGAATGTACAGTGTTAATAACAGGTAAGTCCACAGGATGGGCTCAGTTGGAGGATCTGGATTCAGAGCTGAACTTTCCTGTGTCCAGGGGTATTTGGCTTCAGGATTCCAGTCTGGACCCATTTTAGAGCTTGATCTGAACTGCTAGGTATGGAGATGGGTGCAAATCTGAATTCTCCCAAGTTCAGGGTGGTTTTGATGCAGGATTCTAGTTTGGGGGCTCCTATAACTTTATGTTTGCAAACAAAGACAAACATGTTGGAAGTTGTCATTTGTAGCTGCACATTAGGCACAGGTCCACTTCTGCAGGGGCAATCAATTCAGATGTGAAAACAGTGGGCATGCAAAATCAGAAGGCAAAGCTAAATGTTTGCGTCTAAATGTTCTTACAACCTTCCAATAAAACTTCCAAAAGCAAAATGATACATTGCTTATTTGAAATACCTGGCTCTTTCTCAGTCCTAAAGCTTCAATTCTGCTGTATCCTGTACAAAGCACATATTTCAGATAATGTATAAGGTCCTAGCCACAGCTCCAGATGAATGTATTTTCAAAATATAAATTGGACCAACTCTCCACCTGCTCATCTGTCCAAATGGCTTGGCTTTACTTTTCTTATGCACGTAAGTAAAATTAAATACTATATATGTTCTCTTGAACTATTCAAGCAGGGAACATATACAGATACTGCCTGGCTATCACATACCTGCTAGTGATGTTGAGCATCCTGTCATCAGTGCAGTGCTGGTTTCCATGGCTATCCACCTATCTTTCCTTTGCTACTCCAGCCTATTATGAGATAAAAATGCTCAGAGAGCTGCTTTCAAGTAAAAGAGGGCTTGCAGAGCTTTACGTTCTCCTGCCACTGTTCTGTTTTAAAGGATTTGGCCACTAACAAGGGCATTTAGAATCTATTTTGTAAGTGACTTTGCAATTTTAATCTGTTGCTTTTCTCAGTTACCATTATTTTTTTCTTTACTTAACTCTTGAGTTAACATTATGGTTTACTTGTAAGCAACATATGGTTTGTTTTCTCCCTTTGTGCCTTATAGCATATTTTTGAAGGAACGATGCTAGTTAAAAACAAGACAAAGGAAAAAGACTATAATAAGATATTCTCACAAGTCCCGACAGGTACTAATTAATAACCTCAAATATATGTATATGTATATATGTATATGATTATGAATAAATACAGGAGCCTAGAATTAGCTGATGTTAAAAGGCCCCCAAATTTGTTGAAGATGTGTTCCTCAGGCTTTTGGTACTACACACTTCAAGCTTATCAGAAAGTTTTTGTTCTCGTCATACCGCAATGCTTTGTCTGACCCGAAGGATTTCAATACTTTGGCAATAAACCATGGATTTGGTCCTGTGTAAATGGAGATTGTCACCTGTATAATAACTATAACAGGTAAAAAGAACAGGAGTACTTGTGGCACCTTAGAGACTAACAAATTTATTTGAGCATAAGCTTTCGTGGGCTACAGCCCACTTCACCAGATGCATAGATTGGAACACACAATCAGAAGATATTTATACAGACAGAGAAAAAGTGGAAGTACCCGTACCAACTATAAGAGGCTAATTAATTAAGAGAAGCTATTATCAGCAGGGGAGAAAAACTTTTGAAGTGATAATCAAGATGGGTCATTTTGGACAGTTGACACGAAAGAGTGAGGACACTTTAACATGGGGAAATAGATTCAATTAGTGTAATGACCAAGCCATTCCCAGTCTCTGTTCAAACCTAAGTTAATGGTATCTAGTTTACATATTAATTCAAGTTCAGCAGCTTTTCATTGGAGTCTGGTTTTGAAGCTTTTTTGTTGCAAAATTGCCACCTTAATGTCTGTCACTGAGTGGCTAGAGAGGTTGAAGTGTTCTACTGGTTTTTTAATGTTATGATTTGTGTCCATTTATTCTTTTGCATAGAGACTGTCCGGTTTGGCCAATGTACATGGCAGAGGGGCATTGCTGGCACATGATGGCATATATCACGTTGGTAGATGTGCAGGTGAACGAGCCCCTGATGGTAGGGCTGATGTGATTGATCCTATGATGATGTCACTTGAATAGCTATGTGGACAGAGTTGCCATCGGGCTTTGTTGCAAGGATAGGTTCCTGGGTTAGTGTTTTTGTTGCATGGTGTGTGGTTGCTGGTGAGTATTTGCTTAAGGTTGGGGGGCTGTCTGTAAGCGAGGACTGGTCTGTCTCCCAAGATCTGTGAGAGTGAGGGATCATCTTTCAGGATAGGTTGTAAATCTTTGATGATGCGCTGGAGAGGTTTTAGTTGGGGGCTGAAGTTGATGGCTAGTAACTTTCTGTTATTTTCTTTGTTGGACCTGCCCTGTAGTAGGTGACTTCTGGAGACTCTTCTGGCTCTGTCAATCTGTTTTTTCACTTCAGCTGACACATTGACAGAGCCAGAAGAGTACCTAGAAGTCACCTACTAGTGTTACATCTTTGCAACTGTCTTTAAGGCATACTTACCTCTATGAGATAGGTATATCTCCATGGCTTTAGGGGGGAGGGATAGCTCAGTGGCTAGAGCATTGGCCTGCTAAACCCAGGGCTGACAGCTCAGTCCTTGAGGGGGCCATTTAGGGATCTGGAGCAAAAATCAGTGCTTGGTCCTGCTAGTGAAGGCAGGGGGCTGGACTCGATGACCTTTAAGGTTCCTTCCAGCTCTAAGAGATAGGTAAGGCAAAGGACTTGCACAGGTGTCACTGAGGGCCTAGTTTGGACTGCTGAACCTGGTTAGAGCTGGTCAAAGAACAAATGTTAGCAAAAGGGTTGAAGACAATTTTCATCCTGCAAGTTTCTGAAACAAGCTGATTTTGTTTGTCTTCTATTGATATTTTGGCTTGTTTGATTTTTGTGCTATTTATATATTTTTCTCCCTGCACTTGCATACTGCACACTGGGGGCACCTGGGTTGATCAGCTCTAACTCTGTCCTGCCCTCCTCTTTTCCCAAGACAACAGGTGGTTTTAGAGTGGACAGGCACCCCTCCCTCTCTTAGCCTTCCATGGGGCTGAAATTGGACAGTAACTCCATCCTGGTGGTAAACGCTTTCAAACACAGGGTGACAGACTGTCTGCAAATGTTTAGAATTCTATTGAGCTGCCCTGTATTACGTGAGTGTGGGCAGCAAGCTGGACTAGGAGTCAGGAAACCTAGGGTCTAATCCCAGCTCTGTCACGCTCCTGCTTGTGAACTTTGACAAGTATTTTCTGGTTTCCCTCCCCTCCTGTCATGTCTGTTTAGACAACAAGTTCCTGAGGACAGAGACTATCTCTTCACTGAGTTGGTACAGGGTCAAGATCAGGGGTGGGCAACATTTTTGGCCTGAGGGCCACATCAGGTTTTGTAAATTGTATGGAGGTCCAGTTGGGCGGGTGTTGTGGCCCAGCCCCCACCTTCTATCTGCCCCCCCGGGACACCTTCCCCATCGACACATTCCCGCTCCCTGTCCCCTGATTGACCCCGGACCCACACCGCCCCACCCCATCCAACCCTTCCTCTCATTCCTGACAGCCCCCCAGGACCTCTGCCCCATCCAACCACCCCTTCTCTCTGTCACTAACTGCCCCTGAAACTCCTGCCCCTGACTATCCCCTGCTGTCCCATCCAACCCCCCACTCCTTCCTGACTTCCCCCCGGGACACCTGCCCCCATTCAACACCCTGTTCCCCCCCCGAACCGCCCTGACCTTTATCCATACCCCCATCCCCTGACCACCACCCCAAACTCCCCTGCCCTCTATCTAACCCACCGTGCTCCCTGCCCCCTTACCATGCTGCCTGGAGCACCGATGGCTGGCAGTGCTGGAGCCGGGCCACACCGCCACCGCTGCTGCCACCACGCTGCACAGAGACCAGGTCAGGCCGGGCTCTGCAGCGGTGCTGCCCCAGGAGCTCATAGCCCTGCCACCCAGAGCATTGCACTGGCGGTGAGAAAGCGAGCTGAGGCTGCAGGGGAGGGCAAATAGCAGGGGAGGGGTCGGGGCTAGCCTCCAGGGCCAGGAGCTCAGGGGCTGGGCAGGATGGGCCTGTGGGCCAGACGTGGCCTGCAGGCTGTAGTTTGCCCACCTCTGGTCTAGATCTTTGTCTTTGTGACTAATGCAGCTCTCTTGCATTGTGCATTTTTTTAAAAATATTCTTTTCCTGAGAAATTTTACATGACTTCCACTAAAACCCGGCAGCTTTCTCTTTTCCTTTCTTTTCTACAGTTCCCATTGCCAGAGTATCTAGTATTATGTCCTGCTACAAATGAAGTAATTCAAACAGAACTGCAGGATTTTGAGGGGCATATATGGAATGGAATGCAATGTTATTTCAGCTAGTCTCTTTTCTTAATGTTGGCTGTATGGGTTTTTAGAAAGGGAGAGGGATGGTCATCTAATCAAAGCACAGAATAACAGAAACTAGTGCAACGGGCATCTAGACCACATAAGGGATCCACTTTCCAATGTGGCTTCTATAAGAATGGCACACATTACAAAATCTTCTTGTCCTCCTCCATAGCACAATGCATCAGAGCCGACTCTGTGGGTGCTCAGCACCCCCAGAAAAATATTAGCGGGTGCTTAACACCCACTAGCAGCCAGCTCCCCCCCCAGTGCCTCCTGCCCACCGGCAGCCCCGCTGATCAACTTCTTCCCCTCCCTCCCAGCGCCTCCCACCCACTGTGGATCAGCTGTTCCAGTGTGCAGGAGGTGCTGGGAGGAAGCGGAAGGGGTGGGGATGGGGCATGTTCTGGGGAGGGGGCAGAAAGGGGCAGGGAAGAGGCAGGG
>NC_133772.1:151057763-151074659 GCF_003597395.2 Chelonoidis abingdonii | reverse complement strand
AAGAGGCGGGGTGGGGCTGGGGGCTTGGGGGAAGGAGTGGAGTGGAGTGGAGTGGGGGCAGGGCCTAGGGCAGAGGTTGAGCACCCCCTTCACCCCCCAGGTAGAGAGGAAGTCTGCATCTATGCAATGCATTACTGATCAGGCGATTGAGCTATGTAATCAAAGAAACATAACCTGATAGATGTGAAAGAATCAGGAAATAAATCTCTCTGAAAACAGCAACCACATCTTCTGAGCAAAATTATGCCAGTTCCCAACTCTTCTTCGGGAAGTTTCTTGTTTTGCTCTGAAATAGTTGCTCCTGCAGCGGACAGTAGGGAAGTCCGTATGCTCTCTGACTATTACTAGGTGAGGCAGTGACGTGCAGTTGGAGATCTCTTTTACTGGGCTAACTAAACACTGGAAAAGGTAAGAGTTGAGAATCACAACGTCCCCAGCAGACAATGGGCGGAGAGAGCAACATGGCCATCTCAAGAGCGAACTGTGGTAGCACGAAGACTGTTTCAGACAGAGATCCAAAGGAAGGACATGAAAATGAAGTCAGATCCAGAAGTGGATTGGAAACTTTTCTGCTCAACACTTCATCTGGATTGCAAGGAAAGTAGGATACATCAATCAATTTTTTAAAAAATGGGCCTCTGCGATCACTCTGTCTGGAGTGGCTCATGACTGTGAGTGCCAACCTCAGGGCAGAGACCCCACACTGGCTGTATGTTCTATAATTGGAGTTCACCAATCCATCAACAAGTGTGAATGCTTAAAACACTGTAACCGTTTGAGCATGGAGTCACAGTCCCCTTGGGCATTCCAGTTTCTCTTGCCACCAGGCAAGCCAGCCTTTGTGACAGTTGGTTGTTATACACCAAACAACACAAAATACTCAGTTTGCTTCCAGTCCCAAGAGAACAATCACTTGTCTCAGGTTAATTTCTACCTCAGATCTTTTGCCAAAGACAACACTTGTAGCCAATCCTGTAATAAACCAAATTCATTTGTATATATATGTTTGCCTGCTTTTAACCTTGTAGTAACTCTCATTTCTTTTTCCTAGTTAATAAATCTTTGGTTAGTCTTTGGTTTCAAAAGCTGATACAATTGTAATAATCCATCGGCTCTGAATGTCTTTTAGGGCTAACTCAGGTTGACCCTGGAGATCTCTGCTTCTGTCCCCATGAGATCCCAAACAGCAAAAGAGATGAAAAATTTTCTTATCGGCCATTTTTATTTCCTTCTTCCACAATTCAAGCTGATGGGACAAGCCCCTTTGCAAGAATCCTCTTCATAGTGTGAGGGGGCAATTAATGTCTTTGTATTGCGATGTCCTACAATGGCCCATTTCATCTTGATAGCCCTTCTTGCTGGGCAGGAGACAATCCCTCCTGACTAGGCTCATGGTTTCAGAGCAAACACTGTTTATAGTTAGAAAGCAAACACTTGAATATTTGCCTTATAGCAGGTGATAAAGATATTCTAAGTGAGATTAATGCAGGCAGCAACTTGCAAGCATTTCATAGTCTAACCACATTGTTATAAGTTCAATACCTGCCTTAACCATACTAATCGACTGCTTTTCAGCAATGAATTTGTCAGTGCTTGGCTGAGGCCTAAAGCCTTGGCAAGAGCTGACATGTGTCACATCCACCTCACAGCTCCATTGACTTCACTGAAGCTGAGTATCTGGCTCAATAAGTGGAAAGGGTCACTACTAAGCTTTAGGGTAAATCCTGCCTTATCGTATGGACAATGGCACCTGCTATGCAATGAACCAGTGTAGGTTTCACTGTATGGTAGCAGAGGCAGGATGTGAGAAGCCCATGGAAAGGATACACAAACTCAATGGGCATCATGGAACCAACCCTTCACCAATCGGATAGAACTGGCTGCAGGAAGAGAAGTGGAAACTGATGGGGCACCAACAACCTCACAGATCCACCAGCTAAGCCGAATCACACAGGGAGACTGCAGCAGTTGCACAGGCTACTCCCTGAGGTGGAAGTAGCCACGTGGAAAGGATCCTTTACTACTCCATAGCCTGGCATGGATGCAGAATCAGAGTTTGGATTAGCACATGTCCTGATAGCTCTTGTCAAGGCATCAGTCAAT
Organism: Chelonoidis abingdonii; assembly: GCF_003597395.2. NCBI lineage: Eukaryota > Metazoa > Chordata > Testudines > Testudinidae > Chelonoidis > Chelonoidis abingdonii. The sequence goes on along the minus strand of NC_133772.1, from coordinate 151,072,556 downwards.
CACCAATATATTAACCCCTTGGCTGTGCATGTGTGGCTGGCAAAATCCCTTTTTTGTGTTACTGTGCTTGTGAAAGACTTATCTTAATTATTCCTTCTTTAGGGAAACAAAGGCTTTAAGTGGATCTATCTGTATTACTGTTTGTTTGTTTGATGTCATCAGACGAGTATGTGGTGCTGTAGGAAAAAGAGAGCAGACCCCAGGCCACTATGGAGCTTAACACATATATCAGACAAATACAAAGAGCCAAGGACAATGGGAAGAGTGGGGGAGCATTAGAGAGGGTAACAACATTTGAAGGCAAAGAAGAAGTGACCTTAAAGGAGGGATAGGAACTAGATGGCTTAGCACAGAGGAAAGAGGGGCTGTTCCATGCATAAGCATGGGGAAAGTGAAAGAATGCCTGGGAGAAGGAGATTAAGATCTCAATCCTGCCATCATATTCACTCTCATAGCTCCTGTACCTGTACGGAGCCCCACTGACACAGAGGTCTATGCTAGGGGGTTTGATCACAAGATCAGTGCGTACAGAGCAGTCAGGGGAAAGAGGACTGAGGAGAATGTAGAGTGGGGGTTATATGAGCTGAGATGTGGGAGAGGGAAGTGCTTTGTGTTGAGCCTTAAAACTGGGGGCAAGAGCTCGATGTGTGTAGTGAGGCGGAGTGGCTTCCCTCCGAGCAGCAGAGCAAAGGACCACTACACTCCCCGTGGTGGGCAGAGTTAAATCCACCCTGCCACGCTCTCTGGAAGTCCCAGGGTGGGGCATGAAGTATAAAAGGAGAGCTCCAGAGCTCAGCTGGGGCTGGAGTACTGGAGGGAGCAGACAGCTTTTCCAGGGAACTGGGATCTCAACAAGATCCCAGACTAGGCCTTAAGTGGAGCTGCACCCTGTGGCCGGAGGAGACAGATGAGTGCCCCGAGGAGCTGCCAGGACAGCCATCAGACGAATGACCCAAGGAGCTGTGAGGACTACCGGTGGCTGAGTACCCCAAAGAAACAGAGGACCTTTGGATTACAGAGCCCTACATCCATACTGCGGTAAGAAGTAACCCAGGGGAACCAGACTCTGGTCCGGTTCTGCTGCCAGAGTGTGAGTCATTGTGTTGCGGTGGGATTCCCTGACCTAGTGGTGGAACTTTCTGCCACTGTTTGGGCCCTGGGCTGGGACCCGGTGGAGTCGGGAGGACCTGGATCCCCCTGCCCCTGCTACTCTAACCCTGAGGTGGCAGCCTCCTCACCTCTAAGCCCAGAGGCCTGCATCTGTCGGCCGTCCACTGGAGTAAGGGCACCCAACTGTTTGGTACCCCACCCTGCCTGAGGATCTGGACCCCTAGACTCCTTTGCTACTCTCCCCTAACTACAGGCATAGACAGTTTGGGACCCTCTCCCCAGGGCTATACACTGGTTGTGCTCTGCCCTGCCCTGCCCAGGATGCCAGAGCTCCCTTATAGACTGTTAATTACTGTCCGCCCCAGCCAGAGGGTGCTGGGCTATAGACTGTGGCTCTGACCCACCCCGAGGGCTGCAGTTCCCCCTACAAACTGTGACTTGCAGTCTGCCTGTACTGAGGCAGAGTGGCCTCCTTCCTACTCGAGGGCGAGGGACCACTCCAATGAGGAAAGACCTGAGGCAGCAGTAAAGGGGCGGGGGGCAGGGGATAGGGCCCAGATGCCAGGAAGCTAGCAGCCCTTTTCCACACGCTGCACTTTTTATTACTCGCATCACTTATATTCATTGTTAACATGTATCTAAAAGCCCTGGGATCCAGCTCCATTTAGTTTCCTTCTGGCAGCTCTTTGGTCCTTAAAAGAATGCCTGACCCCAAGCCCAGGCTTTCTGGGAAGGGCTCCCACCCATATGACTTTGCCTGTGGAGAGACTCTGAGGAAAGAGACCCTCTTTTAGATTTATCCTCCCTCCATTTCTCACAGCTCGGATCCGCCCCTCGATAACAATACTTGATGCGACAGCACTTCACATCTTTCCAGTGCTGCACAGTCATTACCTAATTAATCCTCCCCACATGCCGTGAGGTTCTGCAGGGAAACAGGTATTATGAAATGTCTTTCAAAATGTCCTCTGCTGTTCCCAAGCTCCTCTGAGGCTCTGTGAGCAGGTCCCCAAGCTACCTGCCTGCCTGCTACTTGCTTTTCCTCTTCAAAGAGTGGTGCCAGGGCCACTCAGAGCTGGGGAGGAAGTGAAAACCTCTGAAATCGACACAACTTTCTCTGATCAGAGTGCTGGAGGGAGGGGTGTTTTTACACTCATTGCTTTCAGAGGACAATGGGGGAAGGGTGTAGGCTGAGAGCAGTGGAAGTGAGGGATTAAAGCTGACCTGCAAAGGAAAATGAATTGGACGTTGCCTGGCCTTGCCTTCTTACAATGCATGCAGAAGGCTCGATAAGATTTTTTTTCTCTTTTTTTTTAATGTTAGATGTTCGTGCTGTAAGACTACAGTGACTGGAGGGCTAGTGAAATGGTGACTTTACCTAAGTCAAGAGGGAAAGCTGAGCAATTCAGAGGGCGAGGGATTTTTAGTCAGACCATTTAAAATTCTTTGGGACAGATTCTGCCCTATGTCAAGGTCACTTTGCGCCATGACCAAAGTTGCCCTAAAGAGGCAGTTGAGGATTTCTCCAGAATGGGGGGGCATGTCAGGGACAAGGTCAGAGTGCACTGTGCTCTAGCTGATCCATACCAGTGTATTGGCTCCTAGGGGACCATTGTAAGATGGCAGAAGTTAAAGCAGAGCTTAGGTTGCTCTAAATTGCACCAGAAGTCAGTCTGGTTCCCAGATCACCCTATGCCACCCTTCTACCTCCCCTAAGCTCAAAAAATGCAAATAGCCTTTGGCATATTTGGGAACGGAGTACCTAAAACCCCAGCCCTGCAATGAATTCCAGGCAGGAGGACCCCCTACATGTGCATGGACCCTCATTAACTTCAGTCAGTCAGGCTGTGTGCAAGTACAGGGGTCTGAGTGGAGTTAGTTTCACGTTCAGGGCCTAAATAAAAGTAGTCATGGCATTTCCCTCAGGTGCTGCCCCAGACAGAGCTCAGCTGTATGCCCGAATTTGCCTCAATAGATTTAACACATGTAGTAGCTAAATTAACCATTCAAAATATGCAAATACAGCGAACACCTATGGTAAAAGTAAATACTGCATGTTCACTATACTAATGATTCTCTATTGTAGTGGATTGTAATTGTAATCAGAATATATGCCTGGGTATCTGATAATGCATTTGAATACTCCAGGATTTTCAGAATGTTCTTATGAGTTTTGAAAAGACAGATTCTAATCTTTGCATAGATAAATCTTCCAACGCTTTGCAAGAACCTTTGCATTGTTCTAAAGTGGAATAAAAAAGTCTCTGCACCATTTCTTTTAAGAAACATTCTTGAAAAAATCATTTAGTTTGGATATTAGGGGAAAATTCCTAATTGTCAGCATTGTTAAGCACTGGAATAAATTGCCTAGGGAGGTTGTGGTATCTCCATCATTGGAGATTTTTAAGAGTGGGTTAGACAAACACCTGTCAGGAATGGTCTTGATAACACTTAGTCCTGCCACGAGTCCAGGGTCCCTTCCAGTCCTGTGATTCTATGATTGCTGTTACCTTTCTAGCATTTCCTTCCTAGAGCCTCCATATTTCTTGTGAATCTAGCAGTGAGTGATTTCCATGTGGGAGCAGGCATTGTGTCTTTGGCAACAGCTGAAACATAAATTAGAAGTATTAAGTGCCAGGTAAGCATTAAATGCTTATTAGTTTGGCCAGCATTCCTTTGAAAAACGTTATGGGTTAGACTGTGACTAGGACAAAATGCATTCATTCAAGGGAGTAAGGATTCCCCTTACAGCTATGCATAGGCTACTCAGATCTGGGGTCTGGACATGTTACCTGCTTACTCCCTGCCTGGAGCAGATGGACAGAAAGTCGGTCAGATGGGAAATGTGTGAAGCATTAGCTCCTCCCATATAATACATAGGTCACAGTGACTGAATCAGCATGGATGGTTAATAATTTACTGCTTGGTATAGGACAGCAGTAAATTACTACCCTTGGAAACCAAGAGGAAGAAGAGGATGAACTGTGATGGTGTATCAGAGGCCTGGTTCTCCTCAGTGTCTCTAGGAATATACCTGGGTTCAGTACAATTTACCCACCACCCAGGGCCAGCTCTAACTTTTTTGCCGCCCCAAGCAAAAAAGAAGAGTGCCGCATCGCTGTACCCCTCCAGCACTGTGCCGCTGAAACCCACCCCCAGTGCCATGCCACCGAAACACCCCCCCAAGCACCACGCTGTCTGAAGCCCCACCCCCCAAGCACTGCGCTGCCAAAACAAAACAAAAAAAACCCTCCAGCGCTGCCCCAACGAACAAAAAAACCAACCAACCAAACAAACAAAAAAAAATCCGAGTGCCGCCCCGCCCCAAGGTGCCGCCCCAAGCACGTGCTTGGTCAGCTGGAGCCTGGAGCTGGCCCTGCCACCACCGCTGTCAGGGCTGATGTCAGAATCTAGTCCTATAGCTTTCAATTGCAATGGTCATTGTATTTTTTAACCAAGGGTTTTTTTTTCCTTACTCTTCTTGCATTTCTTTTCTCTTTCCAAGATTCAGATTAAGAAGACTTTACACTTACTGTCCTGCATATGTTCAGCTTTCTGGATGTTTTAAGGGCTGCTGGAAAATATCTGATATAAACTTTGTTACTTTACATATTTGGACAGATTTTATTTTAGCTTTTTTATGTGCACAAATATTAAGGAGTCATCTTAACAGGTTCATATCTCACTTAAAAAAATAATTAATCCGTGCTACTTTTGAATTCACTTTCCACAAATATTACAGCCAATGAGTTTCCTGGCTGGAATGTCTGAAGAAACAGTGACTTTTAAGTACTGGAGGACAAATGTGGAAATCACATTTTGAATTCCTCAGCATGAGCATTCCACCCAAAACTTAATTCTGAGAGTTCAGTCAGGAACCAGACCCCTGGGCATCCAAACAAAACTTTGAGTTTCCAATTTGTCATGCTGAATTCCCACCATGGACTGCTTGTGAAGTTACTGACCAGCAATTATGCACAGAAATTATTTGGCAAGCAAGTTTGAATAATAAACAAATGTGAGACAACTGCTATATTTCACTCATGACTTATTCACCAAATTCAAATCCAATAGTAATCAAGGACTTGTCTATATTGTGATGATAAGCTACAGGGGTCATGAGCCGTGTGAGTCTGGGGTCTTTGCATAATGATTGCTGTTTCCTACAGAAGTTATGATTCAGTTCGAATGCATGTGCTGAAACATTCTGACGGTCTACTGAGAAATTAAATTGGCTGATCTCAGTTCAAAGTACTCTGGCTTGTCTTTATTTCTGTGTCATTAAACACTTAGTTCCTGTGCCTAATCCAGACTGCTATTTTACTGTGATGTAAACTGTGTATTTGATTATCATTGTATGTGCACAAATAAAATAAATCTCCTAACATCTGTATTTCAGTGTTTATGCCTACAGAAAATGTCTCTCTGTCTATTACACTTCCTCAGTTCTTACACCATCTGTTGTAGCACTGGAGAGATAACTCATCATCATCCTTCAGTACCATATACAGATCATACTCCAAAGGATCAACAGTGCAGGGATCTGGGTTTGGATGCAGAAATCTCTTCCAGGGTTCCATGCCTTTGTTAGGATGGGGACATTTCAAACAGCTATCTGCTAGATTCAGATGGACAATAAACAGGTTATGTATCACAGGAATTGTAATTTCCTGATGTCTTGTGCTACCTACTGTGTGATGGTGTTCTCTGATGTAAATTAGCATAATAAATGGCTCCAGATATGAATACAGAAGAATCCTGATAGTGTGCAGTTCCACAGGCCTTCTCCTAAAACCAAGACCTTTCTGCAATATTTTGACTCCCCAGCCCAGGGGAAAATGGGTCTTTAGGCGACTTCTGTTTATCATAATCTTCTGTTGCTGAATCTGCCATGTAAAGAAAGTATATCACAAAGACAAGCAGTGGATGAGCACTCCCTGGGACAATGCCTGCTTGGTTAGCAATGCTTAACTCAACCTTAATATGCACTTTTAAGCAAAAGGTTCAGAAAAGTCCTGAAGAATGGAAGAATTAGCCCCATTTTACAGATGGGCAGGGGGGTAAAGTGAAAGAAGAAGAAGAGATATTAAAAAGAGTAATAATTTGAGGGAGAACAATGTTTCTACCACAAAAGCATTTTTGAAGTTGTTACCCCTACAAGTATTGCCGCTTTACAGAACTAGAGTCTGTTCCAAAGCTCATTGCAGCTAATCTGTGTTTACAGAATTACGTCAATGGCTTTTGGATCACAGATGCTGAACGGTATTTAAGTGCCTAATTCCCACACCTAAATGCCTTTCAGGATCTGACCCTTAAGGCTATGTAAGGTTTTCTTCAGAGCCATCTAAGAGCACCTCACCTATCACAGTGTATGGATACGCTGTAACAGGGCTTTCTACACATTGTCCAGGATCCTGCCGAATTTCCTGTGAATCAAGTTCGATTGTTAGATGTTCCAATAAAATATTTGACACATTTATAAGCACTCAGCTTTGGGAGACTATACCCTGGATTCTGCTGATCATGACAGTAAATGCTATAGTGATAGCTTCAAAAAGATTTTTACTATAGCCATTCTTTTTTTTCCTTCTTCATTTACCCCAACTTTCTGAAAAAATCAACCTTTGGGGCTATAACTTTTCAGGCTTGAACTCGGTCTAAGGTGAATTTCATGAAAGCATTTAAAGCAAACAAACTTTTTAACCATTTCTGAGTTACCTGAGCAGTTTTTTTTTCTGCCTTAAAAAGAAAACAAAAGATATTTATTGCTCAAAGAAAACTAAAATACTTCTGATTATTAAAATGTCAGATATCACATGATGTGCCATGCCCTCAGTAAGGAACAGACGTTATGTACCAAATCCTTATCCCGTTAAAGTCAATGGAAGATGAGGAAAAAGAACCAAATCCTGATCCATTGAATCAATGTGACTTGGGGGCGGGGGGACGACACAGCAATTACAGGGTTAAAAAAAGAACTAGATAAGTTCATGGAGGATAGGTCCATCAATGGCTATTCGCCACGATGGTCAGGGATGCAAAACCATGCTCTGAATTGTCCCTAGCCTCTGTTTGCCAGAAGCTGGGTATGGGTGATGGAATGGATCACTTGATTGCCTGTTCTGTTTATTCCCTCTAGGGCACCTGGCATTGGCCACTGTCGGAAGACGGGATACTGGGTTAGATGGACCTTTGGTCTAACCCAATATGGCCGTTCTTATGTTCTTGTATTAGGGTATGTCTACACTACCCACTGGATCGGCGGGCAGTGATCGATCCAGCAGGGATCGATTTATCGCATCTAGTCTAGATGCGATAAATCAATCCCTGAGTGCTCTCCCATCAACTCCTGTACTCCACCGCCGCGAGAGGCACAGGCAGATTGGACGGGGGAGCAGCAGCAGTCGACTCACCGTAGTGAAGACACAGTGGTGAGTAGGTTTAAGTACATCGACTTCAGCTACGTTATTCACGTTATTTGATCCCCCCCCCAGTGTAGATCAGGGCTTACAAAGTTACACAATCCCAGTTCAGCAAATTACATAAGTCTGTGTGTAACTTTAAGCATGGGAGTAGTTCCAGGTTTAAATAACTTGCTGAATCAGGATCTTACACTCTGATGCTCAAAAGGTATTTAAGTGTCTAACTCCCACTAAATGGAATGTAGGTGCCTAAACACTCTGAGGATCTGGGCCTTAGTGATTTAAAAATGATTTTATGAATGCACAGTAAAAAAAAACTACAGTGCTTGAAATTGTGTAATTGCCTGCCCAATAGCATTTTGGAGTTGCTGTATCTAGGCATCTGTAATATTTACATTGTGGCTGAGTTTAAAACCTAGGGAGTTACAAAAGCAAGGCTGGACAAATCTATCATGCAACACACAGGGTTTTCCTTTCCTTTCTTAAAAACAAACTGAGAAAGTGTAATGCAAAAGCCTATATTAATGCAATATTAAAGCTGCAAATTTAAATGTGTAAAATTAACGGGGTTTTTTGTGGGTTTTTTTTTGCACAAATATGTAAGAAAACATGGTCCCTGCCTCTCTTTGTTTAAAGGAAAATTAATGAAGATTAGGATTTGTTTCTCGTAGGCAGATTTTAAGATTCTATATGCTCAGAATAAAGATACATAGCCTTGATTCTCAGTCTGCCTCAGCTGTGAGGGAAAGGTAGCTTTATACTGCTTAATACTTCTTCTTTCCGTAGTACCAGCCTGGGGTGTACCCAGCCCCTGGCATCAATTAGATAAGTCTCAGGGCTGCTGTAACATATGCACAGCTACATCAGTCCCCCGAGGCCTATTGTGTTAGCTGAGAATATCCAGTGCAGCAGTGTTCTGGACACGCACCCACAGCTGAGCCTATGACGTGGAGGGAAGGGTGTGGAGCCAGCTATCCTAGCTATATGCTCCATGGGGAAGTCACTACACTAGCAGGGCCGGATTTACAATTAGGCACAGTAGGCAAGTGCCTAGGAGCGTCCCAAGGGCCCAAAGTTAAAAGTGAGTTAAAAGTTTCATTTTTTATGGAAAACACCAAGGTCATTGTAGGCAGGGAGGGTGCTGAAGACGCTGTGCCTGGGGGGTGGGGGTGATGTGTAAATCCGGCCCTGTATGCTAGGGATTTGCTACTGGAGCAATATAAAAAGGCCACATGCCCCCATAACACTTAATAATAATAATTAATCCTGCTGTGAGTGCAGGGGACTAAACTAGATGACTTCCTGAGGTCCCTCCAGTCCTCTGATTCTATAAGCATTTGTTTAATAATCTGTGAGTAGTAATCTACTATTTAATTAAGTACCAGTTATGTAACAATCTGCTAGTTTTAGTCTCTTTTTGCTGCAAATGAAGTTTAGTTACAATTTTTTTTTTGAAATAACATTTTGTGTGTTTAAATTTATAGTAGAGCTTTGTGGCTGATACCCACCCATCTGTAGTATAAAATCCACAGTATACTGCAGCTGATTTGCATAGTGCTACAGTCCAAATAAGATGATGCACAACTCCATTTAACTCAGTACAGTAAAAACAGTGACCAGCTAAAGAGTTTAAACAGCTGTAGGCAGATTAAGGGTTAGATCTTTCAAAGGCCTTCAGCATTGGTCTAACTCTGCTCCCACTGAAGGAACTCAGGTATGTCTGCACTGCAATTAGACACTCTGTGCTGGCCTGTGCCAGCTGATTTGGGATGAACTAAGGGGCTGTTTAACTGCTGTGTAGATGTTCAGGCTCAGGTTGCGGCTTGAATTTGGGGATCCTCCACCTTGCAGGGTCCTAGAACCCAGGCTCCAGCCTGAGCCCAAAGATCTACACTGCAATTAAACAGCCCTTTAGTCCCAGCTCAAGTCAGCTGGAATGGGCCAGCCATGCGTGTTGGGGGGGGGGGGGGGGGAGGGTTTTTGGGGTTTTTTTGGTAGTAGTGGTAGTGTAGTGTAGACGTATGCTGAGAGTTTCACCATTAACTACAATGGGTCTGATATTAGGCCAGCAAGCACTTTTGAAAATTTCACCCTAAATCTTCAGTTCCTTGAAGTAGGAGGTTTTAAGGTAGATGAGAAACATATTGGCTACTGTACAGTTTTCAGAAAACTCACGTAAATGATGCAGAGACTTGATTTTAAAACGGACTCAAATGATTATCTTTTGGTTTTGATGTAGTTGATTAAGGTGGTTGTACTGATTCTGAAACTGCTCATGGGCTTCATAGGAACAACAGTTTGTACTTGTGTCAGATGTGTTCCATGACCCCCCTTGCTTCACGTAACAAAGTAAGGCTGTGTGAGAGAGTGGTTATGTGGTTTTGGTGAGAAGATTAATGCATTACCTCGCTTGGGCTACAATCCCTCCTTGTGCAATATGGAGTATCACAAACCACATTGTAACAAGCAGATGGGGCTGGGAAAGCCAAACCTTGTGCTATTCAGGCTGCACTTTTGTTGACTGTGTCAGTAAATGGTTTCAATGGAGTTCACTTATTCTTTCTTTCTCCATCATTTTGATGATACATCTAGATGAGTAGGTGAAAAGAGCAGTTCCTAGTGATTCACAGGAAATACGTGTCATTTGTAACCCAACAAAGAGTCCTGTGGCACCTTATAGACTAACAAATGTATTGGAGCATGAGCTTTTGTGGGTGAATACCCACTTCGTCGGATGCATGTTGTAACCCACCAGTTCATCATTAGCCTCATCCCCATAAGACTCTGGTTGTACTGAACAGTGGAATCCCCATCTAGTGAAGTCATTTTTTTAGTGGGACAGCTTCATTGTGAGCTGACCCCGCCAAGGGAAATTAGGTACATCATGTTCCCCAGAGTGCCTCATCCCCCCATTTCACTTTATTTACGCAGATGTTTGGGGGGAACCACCTGAGCTCCAGGCCCCAGTATAATCTCTCTCATCAGCCCTGAAATTTATGAAACATACTCTGAATAGGCTTGTAAGCTCCTATGAGGACCATATGCTGCAGGAACACTAGGAGCACCCTTCTTTCCCTTCTGCAACTTTAGCCAACTTCAGAGAGGGCCAGTGTATAGCTATGAGTGTGGGAGAAGCCAATGGCAGGGTAGCTACCAGGGGAGACATGCTAGTATAGCCAGGAGTGTTGCTACAGACAGGGCTGGTGCAAGGATGCTTCGCACCCTAGGAGAAACTTCCACCTTGCGGCGTCCCTGCCCCGCCCTGAGGCGCCTCCACCACGTGGAAGCTCTCCTCTCCGCCCTGAGGTGCCCTCCCCGCACGGCAGCTCTCCCCTCTGCCCTGAGGCGCCCCACCTTGTGGCAGTTCCCAACCCCCCACCCTCCGCCCTGAGGCACCCCCCTGCCCCAGCTCATCCCTGCTCCATGCACGAGCACGAGCACGAGCACCCCGAGCACGCCATGGCTGCTTCACTTCTCCTGCCTCCCAGGCTTGCAGCGCTTAAGTTGATTGGCGCCGCAAGCCTAGGAGGCAGGAGAAGTGAAGCAGCCATGGCCTTCTCGGGGGGGAGGCGGGGCTGGGGTGAGCTGCGGCTGGAAGTTCCCCTGCGTGCCGCCCCCTTCCCTTACTTGCTGCAGGCAGCCCTCCCCACGCTTCCCTGCCCCAGCTCTCTCCATCTAAATGCCAGTGGTGACTGGGGTGGCCAAAGATCCAGCCACCGCGGTCGCTGCCCAAGAAAATGGTGCCCCCCAAATCTCAGCGCCCTAGGCGACCTCCTAGGTCATCTAAATGGTTGCACTGGCCCTGGCTACAGAGCAGTAAAAAGGAAAAGGTCCTCCAATAGATGGGCCAAATCCTGCCTGATTGGAATAACACTCCCTGCAGATCTTTAGGCTTTTCTGGCCACATTTCTTGCCCCTTCCATTGAGCCACAAAGTTTTCCTCCCCAGTGGAGCATGAGGCGCCAGGCAGTTACATACATTTCAGGATCTTGGCCCATGTGTCCAACTTTAGTTGCCATAGAATCAGGGAACCTCACCAGTGGTACAAAAGAAAGGAAAAAGAAAGAAACTGAATAAACAATATCAAAGCTAACTCACCCTGCATAGATCTCTGGTTTTATTACTGAATCAAAATCTGACCTGCCAAATCTATATTATTTATCATTTCACACATGGTTTCAGTGTAGCCAAAAAGGTGAAGATGGCAATTTTTCAGTTGTATTGATGTTGACACCAAGTCCTCGCCTTACATGCAAACAAATGTCATCTTCCCAGACTTTCCTGTCTGAACAGAATCCTGACAATGATTTGAATTTTCTTCTAGTAAAAATAAACTCAGTTTATTCAGAAGACTTGGGGCTTTCAGATATTTGAATCCTGTGCAACACTGCCCTCTTGTGATTTCTCTTGTTAAAACAGTCTCTCCCCCCCACCCCCCAAATTGCACCCTGTCACTGGAGGAGTGTTAGTGGGCCACTTCACCTTGAACGGTTCCTTGAAATATGGGTTAACTACTTATGCTAAACAATCTGTTCCATCTTATATTTAGCAGTGACAGGGTTAGTTCCCCACACCTGAAGAAAAGCTCTGTGGAAGCTTGAAAGCTGGTCTCTCTCACCAACAGAAGCTGGTCTAATAAAAGATATTACCTGGCCCACCTTGTCTCACTTTTTCAATAACACATATAGAGACAATTTTAAAGAGAAGACTCCCTTTTTGAGAATACTGTTAGTGGCACAAATCCTACCATTTTGACAGCTAATTTCCTGATTCCCACAATTAGGATTTAGCCATCTAATTAGTAGTATTTGATACGTACACATAAATTTGGCAGTTTTGTTTTTACTGAATTCTTCTTTTCCTATGCACAAACGTATGACTTTCTAGGAAGTCGAGTCCCATGAGGAAGGTTTCAGAATTTCTTGTTTCGTTTGACGTAAACCTGGTATTTCCACTGAAAGCAGAGGGAGTTGCACCATATAACTGAATGCAGAATCAGGTCCAAACATGCTAAATATACTTGTACATTTTTCCTTGCCATCATACTAGTTAGAGTTGTGGAGTACAAGAGTCAAATAGCTTTAGTTTAATGACACAGTATCTGTGTCAAAAACAAAATTTTGGAGGGACAGAAGACAAACAGGTCCTACCTATAAGAAAGGAGATGCAGAGTCTGACAGAAATTTTCAAAGGTGCCTATGGATCGTGTGTCCCATTTTCAGAAATGACTGAGGCTATGTCTACACTATAAACACTACAGTGGCACAGCTGCAGTGTTGCAGCTATGTCACAGTGTAGACACTTTTTCTGTCACTATATTAAATCCTCTCCCTTCAGAAGCAGTAGCTAGTTGCATATAGTGAGTGGGTTAGGTTGACATCACACAGGACAGGACATTTTTCACAGTCCTGAGCAATGTAGCTAGGTTGACCTCAGTTTTAGTTGTAAACTAGGCTCTAGGCTCCAAAATGCTTACATCACTTGAAAATGGGTCTTGGGCTCCTAAATGGTTTAGGAGCTTTTGAAATTTTTATCCTGAGCCATTAACTCCTAATAAGGTTTCAGAACATAACCTGGACTAGAAGGTACAGGGAAAGTTATTTTTTATTTGTATTGCTGCTCTCAGAGTCTGAATAACATATTTAATATTACAGGTCAGTCTACCCTCCTTGGTTTTAAAATATCTTTACATGAGGCCAGCATAAAGGACCCATGTGGCATCAAAACCTAACTAGAAACTATTTAACAAACGACTGATAACACATTGGAACATTTGGAAAATGTTTTATTTGGAAGCAATTCTACTCCTATGTCACACTTTCTTTTATTTTTTAACCTAATTTTCTTTTTTAAAAATTGGAACAGAAGGCTTGGTAATTAACAGTTCACCTTATCCTCCTGGTTTACTCCACAGCTAAAGTCAGACTCCAGATTCATTTTCCATGACATCATCATCATCGACATAGCAACAAGCTGTGACATCACATATAGTATTATGAATTCAAGCAGGGAATAATGCCCCCACAGGTTGCCAAATCCCACTAGGGTTTCCTACAGCCAATATGTTTTGTGTAGCAACACAGAAGCTACTTTGGAGACCAGCTACTTACTCTAAATACACCACAATGAGGGAGCAATGCCAGTGGCAGGCCACGCCCTCTTATGGAAATATCATGATTCTATAGAAGTGGCCTGTTGACAGCAGGCTTGGTACTATTTATTATTATTAATGCCACTGTTATAGAGACCCTTTGGTGTACATAGCTATTGAAAAAAAAGAGGTAGGAAGGCAAAGAGGCTACTGTGGAATAGAGAAGGCTACTTTTAGCCCAATCTCCACTTCAGAAGACAGCGTGATGGTGAGGTGAAATGAGGCCACTGGTGGCTCACTCCTCTTCTGAGGAACAGAGAGATCTCTTCCCCTGACCTACTCACAAATCCGCCAGTCTGCTTTGTATACCACGCTGGGCCTTTTTCCCCCACTGTAAGTTTTGTTTGGAAGTACACTCAAAATAACAGTGTCCCCACCTGTAATAAGAAAAAACACATGCTCCATTCTATTTCAGCCATCAGAATTTGAATACTGTTAGCACGTCTGCTTTGGGGGGTGGGGCAGGAAGAGGGGATTACTTTTGGCAGAAGGTGGAAGAATGCCAGCAATGAGGTGGAAAGACTCTAATTAAGCCACAATGTAAAAATTTCTGCACTGAGGGCATAATCAAGACTTGGTTAGCTGGTTACACAGCACAGCCAATCAGCAGCAGGAGCAAATGAACTTTACTTTTTTACAGAAGGTGGAAGAATGCCAACATTAAGGACTGGCATAAAGGCCTTATGCCAGGTCTTCAGCAGCCAGGGAGGGCTCTCTGTGCAGAGGGTATTCTCAGGAGGCTATTTCCATCCGCTTTAAGACCCTTTCATGGTGCCAGAATGGTGTAAGAAGTCATTAGCATATTGAAAATCAGGCTCTGCATTTCTCTGACCAGAAGCAGCGCATGGTTCCCCACAATACTTCTCCAATATGCCTCAACCCTGACCTGCAGTGGCAGTACCTGGGGGAGGAGGGGGGAGAGTGAGTTCATTTTCCAATACTCGTTTATTTTCTTCTCTGCTGAAATTGCAAACAATTGTATTAATTACTGTGATCCAATAGCAGCAGAGAATCCTGTGGCACCTTATAGACTAACAGACGTTTTGGAGAGTGAGCTTTCGTGGGTGAATACCCACTTCGTCAGACGCAGGTAGTGGAAATTTCCAGGGG
>NC_133772.1:151008338-151057406 GCF_003597395.2 Chelonoidis abingdonii | reverse complement strand
TACACACTTCACCTCACTGCAGCATTAACTCAGGAGCTTAGCTGTGACCATCCATGTTGGGTGTATTCTTCTTACTACAAATATTTTATAAGAAATCCAGATTTTGGGCCCATTTTATACATTTTAGAATGATACCATGCAACAATTCCCCCAAAGTAGGGAGCAAGTACGTTATGATCCTTCATAACAACTTCCTGGGAGACAGGAAAGTCAATCTTGTGGTGGAAGCCCTGGACTGGAATTCATGAGATGGAGGTTCAACTTCTGGCTCTGCCATGGGCATCCTGTTTGACCTTGGGCAAGTCACTCTCTTTCTGTCTCAGTTCCCTATCTGTACAATGAGGATAATAATATTCCCATCCCCCCAACCATTGTTTGTTTTCTCTATTTATATTGTAAGTTCTTTGGGACAGAGACAGTCTATTACCATGTGTTTATACAGTGCTGGCAGGGCCAGCGCTTCCATTAGGCAACCCTAGGCGGTCGCCTGGGGTGCCAGGATTCGGGGGGCGGCATTTTGTGCACTTCCCACGGGGCGCACGGGAGCTTCCGGTTCTGCTCCCGTTGCGCCGCCGAAGAAAGACCTTCTGCAGACGTGCTGCAGAAAACAGCGGCAGGCAATTGAGCAGCTCAATGACTGCCGCTGTCGCCTGCGGCATTTCGGTGGAGGGTCCTTCTTCGGCGGTATGATGGGAGTGGAACCGGAAGCTCCCGTGCGCCCCATGGGGAGCGCACAAAATGCCACTCCCCAAATTCTGCCTAGGGCACCAGAAACCCTGGCGTCGCTGAGTGCTGGGACCAATTCTTGTTACCATAATACAGATAATAAGGAACATAAATCATAACAATAAGAAGACTAGAGACATAGTATGACAGTCAGTGGACCAAGGGTATGACTAACAGTAGGACAACAAACTGACAGCCCATTATCCTGGCCCCACCTCAACTTATGTTGAAAATGGTTCAGCTGCTAGCATGGATGGGACAAAGCTGTTTTCAGCATCGTAACAGAAATCATTCCAATAGGTCTCTCATGCTTCCTGTGACCGTGTGGTTGATGGCACGATATATATATATTTTGCAATAACAACTCAACCATTTTCACCCCAGTTGACAACTGTTGCCAGCAAGACATCATTTTCCTGACATAGATGGACTCACAATGTTGTGGGGGCCATGCATTTCCAGACCATTACTGCAACAATCTGCACTGAGCCATAACACTTTTTGATGCCATCATGCTGGCTAACACCCACTTTTGTGCCTCTTCCATCTCATGCCTTCCCCTGTAGACTTAGGAAGTTTCAGTTTCTCTTGATTAACAGTGGCTCCAATGATAAGTAAAATTCCTCTCGCCGAAAACTCCCTGAATTGCCAAAGGTTGTGAAGGATCAAAAGAAATCATCAGTCACTCCCTGAACTTTAAAGTTTGTTCCTTGTGTGACTGTGCTGGCTGGAGAAGAAGCTATACTTTTGTGGCCTGTATTCCAGTTCTGGTTTTGAATGGATAAAGCTATACACTTCGGTTGCTCAGTTTCTTTATTCTTTGTATATCTTTGAAGTGTTTTCAATTTTACCTGGCTGTTTTGTGGCAGGGAAAATCCCGGACCCGTGCACACACGTCCGAAGCCAATGGGACCATTCTCATGAGTCAACTTACGTGTGTGTGTTTGCAGGATCAGACTCTTAGATTGTAGGCACCTCAGACCAGTGAGGATGGCTTCTTATTCTGCTGTAAAGTTAGGGTGACCATCCATCCCATTTTTAAAGGGACAGTCCCGTTTTTGGGGACTTTTTCTTTTATAGGTGCCTATTACCCCCCACCCCCGTCCCGTTTTTTCACTGTTGCTATCTGGTAATCCTATGTAAAGTGCTATATACACTCACTTTGCTATATCAGTAAGAGCTGGCTAGGAATTATAAATGTAAATTAATAAAACAAAAATAAAATAATAGTAAATAATGTTCAATGAAAGCCACTATTGGGTGTATTTACACACACACACACACACACACCACTGTACATACGTCTATTAATGCCAATGAGAATTTCAGACAGCATAAGGGAGACAAGGCAGCATTAAGGCACAGACCAGTCCAACCCCCCTCCCAGCATCCCTAGTCTTGACCCAGAATTGTGAAGGGGAGACTCCCCCACACTCTCAGGTTAGTAGGTCCCCAATAGTAACATTTGTAAGACATGGGGTAACGCATTAAAGCCCACGCAATCTCCTCCCATGGGCTGAGGCAGGCCCTCCGATTCCTATCCCCACCTAAAGGAGTAGGCCAGGTAAAAACTCCATTTGCCTACTCCCACAACATAATGGAGGGAAATCCTTTGCTCCACTCCTTAGTGCCCATTGTCCATATTGGACATTCAGGGTTAGCTCTGGGGTCCAGATATTAGATATAATACAGGCTAGAGTTCCTCAATTCATACATCCTCTCTGGAATGCTATGCCTGAAATTCAGAAGTCCAAAGAAGGGGGAAGAAATGACTAGCGGTCTGATAAGGTTAACGCATGACAAAAAATGGGAAAGATCTGAAAGGGGAAAAAATCGCACAAGGGGATTTCAACAAGGTATAAGAAATTATGAATGAAAACAGATACCAAGTATAATAAAATATAATATGTGAATGAATGAAGACCCAAAGAAAGTGAAAGGTGGTACTATTTACCAGAAACAAAGGGGAACACTTTGTTACATAGCTTCTAAGTCAACTGTGAAATTCACTGATGCAAGAGGTCATTGAAACTCCGACCTTCTCTACACTAGAAAATTTTAGCAAAACATTCCCTCTGGGTCCTCATATAGATGGCTCTCTGCCTTTCCGCAGCTGCTGTCATCACTATGTCGCTTAACCTGGCAGAGCTGGAAGGTTGCTAACACTACCCATGCAGTTGCACCACTGTTCGCATTGGTGGGAATTTTTGCTAAACAAAGACAAAGCCAAATAGTGTGGCTGCATTTTAAAAAACGGACTAGATATGTTTTGCACAGCTGCAAATGCTATGAGTGTCAATTTTGCAAGGATATTCTGTCATCTGATCACCTCCTGGGTTGGGAAGGAATTTTTCACACTTATAGAACATTGCACAATTTGGTTAGGTGCACTTGCTTTCATTCCTAATTCATTGGGTACTAGTCATGCCAGAGGTATTGATTGGATCTTATATGGCAACACCTATTTTCCTGTGTTTATGTATTTAAACTCCTTATCATTAACTGAAAAGATTAGGTCTCTGAGATGAAATATTTTAAAAATTGCTTTAATATTTACCAGTATATAAACATTTACATTTACAGTAGTGCAATTATCTTTTAAGCACTTCTAATTATCATCTTAAGAAATTTGTAATTAGTAAACTGTCTGGGACAGAACAAGCTCTCAGCTGTACCAGTGTATATTTGGAGTAACTCCACTAGAATTATGGTTGTAACTGATAGCAGAATTTCATCCAGTGGTACATTAACGGGACTTTCTTACAGGGTAACACACTCTTTCTTTTTGGTCACATAGGGTGACATTCACTTGTCTTGCATAAAACTAGAGCATTTGGACTCTCTCCAAGCAGAGAGCAAAGCCGTGGTGGGACAAGAAAGGCCAATATTACTAGGAATAATATGAATTCATTTTTCTGAAAGAAATCTATTAAAAATATTTAAATAGAAATGAATATAGGTTCTATTTCATTCTTGAAACTGACAGATTGCTGTTATTAATCTCTGTGATTTAAGAAAAATGAGGCAATTCATTCATTTTCAAAGCATTTTACTTTTCTCCTACTTTTCTTCAGAGCTCAGCGACACATAGATGGAAGATTGAAACTCAGGGGTATTTCTCATTAAAGAATCCTGTTATGACATGTACAGCAATCACACGAGTTTCCTTTTAAGTCCAGACCTGTCTCTTCTTTGAAAAATAATTAAATGAAAGTGAGTGAGTTCTACATTCAGCAAACCTGAAAAGTTTCTTTATTTGGGGAGGAAGAAGCCACAATTTTTAAAGGCATTTTAAAATCATTTTAAAAGTATTCCCTTCTTGTTAGACAGGATTTTGCCTTGTTTCAAAAATGTTTTTTAACATTTCACTGATAATTTCTTTCAGTCTCCCTCATTTGGATAGTCCCAAACTCTCTACAGTCCCCCATGGAACTGGGTAGAGAAGTTGATTTCTTTGAAACTACATATATTCTTTAAATACATACTTTGCAGTATCTCCACTCAGCAAGATGAATGACTTTCTTAGAAACAATGAAATTGACTCAGGAATGGTGCTGCTAGTTGTTATCTTTGGCAGGAAGAGAGAGGATTAAAATGGCTATTCATTCTCTCTGGTCGGCAGGAGAGAAGCTGAAATACTGCTAGTGACTATCAAGTCCACTAGACTGTCCTTGCAGAGCCTGTCAACTATATTTAGTGTCCTGTAACCAACCAGACTAATACTAGTGACTGTCCCAATAGCAACTAATATCTGCTAGTGACTAGCTCTATAGGAGCTAATAACACCAGTGCATAGAGGGGAAGGAGTGATTTTGGAAGAAAAGAGAAGTCACATACAGAGATTACTCTTTTAGATCCCAATGAACACCGTGCAAGCAGATCCTTGCGCCTGTGCAGAATTGATTGCAATATTGGGGTCTTAGTGGGCAAGTGTTGATATATATCATTTGGGCAGCCAATTTTATAAATAGTGTGCCATTAGGGGGTTTCCATATAAATACAGGTCTGTCGCATCTTACGTGCATTTAACATGCGCGATTTCAGCTTTACGCAGTCGGCAAAAACAAAAACGAGAAAAATAACAATTTTAATACTCTGAAACCAATTTTAACACTGTACCTCTAGTGCAGGTGATTCTGCCCGCCATTACACTCAATGTAATTTTGACTATACGTGATTTTCACTTTACGCGCTGACTGCAGAACGTAACCTCAGCGTAAGATGCGACAGACCTGTAAGGCTAACCTACATTGTCATAACTCCAACCACAGGAAATGTAGTGCCTGTCTGCCCTGGAGTTGGGGACAGGCAGCTTCAGCCCTGGAAAATAACACTTGGTTTCATTTTCCATTCCTCCAGCCGCTCTCAAATTCTCTTTCAGTAGTGACCAGCCCAGGTAACGGGGGAAGGGAAGCCCACTACATTCTTGTGATTTGAATGTTTTCATCTCTTCTCTTAAAATTGGTAAAAGACCCCCGAGTCAAAGAAAAATGCTTCCGTTATAAATCAAAGGGGATGTACACAAATAAAGTGGCTCTCCTGGGATAGTCAAAGAGGGACTAACAGTGCAAGCGGTTGTCCTGGTGGGGTTTCCAGTATCTATGGCTGGAAGAGGCTTTAGTAATGTCCTCAAACTAGCCTTATAGGTGCTAGAAAAAGGTGAGTAACTGTCCCTGGGAGGGGTAATAATGCTAGTGCAGCCCCCCTGGCTACTGAGATGGGGTAAATGAGCCCAGTGACAGGCCCTATGGGGGTTAATAACCCCAGTGTCTACCCTATGGAGGTGAGAGGAGGATAGATGGTGCTATTGGCTGGCCCTGTGGGGTTCATAACAGAAGTGTGTGTCCCATGGCTGGAGGTGGGGAGATGATGCTCCTGACTGTCTCTCTAGGGTAAATAAAAAGAGTGCCCAATTGCTGGGCAGGGGGCTGATGACTGTGCCTGTGGGGCTAATAGCAGCAGTGTGTACCCCATGGCTGCAGGGTGGGTGCTAGGGATAGCAGCAGTGGGTGCCCCACGGCTGGAGGTGGGATGCTGGTGACTGGCCCAGTGGGATTAATAACAGCAGTGTGTGCCCCCCCATGGCTGCTGGGGGCGGGCGCTAGGGATAACGGCGGGACGTGCCCCACGGGCGGCTGCCGGGGGCCCCCTAGGGATAACGGCGGGACGTGCCCCACGCCTGCGTGGGGAGGAGGGGGCGCTAGGGATAACGGCGGGACGTGCCCCAGCTGCTACGGGATAAAACGAGCGGACGTGCCCCATGGCTGCGGGGGGGGGCGCTAGGGAGTAACGAGCGGGACGTGCCCCACGCCTGCGGGGGGGGGGGGCCCTAAGGGATAGACGGCGGGACGATGCCCCAGGGCTGCGGGGGGAGGCGGGGTGCTAGTATACGGCGGGACGTGCCCCAGGGCTGCGGGGGGAGGAGGGGTTGCTAGGTATAACGGCGGACGTGCCCCAGGGCTACGAGGGAGTAGGCCGCTACGGAATAAGTAACGCGGACGTTGCCCAGGGCTGCGGGGGGAGGAGGGGCGATGCTACTGTATAACGCGCACGTACCCTTCTAATATTTGACTCATGTGCCCATTCAGGGCTGACGCGTTACGGGGGGAGGTAGGTGCTAGGTATAACGGGGCGGGACGTGCCAGGGGCTGCGGCGGGGAGGGGTGCTAGGTATAACGGCGGGACGTGCCCCAGGGCTGCGGGGGGAGGAGGGGTGCTAGGTATAACGGCGGGACGTGCCCCAGGGCTACGAGGGAGTGGGCGCTACGGATAACGGCGGGACGTGCCCCATCGCGGACGAGAAGCCCAGTGCCTCGCAGCTTCTCTAAAGACTAACAAGTGACGCCACACGCAGGCGCTGCCCAGCCCCAGTCCCCGCCCAGGCCGAGGCCTCTCTAGGTGTCACGCGGCTCCAGCCTCCGCCCGTCCGTCGTCAGGGCCAGCCGCCAGGCAGAGAAGTGTCGCAACGCCTGACAGGAAACTTTGCCGTGGGTACGACAGCGGCGGGCTCGCTTTCCGGCCGCTGGATGAGTGGAGAGTGGGAACCGAGGAGGAGCTGACGAGACGCTGGGGTTAGTGGCCGGGGGGAGGGAGGAGGCCGCGAGGGGGAAGCGGCCGGGCGGCAGGGTCACGAGCCCGGGCAGCCGCCGCTGGCGGCGGCAGCGATGTGAGGCGGGGCCGGGGGCTGGCTCTACCTTTGTTCGCTCCCCGCCGCCCCGGCCCGGCCCGGCCCGGCCCGGCCCGGGAAGCGGCTGCCCCGTCTCACGTTCTCCTTTTCTCTGGGTCTGTGTCGGTCTCTCTTCTAGGATATGGCCGAGGTACCTCCCGGGCCGAGCAGCCTCCTCGCCCCGCCGGGGGACGCCCTCTCCCCCTTCCCCGGAGGAGGGGGGGCCACCGCTTGCCCCGGGGCCCTGGATGAGGAGGAGGAAGAGGAGGGCGGCCAGGAGCAGCCGCGAGGCGGCGGCAAGGGGGGGCCGCAGCAGCAGCACCGCCCCCTCCACCACCACCACCCGCCGCATCACAACCACCAGCTCAACGGCCTCATCAGCCCCGAGCTGCGGCACCTCCGAGCCTCCCTCAAGAGCAAGATCCTGAGCTCGGAGGGGGCCGAGGGGCCGGAAAACAAGCGAGCCGGCAAAACAATGGGCTCCGGACAGCCGCCGCCTGTCGCAGCCTCTTGCTCGTCCCCCCTCCCCAACCGCCTCCCGGAGCCCCAGGCGAGGACTGCGCCCCCGGCAGCCACAGGGGACAGGAGGCAGCCTGCGACTGCCACTGCAGCCCGCAATGGACTGGCTGGGGGGCTTGGCCTGGAGGAGGACGAGCCGGAGGAGGGGGATGAAGGGGAGGAGGAGGAGGAGTCCCTGCTGCTGCTCTCCACATCCTTAGCTGCAGCCTGCAGTTTGAAAGGCTCGGGAACGGACTCTCCTCCCGAGGAGGACCTAACGATACGATACGTCCGGTATGAGTCCGAGCTGCAGATGCCCGATATCATGAGACTGATCACCAAAGATCTGTCTGAACCCTACTCCATTTACACGTATAGGTATTTTATCCACAACTGGCCACAGCTTTGCTTTTTGGTAAGTGGCAGGGGAGGAGGGAAGACATTGGGAAGGGTCTGGGATAGAGGGAGCAGGTTGGAAGTGGGTGGAATTTATGGGGAAGCTTGAACTGCCAACTGATGCTTTTCATGATCATGGGATGGAGAGAAATCTGGAAATACCCTTTCTTATTTAGCAGTGATGTGCCCAGCGTACCTGTGGTGCTTTGTGTAGACAGTACAGAAAGTATACATACATAGTTACAGTCATAAATGAATGATTCAGGTAGAGCCGTTGACACTGATTTTCTTTGTGACCTCTTGCAGTTCATTTCTTCATTTTCTGCCTCAGTTTCCACTCTGGTAAAGTTGAAATAACAGTACTTAACTAGCAAGTCTTGTGAATTAATTTGATAACTTTCTTCAAGATACTTTGGACTGCTTTGCACAGCAGTTGGCTTGTAAGATATAGTCTTAGTTACATTGTAAATGTAATGAGATGGCCAGATTTCATGGAATTGAAGGTTTTGCAAACATCAGACTTTTTATCTGCAAAACAAGTAGAAAATGAAACACAAAATACATTTATCTTCTAGTGTAAAAGTCACAGTATTTGTAAAAACATGATAGTCATGCTATGTCCAAATACTGTGGTAATAACACATCCAATCTTGTTTCCTGCCTGCTATATTAAACTAATAGTTCATTAATCTGCCTTTGTCAGTGGCTTGAACTTCTTTATCTTAAAGAAAACGTTAGTAAGTTCTAAAGCCTTTTTAATAATGAAAAGTTTAGTGTTATACACTAATCATATGGATATGAGTCCCATATGTAAGTTCTCTAGAGAAACATTTGTGCCTCAATCCTGCAGACATTTCTTCACACATTTAACTTTATGCACGTGAATACTTACATTTAAAACAAAGTATGTGTGTAAGTGACTGGCCTTGATCCTGTAAACATTGTCCTTGATAATAGGTAATTTTCATTTTACACAAGGAAAGCCAACATTTGTATATGTAAAAGAAGGAAAAACATTTTATGGATCTTTTGGGAACAGTTTAAAGACTAGCTATTACACTACAGACAGGGTGTAACTAATTTTGTGGAGGCAGAAGTTCTTTCTGATAAGTTATTAAACTCTTCTCCTTTATGTAGAGTTCTATTCGTTAATCCCACGTGGCTTGCAAATATTCACTCAGGAATAATTATTATTACATAGGACTAAGATGTGACTATACCTTTACTATGGATTACTGGTGCTTATGTGCTTATATTTTCAGTGTTAAACTTGGGCATCATTTAGTGGTTTGTCCTAGGGTTTCCAAAACTCTGGGTCTTATGACCTCTACAAGGGGGTACAGCGGGGTTATGGGAAGTTGCGCAAAACATGTGAAATTGGTAAAAATGAATACGCAACAGAAGTCTTATAATAGTATATTCTGTTTGGACCATCATATTGTTGAATGTAAGAACCTCAGTTAGTGGTTCGATGCAGAGTAGTGCAGGATGTTCTTCTGATAAAATAGTATGAAGTCTGTACTTGGGTGTGTCTAGATTTACCTTATACAAAACAAGTTCTATTAAAAACGCTTGTGTGCCATGAAACTCAAGTATCCATATGTGCACACAGCGCTGAATTGGGACTCTGGATGTGTCAGCAGAAATCAGACCAGAAGGGAATGTTGAGCATTGCATGATCATAGAAGATGTGTTGTTTAGTCTGTGGAGCTCAGTTCTTGCCAAGGAATGATTTAGGAAGACTGCTTCGTGAGAAGGACAGTGGCAAGTTATTCAGTGACATTCTCAAAGAAAATGTGGGAATGTGACACATGAGACATGGGTTTACATCAGTGGATTCAAAACCAGCATGTAGAGTGCTCTGAAGTGCTGGCTGTGGAGCTCTAAAGTCTTTAAATTGATTGCAACATCAAAGGGGAAAGAAGGAACCTCAGGTTTATCTTTAAGAGTGTGTTTTGAGAAAACTTGAAGCCTTAAAAAAACAACAAGACTTGAGTACTCAAACTGGCAATGTTGATACAGATATCCTTCAGATTTCGTATCTCTGAATCACCACAATGTAAAGCACATACAGTTGTGGAAAACCATATACTTGTGGCTTCAAATGTTAGTCTAATGCAGTTAACAAATTGAAAACTGCCTTTATCAAATAAGTTTGTTTCGTGTTGTATTAGTAACATGGATGAGGATGTTCAAGAGCAACTACTTTCAAAACTTGGGAAAAGAGACTTCATAAGCCTTTCAATGTGCTGAATCAATTGATGCCTCTGATGCAGCACAGATTTTAGCATTTGTGAGGTTTGTTTTTAAAGGGTCTGTTGAAGACTTGCTTTTCTGTAAAGTTGAGCCATGTATACACAACAGACAAATGCATATTTGAGACATTTCAGGAATCAAAGATTTCCACATTTGTGGGGAGCATTCTATTGTAATTTGCGTGAGCAGTGTCAAGATGACAACAGGAAAGAATAGAGACCTAGTCCTGCAGACCCAAAACATCACATCTAATGCTTCATCGCTTTGTTGTTTTTCCTACAGCAAGAACTTGGAAGTTAAGAAAATTCCACAAAGATTGCACCACTCGTTTAAGAAACTTATAGAGAAGTGAATTTCTTAAAAGTTGTCCAGTGAATACCTGACTGTTTCCATTGTTCTGATGGGTTCCTTTCACCAGCAACTTCTTTCATGCTGAAGGGAGGTGGCTTTCACATGATAAAGTGCTAAGTCGACTCTCAGTTAAGACCAAGATGGCATGTTTTCCTGAATCATCCCTTGCTGAAACCTTCAGCATATTGGGCAACATGCTTATCCTAACTAGTTGACGTGTTTGGGCACCTAAATAAGCAGAACTTTCTCTTTGGGAGTGGACTAGGAATGCTGCATGCATGGTTCCTAATGTACAGCACATGGAAATTGGCCATCATGAGCGCAAAGAGAAACGTTGAGTTATTTGCCCTTATTTCAAATTTATAAGCTGTAAGAAACCAGTCAAGAATGTATAAATTAAAAACTGAGGGAACTTAAAACTCAGCTAGGAATACAGTCCTGTAACTGGCTTTGGAGGGGGTGGGGGGAGAGTTGGATCACCGGTTCTTTCATCCAGCATGTTATTGATTTGTCTGCATTGACTAGGCTAGTGCAAGTCATAAGAATGACCACACTGGGTCAGACCAAAGGGCCATCTAGCCCAGTATCCTGTCTTCCGACCGTGGCCAATGCCAGGTGCCCCACGTGGAATGATCAGAATAGGTAATTATCAAGTGATCCATCCCCTGTTGCCCATTCCCAGCTTCTGGCAAACAGAGGCTAGGGACCCCATCCTGGCTAATAGCCATTGATGGGCCTATCCTCCATGAATTTATCTAGTTCTTTTTGAACCCTGTTATACAGTAGTCTTGGCCTTCACAACATCCTCTGACAAAGAATTCCACAGGTTGATTTGTCATAGGAGAGACGTGTCAAACTGACAGTCTTGGCCTATGACAAGACCCAACAACTGACTTTAGGTAGGAACTCGGATTTGTGGCTATCGCTGATAAAGGAGGCATCCATCTTAAGCTGCAGATGCCTTGAAAGTGTAATTTTTTTTGTTCTCATCTCTCAGAGTCCAGTTTCTCTTCAGTGGTGGAAATTAAAAATGAAGTATGACAATCATTTGTCAATCAAAAACGACTTAAGACCACATGTTTTTCCCCAGTTCAGTCTTATGCGAAACATCTTTAATTAGAACAAGTTCATCCATCATACTCACAATTTTGTATATTTCAAAAAAATTGTGGCTCCTTTTTAACTTTTTAGTTTTGGCATGGTTAAAGTTACAAAACTTCTCCCATTTATGGCTGCCATTAGAGGGCTTAGGGAAGGTGTTTATTTTAGTTTATAAAGGGCAAGCTAAGCGAACCCTGGTCTATTCCTAAAATTTGGTAAAATAGGACATGTTGCTTAATATATAGAAGTAGATTTCCTTCTGATTATTGATACCTTTTGCAAATCCCCCCCCCCCCCCCAAAAAAAAACAACCAAAAAAACCAATAAAAATCAGCTATAGATCCTACTCAAGTTCTGTGCTTCTATGGGGTTCTCAGCTTCATGTTGTTAGCAGTAGTCGGAGTTCTGTTTAAACTGAATTCTACACGTTCTAAAAGTAATTTTTTTTTTATACTTCCAGTAAAGAGACTAGAGGTGTTTGGATATAAATCCCTGATGATTATAATTGAGATTTTTGTGATTTACTATTAATATATTGCTCTTCTGTATCATATTCCATCCAAGGATCTCAAAGCATTTTACATTAACATAAGATCCCTTTCAGAAAAGTATTCCTTACTTTTCACTGGGAAAAACTAAGGCATTGAAACTGAAGCATAGAGAGGCCAGGAAATTGTCCAAACCTTCATAGCAAGGTCACTGCAGAGCCAGGAATAGATCCTAGAACACCTGACTGCAAGTCTTGCACTCTACCACAACGATTTCTTTTTGTATTTCAACTTAACTCAGTTAAGAACAGAGGTTCCTCCCAGAGCTTGTTACTTTTTTAACTGAAATACTTTGTCTGTTGCTTCTGTCTATCTAAGGTACTTGTATGGTCCCCAGCACTGTATCTGAGCACCTCTCAGTCTTTAATATGTTTGTCTTCACAATGCCTTTGTGAGGTAGGAAAGTGCTGTTAGCCACATTTTACAGATGGAGGAACTGAGATGCAGAAAGACTAAGTGACTCTCCCAAGGACAGACAAGAAGTCTGTGGCAGAGCTCTCAAGTCCCAGGCTAGTGCCCTAACCGCTGGGCCATCCTTCTTCTGTTTGCACGGTTGATGATATTTTAGCAAAACCTGAGACCATATCATGTGGCTCCGAAAGGTACTTCTGGCCTTTGGTTTCAAGACTTAATTGGGTTTTTATTTTAGTTAATATTCCAATCCATATGTAGACGCTTGTGAGGCAAAATGTAGACAGTGTAATAACAACTTGCAATATGTGGATGAGATGAAATAATCTCTTCGGTTAAATATTTAAATTTTCTTGCTTAAAAAAAACAGGTAACAGATGATTAAATTGAATCTATGCAAGTTAAAACTCTTTGAGATTTAGACTAATGTAGGTCTGAAAAATAATCTCTCAGTACAAATACCTTTAGTACTGGAAATACTTAATAGTTAGTATCTTGGGGCCAAAATCTGCTCTTAAAAACTTGCATGTGATTTCACTGGGATCTGCATTCCCGTATTTGAAAGCAGAATTTGGCTCTTAATCATTTGCTTTGAAATGATCCTGTATGGAAATTTCATTTTGGTTCAGTCTGTTTTCATTTAGGCTGTTTCCACTTTCCTCTTCAGAATGCCAGTGAACTAAACTGTTAATTTTACATGCTGGAGTAGGCTTCTCACCTTTAAGAGGGAAAAGGGAAATAAGGGCCTGATCCTGCAGTCCTTATGCAAGCAGAATGCTACTGGAGTCACCGAGAACCTTGTCTAAGAACTGCAGGAAAAGGTCTTCTGAAAAACTTGTGCAATACCACTTTGTTACTTAACACTATTTTCTGACAATAACCACAAAGATCAGTGAATCTGCAGTTTTGTGTCACTGAATTGCTAGATCAGTAACGCAGTTTTATTTTTAAATAAAAATGAACACTATTTCTAGCCAGTAGAATGTTGGTGTATACATTCATTATTTTCTGTTTATATTGAATTTCACTTCTCTCAACATGTATCAAGTATGTTATCTATAAAGTTTTCTGTATGATTCTAGGTGAACAGTAATTTGCACCATTGTGTTCTTTTAAAGGCAAGAGGTGTGTGTTTGCTTTAAATCAAAGTATGAGATCACATCAGGTACTCTGCATAATAGTAGCAGCACTATTTAAGAGTCTCAGTTCTTCCAATATACAGTAAAAGCTCTATAAACCGACATTTCTGATTTTAATTGAAATTCCAATGTATAGTCTGGTTGGTGCAGGGCTGGCAGGGAGTTGGAGTGTGGAGTGCGGGCTCTGGGAGGGAGTTTGGGTGTGGGAGGGGACTCGGGGCAGCGGGTTGAGGCATGGCAGAGGTGCGGGCTGCCAGATCCGGGGGCTGCTCACCTCGGGCAGCTCCCTGCAGGTGGCGACCTGTCCTGGCTGCTCGTAGGTGGAGGCACAGCAGGCAGCTCTGCTCACTGCCTCCACCCGCAGGTGCTGTCCCCGCAGCTCCCATTGACCGTGGTTCCCAGCCAATGGGAGCTGCAGAGCTAGCACTCGGGACAGGGTGGGGGCAGTGCATGGAGCTGCCTCTGCTTAGGAGCAACTAGGATAAGTCGCCGCTTGTGAGTAGCTGCCCAAGGTGAGCACGCCCCAACCCACTGCCTCGAGTCCCTTCCTACTCCCACAAACTCTTTGTGCCTGCACACCTGCGCTGCACTCCGTGCCCCCCCCTTGCGTTCAAACTCCCTTCCTCTTAATTAACTGTCATTTTTCACTTACCAGCACCCACTAGTTCCCCAACATGCCGATAAAACAGTTTTACTGTATTGCTTTGTTTCTCAGGGCCTGAGCTGAGATATACAAAACTTGCCTTGGGCTGAAACTTGGCATATTAGGTCTTAGTGTTGATGAGGTGTTTTTTCTTGAAAAGAAATGGAAAGCAACCAACTTGATTTGCTTGTTTAAATTATGAAATGCGAAGCAAAACAACTTGTAGCATGTGTTATATCTCAAAAGTATCCTCCCTCCCTCCCCCTCATTTTTTAAACGCATCTTTTTAAAGCCATTTATCTAAATTGTAGACAAGTTCTCTTGGATACATTAAGAAAAAGGTTATTCTTGCTAAGTTTAATTTAGAAACTTCTTTCAGTGCTTGATGCACTTTGGGCCCAAATATTCTGTGCACACAGTCTGAATAAAGTGTTGTAGTCAAGGGAATAAAATCTTTCCCCCTATGTCATGGAGCTACTCTGAAACCACTGCTAATTTCTCAGTTGCTGCACCTCTCCTTCAATGGGGGCTCCTGGCGAGTGAATTTATATATATAAAAATGGGAAGAAAGGTTTTTAAGGTCAGGCTTGACAAAGCCCTGGCTGGGATGATTTAGTTAGGAATTGGTCCTGCTTTAAACAGGGGGTTGGGCTAGATGACCCCCTCTGGTCCCTTCCAACCCTGATATTCTTTGATTCTATGAAAGGACTTTTTCTACTTAGACATTATCCTACTGCATTTGTGACATCAGTCCCGTCCTTGCTGCAGGCTGTAATGTCATAAATAAAGGATTGTGATTTCTCCCCCCATCTAATTCTTCAAGGAACACATTATTTTTTTCTTCTCTGGCCCAATATATTTCATGTTAAATCTGTGTGAATGCAGTTAGCAATTATAATCACTCTGTTTATTTAATATACATTTAACATTTCATAATATAAAGTATTTCAGAGTGACTAAGTCGTCATGACCATGCCTTTCATGACAAATGTCACTGGGACTAACTGTCAATGAGGAATTCTTAAGTAAATGAGAACTCTGAAGTAAAGGTACTTGAAATGCATGAAATTACTGGTAAAAAAATAATTTTGTCTGAATGGTTTCTCATCCTTGTTACTGGAATGAAAAGTGACGCTTGTTAAAGATAAAACATAAAGGTTTCATAGGAGCCATTATATTCTTGGGGTTAAAAAGTTGCTAACAGAAACCTGAAAACAAGTATAATTTTTCATAGCTTTTGTAAACAAACATGGAAATTGCATGCACAAATAAATTCAGTTTGTAGTTTATTTGCTTAGTCTTGACAGAATTCAGTTGGATTTTTTATAATTTTGATGGATAATATCAATGTTTATTTTTAAACATCTTATTTTTATCTATTTAAATTTTCACAGATGCAAGGAATAATGGGGTGGGGAATGTCAAGCAATTATTAAATGACAGTAGACTCTTAGACTATTAAAACATAGATTTTCA
Organism: Chelonoidis abingdonii; assembly: GCF_003597395.2. Lineage (NCBI taxonomy): Eukaryota > Metazoa > Chordata > Testudines > Testudinidae > Chelonoidis > Chelonoidis abingdonii. The sequence continues at coordinate 151,041,695 of NC_133772.1, read as the reverse complement.
ACATAACATGTCAAAATATACAACGGAAATATCCATAAATGAAAGTTCTCAAGCAGTGGGGTGTTTTTGTTTTGTTTTGTTTTTGCTTTGCCTAGTTGTACCATTTAGATTGTTATTGATGGAAATATTTTTGTCAGCTTCCATGTGTACAGTGAAATTATTGATAAAAATCTAGTCCTTCTAAGCCTATTTATACTCTTAACTTTACTCAGGCTGCCATGACTTTATTTTTAGATTGAAGGACCTATTTCTAGAGGCTTGTCTTGTATACAAATTCCGCTCCCATTGGAGTTCTGTGAGGGATGATGGTAAATTCTGTTTATGTCACTTTGAGAAACACTATAAAGAGTGATGTTGATAAAGTTTCCCATCTGTACTTTGGATATATGTTTGAACTGTATATATAATTTTATAGTGCAAGCTATTATTTGTTACTTTTGTGTATGTAAGATTGTAATTTAAAAGGCAAACAAATTCACTTTTTTGTTGTTGGTATTCATTGTATATCGCATACTTAGAATGTACATAGATATATGTTTGTCTTTAAGGCCATGGTAGGTGAGGAGTGTGTAGGTGCCATCGTCTGCAAGTTGGATATGCACAAAAAGATGTTCCGCAGAGGTTATATAGCCATGTTAGCAGTGGATTCCAAATACAGAAGAAAAGGCATTGGTAAGAATAGCCTCTCCATGTTCTTATTCAAATTCTAATAACCCTGTTGGGATGGTTGTAACTTTTGGAATAGAACATTGCCACAAAAATAACAGGCTTCTGCAGAGGTAAAAGATTGTTTTCCTAGAAAGCTTTTTTCTTTAATTCAGAATAACTTGAAGTTATTTGGAGACTGTATGCGCTTACTATTGTGTCAAATATTGTATTTTACAACTTTGGCGTTGCAATAACTAATTCTAGTTAGTTTTCCAATGAAAAATGAAGAACAATTTTATTTCATTTTTTACTTGACCTTTTTTTAACTAGGAGACTGTTTACCCAAGAAAAGTCCTATTTTCTGGTGGTAGCAGTCTCCCCAAAACCAAGTCTAGAAAAGCAACACGTACTTGCTACCTTCCTGGAGAGTTCTTGATGTGCACTTAAATTCTTGGGTGTATTGAATAATTGGTAAATTTGGCATAAGTCTGAAATGAAAGATACCCTGCGACCTCAATTTCTTTTGTAAAATGTCAGTGCCAAATAGCAAAAGAAATGGATAACTTGTGTAGCCGTGTTTGCACATAAACCTATTCCCAACTTCCTACTCACGATCCGGGTGAGCTGCTTTACTAAATTCTTCCTGTGGCTCCTCTTGATCAAATGTGCCACATGCTGCCCTTTGGGGAGCCATAAGTATAGTTAATTACAGCATGTATACTTAAAAAAATCTCTCCTCTTACGAGGTCAACCAAATTTGAGATAGTTTGTTGGACAGTTTCCTTAACATCCATGCCAGGAATTTCTTCCTTGTTATCTTCACTTACCAAATCAACGTTGAACTACTTTTTTAATAAGCCATCCTGAAACATTATCTTCTATTTTGCAAGTACTTTTGAAACTTAAAATGTGTATGTCAGCATTTCAGGACAAGGATATGCTTTGCTACGAATTTGTTATAGAGCAGACTCTTGCTTCCTATATGTTTTAAAGTCTGTTTTGGTTATGGAGGACAGAGAGCATGACTTGTAACAGAAAAATATAGGGCAGTATCGTAAAATATTTCTGTTGTGCTTCTCCTCCCCTTTCTCTTCCTGCAGCTCCTCCAAATATGACACAACATCAAAACAAGTTTCACCGCAAGTGCACAAACAATCTTGAATGTAGTCTTGGTTTTTATAAATGCAAAATTTTGCCAATGTCTGACCTACATAGGCTTTCAAGTTTGGGGCCAATAATGACTGTCCTTATATAGTCACAATAGTATGTAGGGGAAAGGATACAGGGAGATCACTCTCGCTCCTTTCCCTCGAGCACTGTCATGCAGGAGGCACCCAGATGCTTGGGAACACAAGGGGATGCCAACTAGTGCTACATTTATGACCACAAAGCATGCAGTCTCTGCATGACTTCTCCCCTTCTCTGCCCCTCCTGTATCCTGGTCATGCAACATCAGAGTAGCACTGGCTTCACTTCTTTTTAAAGTGAAGCAAATCCAAAGTACCTTCCCTCAGTACCTCTCAAGATGTTTTTTCCCCCCACAAAGAGTACCATCACTCAGGAGATTTACCTTTTCATGTCTCTAGCATATATCAAACTTTTTGTAAGAGGTGAAATTTCATCCTCTATGTCTATGGGGGGAGGGATAGCTCAGTTGTTTGAGCATTGGCCTGCTGCTTAACCTAGGGTTGTTAGTTCAATTCCTGGGGTGGCCATCTAGGGGTCAGGGGCAAAAATCTGGGGACTGGTCCTGCTTTGAGCAGGGGGTTAGACTAGATGATCTCCTGAGGTGCCTTCCAACCCTGATATTCTATGATTTAGTTGCTACTTTAAACATACAATCTATAGATAGTTTCAGAGTGTTTTTTTTCTTTTCTTAAAGGGCAATCCTTTTGCGAGAGAAATGTTCCTCAAATATGCTCAAAGAGGGACTCCAAACATAAGTGCAACAAAAGAGACTTAAACAAGTCTCGAAATTTATCTTTATTATGTAAAATATGAGGATATTTTTAAACATGAGAAGCCTGTTTTATAACACCATCCTGGCAAAGAAAAGACCTTCAGATTCCAAGGAGAAGCTTGTATATGTTATATAATACCTCTAGACCTATTATATTCTCATGGGTGGCATGTAGAAGTCTTTGCAAACACAGAATAGTTAGTATATGTTTAAAGGCAATTTTAATGCAAAACCTTGAAAGCAAACAGTGAATGTGCAGTTCAGTTTCAGATATAGTGACTGTTATATGCCACTGTGCTGTGCATTGAAATGGAATATGTGAATATAATAATAAAATTAGTCATCTGTAAATCTCTTTAAAAAATCTATACCTGTATTTTACTTTATTACTCTATTTTCCAGGTACAGATTTGGTTAAGAAAGCTATTTATGCCATGGTTGAAGGAGATTGTGATGAGGTAAGTTTCTATAGGTGCTCAAAAATTTTGAGGAAGTACTCTGTGCAGTGTTTGTGTTCTTCTCCATACCCATGGATTTCTTTTATAGGCATTCTTTTAGACACTTGATTTTCTTGTAAGCAACTCTTCCATTTATTGTAGGAGATGGGATACCTTCAAAAAGACAAACTGAGGAGTATTTTTTCAAACTTAAGTTTAGTTAACTATAACATAATGTACAAATAATAAGATTTAACACTTTTTTGATATTTACTACACTAAACAGTTAGATACATCTACTGAAGTTTGATTCATGTGCTCCTGGCTCCCAAACAGAATAAAGGCCAGTGTTGAACAGAGAGAATTTGTTTTGGAATTTGAGTTGGTTATTGTACCTAATTCTTCATTGCATTCAGGATATGTGAGGTTAAATACTGAAACAGTATCAACTGTAATACTGTAAAACATGGTCTTATCAGAGTATCATCGAATTGTCCAAAAGAAATCTCTAGAGAGTGCTTCCCAATAACACAGAATTATCACAAAATCATAGAAGTGATTGTGTATATTCTCTTCAAAGAATTTAGTAAAACTATTGCAGTATCATAAAATCAAACTTTACTTTCTATATCTTACGTTTTGTTAATATCCCTTTGTATCTTTTTTGCAAAATTCTTCTAACTAGATGAAAACTTATGAGTTCTATTTGACTATATTAGAAGTAACTAATGTAGTCTTAATATGATTGGGTGAAGAGGAAAAATAAGAGAGGAAGAGAATAAGGTTCTTCACAGGCTGCTCTGTTTATTCCAGCTATCTATTCCTTAACACTCTTTCCTTCACTCAACGGTATAGAACCATGAACCTGTTGTCCTTAATGTAAGTGATTTTAAAACACTAAATCGTCGTCATAGTTCCTCAGGGAGGTTAGCCAGTCCTTTGATCTTTCTAGGATATCCTGATTAGCTGTGCACCCTGCTAATGAAGTATTTAGGTATGTTATGGAAATTTGAACTAAAAATTTCAGGTTTTCTTTAAAAAACAAAACAAAAAAATCCCTTCTAGGATATATTAAATTTTGTATCTCTCTCTCCAAATCAAGGCTACTGATAAACTCTGCCACTTTTTGTATAATCCTTTTGAAAACTTGTTCCTTGTTTTTCCCCTCATCCTTATTGCCAATATCTTGGACTATGCCATGGTCAGCTCTCATCTCAATTACTACATCCTCTTCCTCTGGCCCTCTCATTTCTGGGATTGTGCCTCTCAGTTATAACTCATGTGCTTCTGCTAAAATAGTTGTCCTCCTCCACAGCTCTTACCTCTACCACCTCCTTGAGTGGTCTTCAGATTTTGTTCTATAGTTCATTGAAACCCTCCTTCTCCCCAGGGCCCTTCAGAGCTCTGATCTAACTGCATGTCCTTTTCTGTCACATGCCTGCTTATGACCTATGCTTTGGCAACTTAATGAAGTTTGATAAGTCTCCATTTCCTTTTCCCATAAGCAGCTCCATGTCTTGTCCCATGTTTTCCTCTATTCTTGAAATATACTTCCCAATCCTGTCACTATATATCCCTCTCCTTGTTCAAATACTTCTTCAGTAATACCTCTTCAGTACTTCCTCATTTTTATCAGTCTTCCATTGCTGATCTCCAGTATGACCTTGAATATGATCACCATTTACAGATAGATAGCAATATTTCCCCTGTCACATTAAAGATTGAGAGGATCTTAGCTACTATGGTATTTGTCACAACAGCCTTGTGATATAGGAAGTGCAATTATCGCCATTTTCTAGATGGGGAACTGAGACCCAGATAAGTGCCCAAGGTCACACTGGAAATTTGTAGCACGGCAGGGAGTTGTAACATCATCTTCTGAGTCACAGGCTAGTGCGCTAACCATCCTTCTTCATTAATAAATGATTTTTTTTTTTAAATGAGAGGAACTAACAAGCCCATACATGATATTAAGTACCTCTCATGAGGTTTTCCTGTTGTAATCTTTATATTCCTTGTCCCATACCCCTTATTGTTTCTATTTCTCACTGTGTAAAATTTAATGTTAACTACAAGTTCCTCAACACATGGACCCAAATTTAACACATTTCATTTTTGTTAAATGCTATGCCCCTCTGCTGCATGTATAAATTTCCATGTTTGGTCAATTATATACTTTTCAAACTGTCCTGTAAAATGTGCTGCATTCTAGGTTTCATTGTGATGTAGTTTATTTATGTTAATATCGCATAATAATATCTACAGTAATATAGCAAATATGTCTTGATATTTTTTCTTTTCCTTGGCACTAAGTCTGGGTGTAGGTGTGTAGGTGACTTCCTCCAGATGCTTGTGGTGCAGCAATAACAACTTTGGCTACTTGAACCTCCTGATATATTTCAGAAAAGTTTTCGCTCATGACCCGGATTGGAAAAATCCACAGACCTACTCATCACTGGAGAGTGGGAAGCTTCCTCTGATGAGCGAGGAAGCCCATACCACCCATTTCTGCAAAATTTAAGTTTTTTTAATTCTTATTTAAGTTTCTAGTCCTTATGATTGGTACATAGCCAAGCAAGTATGAAATGATGCAGCATTAGAGCTTGTCTTCCTGAGCCTATAGATTGCTGCAGTACCTCTGCTGCTGTTAGGTTTTTTTCCAATCAGTGGCAAAGAGAAATTAACAAATATTGTTCAGTTTCACTGCTGCTTTTCAGAATGGTGAACAGTAAGGGAGAGAAATGTAAAAAATCTTATTTTTGTTCAAAAGCATGCTTGAAAAATTAGCATGTTGTCCCACGTGCAAACATCAAGTTTTCCCAAGTGCCTGTTTGTTCACCCACTTAAATATGTTTAGATGCATCTTTGAAACTTTATCTGTAAATCTTACCATGGAACAAAGGTGACAAAAATACCATGTTCCCATAATACTTGAGCAAGTAATCTAACAAGTTTGTACAACACCTTTCAAAGTATTGAAGTGCAAAGGGTAGATTTTAGGAAACAGTAGGTGAACTGTGATATACATTTAGTACCTAAAGTATATGGTGGTGCCCATTCGTGGTGTTTGAAAGTTTGCTGCAACAGCATAATGGTAGCTGTAAAAAGTTTCATCTGTTTTGCTTTCCGGTAATAACGAACTAGGTAAACATACAAAGTTCCAAGGTAGAATAGGCTATTTGAAGCCTCGTCTACAGTACTGTGGTAAGTCGATCTAAGTTACGCTACTCCAGCTACATGAATAACGTAACTGGAGTCAATGTAGCTTAGGTCAACTTGCCATGGTGTCTACCCTGTGCTGCGTCGACATGCTCCCATGGGCTTAACTTACTCTTCTCATTCTGATGGAGCAGATTGGAGAGCGCGCTGCTGTCGATTTAATGGGTCTTCACCAGACCCATTAGATCAACCCTCTCTGCGTTGATCACAGCAGCGTCGATTTCCAGTAAGTGAAGACATGGCCTAAGGCATTTTGTGCTTAACATACTTTGGTCAAAAGGCCATTTTGAGATAGAAGTAAAATTTAAGTCCAAATTAGCAGAGTTTCTCAAACAGGGGTCGCCGCTTGTGTAGGGAAAGCTCCTGGCGGGCCGGACCGGTGTGTTTACCTGCCGCGTCCGCAGGTCTGGCTGATCGCAGCTCCGGGCCAATGGGACCTGCTGGAAGTGGTGCAGCCCCGTGCCACTTCCAGCAGGTCCCATTGGCCCAGAGCAGCAATCGGCGGCCAGTGGGAGCCACAATTGGCCAGACCTGCTCACGGGGCAGGAAAACACACTGGCCCGCGCCAGGGGCTTTCCCTACACAAGCGGCCCATGTTTGAGAAACCCTGAAATTAGTGTCCATGTGTGTAAATTTAACATTCTGGCAAGTCTCTAAATTTCACTAATGTAATTTTTGACATTATGGTTTCCTGAGATACTTAATGATACTGAATTTTGATGATGATAATTCAAGATTGTGGACTAAAGATCTTGGGGACCTAAATGAGGCAAAGTTTATCATAGATTATGGTAAATTAGCATAATTTATTGACGTGATCTGAGAGCAATCTGTAGAAAATGTGGTCTACCAGAAACAATTTTAAAAGCTATGCCTCTGAATTACATAATTACATGAATTACTGTGACTGTATTTGCATAGCCCCAAACTGTGCTAAAAGTGAAAACTCAATGGTTTGATAAAAAGTCAAATATGTGTCTCTTTTTGAGTTCATGAACACTCAACTGCTTAGGTGCTATAAGCATTTCATTAGTAAAATATCTTGGAAGAGTATTTTCAATGACTTTCACTGGGAGTTGGCCACTGAACCACTCTGTGTTTGAAAACTCCCCTTAATGCAGATCTGGCTGAAAAATTGCAGCACTTAGGGCCATCTTGTAGATTTGTTTTCACTTCTTGAGGGAATTTGATTCTTTAAAGCAAAAAATGGTTTGCTCATTAACGTCTAATCTTTCATAGTAATCTACGTATAACATTTAGTACTTGCACAGTGTCTTACATCTTCATAGCACTGAATAACTGCTAACTAATCAAAATAAATTGGCAGTACATGCTAAAAATACTTAACATTTTCATAATTTTTCTGAAAGTTAGGAAAGAAAATTGCTTATACAAAATGTGAAAAGGAATTGCAGCTTTTCACAAGCAGCCTCACTGAAACACAGCTGAAAGTCACCATGAATGCTATTACCAGCTAGGTTGGTCTTTAGCATCATAAATACACGTACTAAATAATAAAGTGTGACACTTTATTTATCTCACTGGGATCACAACTTTGTCGGCAAAACTTGAGAGTCCAGGAATCTAGTTGCATGAAATGTTGCATCATAATGTGGCCTTTTTATTGTATGTGTTGGATGATGTATGATATCATGAAATAGTTCAGATTATTCATAGGAAATGTGAACTTTCTTCAGAAACTTTATGCATCTGGACTCATGCAGAGGGACGGAGGAGATGATGATTCTGGGTTATTAAAAGAATTAACAGGCATACTTGTACATCGAAAACATATTGGTTGTAGGAGATGGTCTAGGACAGAAGTGAGTGGGAACGCTGAACACACAGTCTTGCATTTGAAACTGAATACAGGAATGGGACAAGTCTTTGCACAGCCACACCCCTCCAAACCAAATGAAACATGAACAAAAACAACCAAGAGAATGTAATTGGGCTTCTTGATTATGTACAGAGATACATTCCAGTATCACTTGCATATCGTTTCTTCAAGCAGGGTGACTTAGGTCCTTCTTGTCTGCAAGATACATATATCTAGTTTATTCAGTGTTTAATATTAAGCTTTTTCCAGCAGTATAGTTGATCAGTTTTATATTTAATTGAAGGTTAAAATTACACAAGATTACACTAACCTTCTAAACTGGAAGTATCAATAGTAATGAGATGGCATGGTCCAGTGGCCAAGGCACTGGCTAGGAATAACGAGGCCAGAGTTCTATTCTTGGATGAACCAGTAATTTGCTGTACTTCTAATTATTTAATCTATCCCCATCAGTTTTTCCATCTGTAAAATGGGGACAAAAATACTTAAACCCTGAGATTCCATGGTGATGTGTGTTATAAAAGAACCTAGATAGAGCTGCTGTTGCTTTGTAGAGCATCAGAAGTCAGCCTTTTTGTTTTACTTATCGACCCTGGAAAAGCTGGCATTCTTAAAATCAGAGCTCCCTGCCTTATTTAATTTTTTCAGTAATTTTCACTTTGTATGACACTATCTATCCCTTCTTATGGTCTGATGTAAACAAGTGTACTTCAATATTGTCTATTTCATTGCGTCTTGGAGAATGGAGAACTGAAGTACTGGGATTCCAGCAAACCTGAATTTCAACATTTAACCACTCTTAAATAAGTGACTTGCAGGTGTGGTTGGCAGCCCTTTGGAGCTGCTTGCAAGTCGTCATGAATATGCAAAGTTGAAACTGGACACAGACATGTTATATTACTCCACCAAGTTGCTAAACTTTAGTGAGAATGAATGCTGTTTGTAGACAGATTTCAAAAGACAAGGAGCTTCCTGCTCAATGTTACTTATGTGGGTCATAGTTCCTGACCTCTACAATGCTTGGCTTTAATCTGAGCTCAGATGCAATTTAAGGCTTTTAGTTGTAATTAAGTAGAAAATAAGGATTGATTCTTTAGTTCTAAGTTACTACTATTTCAATAAGTGATTGAGTCAATGTTTATTTAATCAATTCAAGTTAATATGGTAGTACTAATGAGCCCAGTCAGAAGTCCTGATGATATGATTCCAGTGAAGTAACAAGGTGTACTGAAAACCAGAAACTCAATGTCTAATTCTTCCAGGAGGCTTAGAATTGAATTAACATGTCTCCCAAATATAGATACCGCAAACTGACCACCATGTTTTAATTACCATGGATGATATTATTTTTGTTTTTTATTTTACATCAGTTTGTCTTTGCTTATTTAAAAAATTGAATTATTTTAGCCTTCTCTTCCTTTTAATTTTCCTGCTGTGTCTATCTCAGAATGTGGTTTATTTGTGAGGGGATTAAGGTGGGAATGAATGGCTGGAATATGTGGTCGGAGATGTTTTAGATTTGGCCATTAGTCAAACATATAAATTGAATGGATATGTATTACGTTTTAATATATGCATTCAGAGTTCACGGTGAGCACATTTTAAGTAAATTAAAGTGGCTGCTCATACTTTTGGGCCCTGTCTTTTCCATTGCCTTGTATTATGTGTAACCATTTCTACCTGTGCAAAGTGGATGTGAAATGCTACGGTTGGACAGCGTTAGAAGCTCTTTCTTGAGCTTCAACAAAACAGCTGATTCCTAGTTTCCTGCAAATATTGTGCAAAATGTTGCTTTAATTCCGTGGTCTCTATAGCATGCACATCATTTTAGTATTAAATGCTTTTTTGTATTTAATATGTAAATTCACTTGATCATGGATTAATCTGTAATCTGAAGAACTTGTCATTTTCATTTTGATGAGCAAATATTGTGTGTTCTTGTGCATACACAAACCATTTTTAATGTTAAAATAAGATCCACTTGAGTTTTGGATGAATTTTGTGAAAGTGTGTATATTTTATAAATTTAGATGAGGGCTAGATTCTCTGATGTGCCAGTGCTCTGCTCAGTGCAGCTGAAAAAAGGGAAAGAAGAGTGGAACCAATGCTGACTTTATGACACCTTTGTACTCCTCCGTGACTGGGGCCAATGTGGCTCTCAGTGTAACTTGGGCCAGGCTCAGGTTTGCTGTAAATTATACATGGCTGCCATACTTTCCAGGGGGCCTTTCCACATCCAGCAATTGCCAGAGCACAAAGGAATAGAAAAAAACAGCTCTCCATGCTCAACCAATGTCAGGAGTGTCTGGGAGTGGTGTAGGGCAAACTGTGTGACACTTGGGAATTTCCCTATATAGAATCTAATCCAGTCCCCTGCACTCATGACAGGACTAAGTATTATCTAGACCATCTCTGACATGTTTGTCTATCCTGCTCTTAATCTCCAGTAGAGATTCTACAATCTCCCTAGGTAACTTATTCCAGTGCTTAACCACCCTGATAGTTAGGAAGTTTTTCCTAATGTCCAATCTAAACCTCTCTTGCTGCAATTTAAGCCCATTGCTTCTTGTCGTATCATCAAATGTTAAGAAGAACAATTTTTTCCATCCTCCTTTAACAACCTTTTATGTACTTGAAAATTATCATGTCCCCTCTCAGTCTTCTCTTTTCCAGACTGAACAAACCTAATTTTTTCAATCTTCCCTCTTAGGTCATGTTTTCTAGACTTTTAATAATTTTTGTTGCCCTTCTCTGGATTTTCTCCAAGTTCTCAACATCTTTCCTGAAATGTGGCGCCCAGAACTGGACATAATGCTCCAGCTGAGGCCTAATCAGCACGAAGTAGAGTGGAAGAATTACTTCTCGTATCTTGCTTACAACACTCCTGCTAATACACTCCAGAATGGTATTCACTTTTTTTTTTTTGGGCAACAGTGTGATACTGTTGACTAATATTTAGCTTATGGTCCACTATGATCCCCAGATCCCTTTCTGCAGTACTCCTTCCTAGACAGTCATTTCCCATTTTGTACATGTGCAACTGATTGTTCCTTCCTAAGTGCAGTACTTTGAATTTCATCCTATTTACAAATGCAATAAGAACTTCAGACCATTTCTCCTGTTTGTCCAGATCATTTTGAATTGTAATCCTATCCTCCAAAGCACTTGCAACCCCTTCCAGCTTGATATTGTCTGCAAACTTTATAAGTGTACTCTCTATGCCATTATCTAAATCATCAATGAAGATATTGAACAGAACTGGACCCAGAACTGATCCCAGTGGGACCCCACTCATTGTGCCCTTCCAGCATGACTGTGAACCACTGATGACTGGTTTTCCAACCGGTTATGCACCTACCTTAGAATAGCTCCATCTAGGTTGCATTTCCCTAGTTTGTTTATGAGAACGTCATGCGAGACAGTATCAAAAGCTTTAGTAAAGTCAAGATATACCACGTCTACCACTTCCCCCATCCACAGGGCTTATTACCCTGTCAAAGAAAGCTATCAGGTCAGTTTGATACGATTTGTTCTTGACAAATCCTTGCTGACTGTTACTTATCACCTTATTATCTTCTAGATGTTTGCAGATTGATTCCTTAATTATTTGCCCCATTATCTTTCTGGGTACAGAAGTTAAGCTGAGTGGTCTGTAATTTGCCAGGTTGCCCTTATTTCCCTTTTTATAGATTGGCACTATAATTGCCATTTCCAGTCTTCTGGAATCTCTCTCGTCTTCCATAACTTTTCAAAGATAATTGCCAATGGCTCAGCTATCTTCTGAGTCAGCTCCTTGAGTATTCAAGGATGCATTTCATCAGGCCCTGGTGACTTGAAGACATCTAACTTGTAATTTTTAACTTGTTCTTTCCCTATTTTAGCCTCTGATCCTACCTCATTTTCACTGGCATCCACTATGTTAGATATCCAATTGCCCCCAACCTTCCTGATGAAAACTGAAACAAAGAAGTCATTAAGAACCTCTTCCATTTCCACATTTTCTGTTGTTGTCCAACCCCCTCCTCTCCCCCACCCCCCGTCATTGACCTATCCTTGGTCTTCCTCTTGCTTCTAATGTAGTTGTAGAATGTTTTCTTGTTCCCCGTATGTCTCTAGCTAGTTTGATCTCGTTTTGTGCTTTGGCCTTTGTAATTTTGTCCCTACATACTTGTGTTATTTGTTCATATTCATCCTCTGTAATTTGACCTAGTTTCCACTTTTTGTAGGACTCTCTCTTGATTTTTAGATCACTAAAGATTTCGCCTGGTTAAGCTGGGATGGTCTCATACCATACTTTCTTTCCTATGCAGTGGGGTAGTTTGCTCTTGTGCCCATAAGAATGTTCTTTGAAGAACTGCCAGTTCTCTTCAGTTGTTTTTCCCCTTAGACTTGCTTCCCATGGGACCTTGCCTACCAATTCCTTGAGTTTGCTAAAGTGCCTTCTTGAAATCCATTTTCTTTATTTTACTGTTCTCCCTCCTATCGTTCTTTAGAATCATGAACTCTACCATTTCATGATCACTTTCACCCAAGCTTCCTTCCACATTCAAATTCTCAATACAGCAGAAAGCAGCCATTTTAGGGGTCTAGGATCTGCCTGAACTTTGATTTGAGTTTGTACTACTTTTTCTATACATAAAAAATGTTCATGTAAATATTTGTTCTAACAAACGTTCATGGAAAGCTAAACTTGGCTCTATTGCCATATCTGTTTAATCACGTAGCTGAACTTGTTTTGGGCAAAGTGTAATTAGTTTACAAAGGTTAGAGCATTCTTTGAAAGATCTGAAAGTGTACCATGTGACTTAGGTATCTAACCATTCAATTTGAATAATAAATTCCAAATATCAAATACTTGATTGAAGCAATACAGCAAACAGATGAAATTTGATTGCACAAAATTTTAATCGATGTTGAATAACTGCAACATTTTTAAAAATTGGGTTCTATTTGGACAAAATTTAGTTTTTCTGTTCATTAAATCAACAAATTGTTTATGGGTAAACTGGCCCTGGCCCATTAGTCGATTAATCTAGAAGAGTTTTAAAACCGAACAGATTGCTGTGTAAATAATTTTTCTGAAACAATGCAACTCTTCTCAAAATTGACTTATTTTTTTCATTGTCTTTAAAGGTTGTCTTGGAAACAGAGATCACAAACAAGTCTGCTTTGAAACTTTATGAAAATCTTGGTTTTGTGCGAGATAAGAGGCTGTTCAGATACTATTTAAATGGAGTTGATGCACTGCGTCTTAAACTGTGGCTGCGTTAAAAGAAACCATCACATCAATCAACTGACTTCCCAACAACACAGAGTTGTCCTTTGCATGCAATGCAATTTGTACAGAATTGCTTTGCAGGTGGACTTCGTAATTTCCATGCAGCTCTTATCTGTCAGTGTCTCATTGAGTGTCGCACATATTTGTTGCACTTTGGCATGGCGCATTTGTTCTGAATTAAAACAGATTGCTTCAAACTTCGAGTTCTTTTGGTACCAGCAAGATGTGCCAGTTGATAGCCAAGATATGTTCATTCATTTGCAAGTCTACTGACACTATTACATACATAGTGAACACTTGATCAAAGAAACTGTATGTGGAACGCAACGCTTGGTTCCAGAAAAAAGCCAATGTAGATTGTAAAATTCTATAAGTATACTAACATTTCATACAAAACTTGCCATAGTTTTCTGGAAAAGGCTTCAATTTTAGGTTTTATTTTCAATATTGAATTTTCCATTCTTAAATATTGGTACCTCAGTGATTAGTGAATGAAAAAATGTATTGTAGGGTGGGGTGTGTGTTACAATGAGTAACAGTAACAATTAAATTGCGTCTGCCAGTGCCTGTATAGATAAGTATATTTGTCTTCACCTCTAATTTGAGTGCATGCTTTTTTTCTTTTACTTTTTTCAATTGTCTTTGCAAGCAAACTTCTGCTTTTATTTAAATTCTGAATTTGATAATAAATTATTTCAGATTTTTATAATTTGGATTCTTCTCCCAGAAAAGAGTTTGAAAGGCCCATCTTTTCTTATAGCAAGAAGTGTTATGCTATTTTGAAAAACCTTGAGTAGCTGCTAAAAAAAGAACCTGATGTCACCAGTAAATCTCTGCTGGTTTTGGATGCACTTTTTCTTTAAAAGAGGGATTTTAAAAAATATATAGAAAATTAATGTAAATTGGTATGATTTTATTTAATCAAAATTATCGCTAGATGCTCTGAGGAACAGCTATTTTAAAGTAGAACAATTTTTTCACTTTGATTTGGATTCAGGTTGCTTTGCTTCAGTGTTCTAAAATGCTTCAATCTTCGGTTCTAGATCTTTGAAATAAATGTCAAGGTGTATTGTATCCATTTTTAGCTGCTCTCACCTTCTCAAAACTTATTTGAGATAAGTTATTGGGGGGAGGGGTCTTTTTTTTCCGCCCTGCCCCTTTAAAATAAATGTAGCAGGGAAGGGACTTCCCTTTTTTAAATGGGATACATAGGTCTTACCAAAAGCCATTAACTTGTTCAGCGGTAATGCTGTGTTTATGCTGTCCTCATTGACCAGTGTGATATATGACCAACTTTATAAATGGACTGTATTTCATCCTGAAAAAAGATGACATTGGTTTATTTATATAAGTGGAAGAACCTAGGCAACCCATGAAAAAAGGATGAACTCTCAATGAGTCTGCTCTTCTGTACTGAGTGTAATCTTCAGATTTGCCTTATTACACTGTGTTTTTAGGGTTTGGTTAGTCATGTTTTTTAATTGTTATAATTACTGTACATTTAAAAACCCTACCTCCTGTAATGTTTGGAAAAGATCCCCTTGCAGGAAAACTGGATTTAAAGGAAAGCCAGCCTTATTTTGCACAGATGAACGTTCACATGGTGACAGGCATTTCTCACCATGTACAAATTGTGAATTGTATTTGAAAATAAAGATTTTTTTTTTTTTAAATTAAAATTGGCACGTGGAAGTTCTCTGCTTGTGGACACCATTTGTGCTTTTCACTTTTTCCATTTCTAAAATGAAACGAATCCTCTAAAATGGTGCCAGAATCAATGTAAATTGAAGACTCTTATTTGCAGAACAGGTATGTTATGGTCAGCGGCAGTGCATGTTTCTACCATACTGCCCTGTAATGTAATTCATGCTTGTTCTGATTCAAAAACTTCTAGGGATAAGAATATTGTTAACTGCTTTATCAATCGTTGCTTGGCCTCTTGTGAATATACTGTCAATAGGTGCCAATTGTGGTTAAGATTTCAGTGATATGGACTTCAGTCCACTAGAAACTGAACCGTCACCACAAACTTGTTTCCAATAGGTGTTTTGGTGTCCTATCAAATAACTGCTTTGGTTCATTTGGCACTAATATCCAGAGAGGAGATACTTCATGTCCTGTTACCAACTATTGGAGACTATGTAGGGGGTCCAGTGTTGGAAATTGCAAACCAGTCTGTCTTGTTCCATTGTTTAAAAAACAGCAAAAGAGAAGTCCTTTGCTGGTCAAATTTGAAAACACCTACTATTTAAATATTAAAAGCAGATTAAAACCTAGCTTACAATAGCTCATACAGGCTGTTGCACAAATACCACTTTTGAGCAAAATTCAAATACAATTCCGTCTAGCCATGGCAAGAAGTGGTTCTCACCATGCAAACTTTCAGAATGCTGAGCAAAATGGGTGCAACTTTCTTTTAAAAGTGTGCTGTCTACAATAGTCTAATATTGCTACTGTATCACACAGCATTCACTACAGAAGATACTGAAGCTGTACATATTGGTATTCAAAAAACTGGTAGTCTCACTTTGTTGCATGGGGGGGATGTCATGAATTTGCAACAAGATGAGAATGTCATTAACATGAAAACAGTTCAAATAGTACTTCAAATAGAGTCTAGCAAAAAAAGGCATAATCAGGGTTTCTTGGGGTTCTTTGTCTTTGTTGCCAAGACATGCTCCCTGCCCCTTTTGCATTGACAAATCTAAACTAAGGAGTTGGTATTAAGTCACTTTTATGTTTAACTTTATATTGCCTGAAATACTATTATTGGCTGACATGTCAGAGATGTGTGCATTACAGTGCTTAAAAAAGAAAAAAAGTTATGACTGTCAGGCTCACCACTAATCTAATTGGCATTGCATAGCACATCACAGTTTCAGTGCACCACAAGACATCACTAAAACGGAGTGCTACGTTACCAGGTTTTCAGGTTTTTTAGAAATGCAACCATAAATTATATTGGAGTTCAGGGCTCAGGTGGGTAGCTAAAAATATCAAGTGTATCTCAAAATATTGGACTGCTTTTTTGAGTGGACTATGTTCTTCTGTCCTTTTATCCTTTGGCAAGAACAAGAACCAGTGGGGTTATGGAATGTGCAAGCTGTCTAAATAAGATCCAGTCAAATAAAATATGGTTAAGTTGTTTATGCATTTCTTTTTAAATGCACGTTTTAATGTTCTAGCTTGATTATTTTTTATTGCTTGTAAAAACATAATTTCTCTGTGTTTTTACTATCTCACAGAGGAAAAATAGAGAAACATTAGTAAGTGAAAATTGTACTCTTGACCCCTTCATACAGCTATATGTTTTTGATTTCCAAATCTAGTTCAGAATCTTGTTGAATGTTATTTATATGAGCTTCACTTCTATGGATGGACTGAAATATATGATTGTTTGTTTGCATTATGCATCAATTTGTAGACAGGCAACCTGTGAGCCTGACCCTGCAAGGGGCCAGAGGCGTCCCGTGAAGTAATATGGGCAGTTGGTTCCTATTGAAATAAACAGGAGTTCAGGGCCATCGATAGCCTGATGTTCAACAGCACTAAGGGCTGGATTGTTAAAGGTATTGAAGTGCCTAAACTCAAAGATTAGCACCTTGTGGTATTTTCAGAAACGCCAAGGTACCAAACTCCCACTAGGTGCCTTTTCAAAAGTGCCTAACTCCCATTGACTTCAGTGGAAATTAGGCATTTAAGCGCTTTTGAAAATAGTACTAGGCACCAAAGGATGTAAATACCTTTTAAAAATCTGGCCATATAAGTAACTTGCAGGATTTGGTCTTATGTTTGTAAGAGGTGTACAACACAACAGAGATTAACTTGTTTATGTCTCGAATTACGGATCAGCTGACATCGGCTATCATTACTCCAGGCTATCTTCCAGCTAGATTCAGCTCTATTGGGTTATGAGGACATCCGAGTTTCCAAAAGGAAATGGAGCAAGACAAAGCAGTTTTGAAGAACATTGCGCACACAGTTATTTTGTGGTCCTAATGGTGGTAATCTTTCTCTAGGAGTATTCTGCTACTAGAAAATATTGTGTGTAAATGGAAAATTTTCCAGCACAAGGAACCCTAGTGTGCACTGAATTTTTCATCTCTTTTGGTATATCACTTGATAAAGCAGTGTGGCAGAAACGCCTAGAGCATTGCTACTGCTGATGTTCCTCAGCAACCTTTTGAATTCTGGGCAAGATGTGGATCTAAATGTTGTTTTCTTGTTTTGTGCTGCAATGTATTCCTGCTGTGAATACATACAGTTAACACACCTCTACCCCGATATAATACGAATTTGGATATAACGCGATAAAGCAGTGCTCTGGGGAGACGGGGCTGCGCACTCCGGTAGATCAAAGCAAATTCCAGATTACACGGTTTCACCTATAACTCAGTAAGATTTTTAGCTCCCGAGGACAGCATTATTTTCAGGGTAGAGGTATATAGGCTAAAATAGGTTTGGAGGATCCAATAGCATTGGATTTTCACATTGGGAAATGAATCTTTCAGAGCTGTAGCTGAAGACTGCTTTCAGTACCCTGGCAAATATTTTTATGAATGGAATGCTTTTAAGAAATATATTGTGTTAACCTACATAAATAACACAGATGATCTTGATTGGGAGCCTTTAGTTTTCCTAAATGTATGGTGCTGTAATAGCTGAGCTATAAATAATGGAGGAAATACCTCCCTGCCTGTCCAAAGGCTTTGGGTGAGGAAGTAGAAATCCTTTCTCCCTATGAGCGTGCAGATCTCTAAATTTCTGAAGGGAAGACAAGGAATTGTCATCTTTATGGTACAGTTTTTCCCTTGCCTGCTCTGTGTGGTTGGGCTCAGTGTAGGGGTAACTAGGTGAAAGTATATGGCCTGTGTTTAAACAGGAAGCCAGATTAGGCCACATCTATAAGTATGTGGATATTTTAGGCAGTGGCCCTACCTGGATGGAGGTCTGGCGGGCTGGTGAATCAGATAATGGAGTAAGAGCTAGTGGTCTCTGGGGTAGCACCTTTCCATGCTATGCAACAATATTTCCACAATGAAGTGGAAAAGGAATAAGAGCAGAAATCCCCATGAGCTTTACTAGTGATGGTTTCTGTGTGTGTGTGTGTGTATCTATCTATCTATCTATCTATCTATCTATCCTCAGATTGCAGAGATACACTTGGAGCCCTTGACACTGCATGAGGATCCAGCTAATGGCAATTTAGCATGGAGCTATGCTATGGAGAGGGGATTTGATAGAGCTGCATCTGTTCCTTCAGGATGGCTTCCCCCTTTGTCTCTGTAGGGATTGGGGTGTGATGGGGTTCCTCTGAGACCTGGGAGGTTGGAAAGGAGTGTGCCTCCAAATTCAGTAGTGCCCCCTTCCCCTGAGGTGTGGTTCCAGGAAATTCAGGGATAGTCATGCAATTTTCTTCCCTTTGAGTCCTTCCTATGGCTCTCCTCTCAAGGGAGCAACTCCATGTCTAATCAATGTCACAGGTAAGACGTGATGGTTGTTTCTACCATTACTGAACCCAGGTGCAGCCAATCCAAGACATAAGTATTCTGTACTGTTATGAATTAATAAATTGTCTCTGATGTGTTCCTTAAACCAGTATCACTGAATGCTGATCAGCAATCCATCATTCTACCTGGCTAAGATACCATTTGGTATAGTAGAATCATAGACATGTGGGGCCAAACCCCTGCACTGATGCAGCGCCAGTTAAACCTAAACTATCCCTGACTGGTGTTTGTCCAATCTGTTTTTCAAAACCTCCATCAATGGGGATTCCACATACTCCCTTGGAAGTCTGTTCCAGAGCATAACTACTATTGTAGTTAGAAAGTTTTTCTTTCATGTACAAGTAAAAAATATACTCACTTAATTCACTAGGTCTGCAGGAATTGTGAAGGCGTAACTAATAACAGTTCTTCTTTGAGAGATGTCCCTGTGGGTGCTCCACTCTAGGTGTCAGTGCGCCCCTGTGCCTTTGATCGGAGATTTCTGCAGCAGTACTCGTACCGGCCACGCATGCTCAGAGCCTGGCCCCCGCTCTGAGTATACCTCTAGTGAGCACGCGTGGCCGGTTCCCTCAGTTCCTTCTCTACCGTCCCTGGCTTGAGACGGAGCTAAGCAGACTCCTTAAAGAATTTCTTTCCTCATCTTAAAATAACTTGTAGTTAGACAGTTTCTTGTTAGTTACCCTTTTTCTACTGTTTAAAAAAAAAAATTGTTCTCTCAGCTGCTTCAGATATGCCTGGTTCCACAGGCCTTAAGCGCTGCTCTTCCTGTAAGGACGCTATCCCTCTCTCCGATGGACATTCATAGTGCATAAAATGTTTGGGGGAGATCCATATTCCCCCAAAATGTGCTCACTGCACTAAACTAAGCTCCAGAGCGAGAAAGGACAGGGAGCTAAAATTTAAACTTATTCTACTTCAAAAATCCCTAGGGTCCGCCTCAGACCTTGGTGCGGACTCTGCCTCTGCTCACCGACACAGCTCTCCCACTTCTAAAAAGTAGAAGAAAGCAGCAAAACAAGGGCACCTTCTGTCAAATTCAAAAGAAGCCCTTAGACACAAACCTCCGGTCAGATCCACAGTCTCCTTACCGGTGCTCCCCCGCCTGAGCACTTTCGACGAGCCGGGCTCCTCCAGTACCACGTTAAACCCGCCTGTGCTTTCGGCGACAGCGCAAAGCTCTGGTGCCGAGGCGACAGGCTTTCAGTTGCCTGCCTCGATAATGGCACCTATCGGCACCGCAATGCTAACATTTCAGTACCCCCCTGAGGCATCGCAGCCTGCTATTAATAGCGCAGCACCGACTCCGGCACCTGCATTAACAGCGCTATTTGGCGCGGAGCCAAGACTAAGAACTCCGGTGCAAGCCTGGGTTCCCTCACAGCAATTCTATCAGCCTTCACCTTCAGCTGCCTCAGTGCTGCCATTTACCTAGTCAAGTGACCTCTTAGCATCACCTACGCTGCAATTGCCCTTCCTTAAAGACTGCTTCTCCCTTATGAATGATTCAGGGTCCGAACAGCCTTCCTCCAGTGAGGAGGAGTCTGAACTACAGGGTGATGTTTCAATGCAATCAGAATTCCATCCTCGGAGTCCTGTCACCCACAGGCACAGGAAAATTGTCTCGGACTACCCTCGAGACCCTGCCTCCTGGTGTGTTAACCCCTGGATGGCACCACCTGTGCCTTTTCCATCACCATGGCAGTATTGGACCCCATGGGCACCTTTCCCTCAGCAGCACACCCGCTATTCCAATCCGATGAGACGCGAACGTCCAAATGATATGACTCACTTGGCGGCACCCTCCCATTCTCAGGATCAATTAACTCCTGCTCCTGACCCAGTACTAACTGAAGAACCAACTGAAGTAATGCCTGAAGAAGCTTTACTTCTCTCCCCTTTAACATCCTCAGACAATTTTTCGAAATTCCAGGATCTCTTTAAACGGGTTGCCAGCGAGCTTAGAATCAATCTAGAGGAAGTACCAGACCAACAACATGAGTTAACGGACATCCTGCAAAGCTCTTCTTCATCCAGACTGGCATTACCAATCAATGCAGCCCTTCTGGAACCTGCTAAGTCCATCTGGCAGGCTCCAGCCACAAGCCAGCCTACCCGCAAACAAGCGGACCGTAAATACTTCATTCCCTCTAAGGGCTCTGAATTCCTTTTCTCACATCCTGCTCGCAAAACTCACTGGTAGTGGACGCAGCCAATCAAAGGAACAACAACAGTATTTCTGCCATACCCAGCCAACAAGGAAGGCAAATGCTTAGACCTGCTGGGTCGCAAGTGTATGCCTCTTCAACCTTACAATTTTCGAATTGCCAATTATACCGCAATTCTGGCAAAGTACAACCATAGAAACTATAACAAGTTCATGGACTTTATTGAACACATTCCAGACAAGAAGAAACAACAGTTTACAGCTTTAGTTTCGAGGGCCAAATCATATCACATCACGGTCTCTTCAAGCAGCTCTGGATGCAGCCAATACCGCAGCAAGATCGACCGCTACGCCGTGGTCATGCGTCGAGGTTCATGGCTCTCCTCTTCCTCTCTTCCTTGCGCGAGGTTCAGAGCACCATAGAGGATCTTCCTTTTGATGGTGATAAACTCTTTGCTTCCACCACGAATGAGGTGCTCCACTCAATGAAGGACTCAAGGGCAACTCTTCGATCCTTAGGCATCCAAACCCCTACAGCAGAAGGCGACAGTACAGATATCAACCTTACCACCGTTTGCGCTACCCCTCATATACTCAGCATTTCCCAAGATCTCAGGATCAACAACAGCAACACCAACCACCAGAGATCCAGATACCAGCGGCATCGCCCCAATTCTTCCGGGATGCCCCAACTTCCTCCATCTAATAAGCAGATTTGAACCTTTGGTCGGGGTCTCGTAAACATCATCCCCAACTTCAGCGTATGCACTGCCTACAACTATCTTTGGACACTGCCTACAGCCATTTTTCGCACCAATGGCAGAATATTACCACCGACAAGTGGGTTCTAGAGGTCATCACAAACTGGGTATTCTATCCCCTTCCTCTCCTTATCTCCACCCACCCTCCCCGTCTCTCTGCAGGGACACCTCTCATGAGCTACACCTCCAACAAAAAGGACATCATCTCCTTCACCTGGGGGCTATCGAACTTGTGCCCGAATGCCGCAAGGGAAAAGGGTTCTTCTCCCATTATTTCTTAACAGAAAAGAAAATTGGAGGATGGCGACCGATCCTCAACCTGAGGAGAGTCAACAAATTTGTCAAAAAGCAAAAGTTCAAGATGGTTACTCTCACCACCATAATTCCAGCCCTGGAGCAGGGCGATTGGCTGTCAGCCCTCGACCTACAAGACGCCTACTTTCATGTCACTATCCACCCGGCCCACAGACGTTTTCTTCGTTTTACCCTCGGCTCAATGCATTTCCAATACAGAGTTCTACCATTCGGCCTTTCCACTGCCCCTCGAGTTTTCTCCAAGCTCCTAGCGGTAGTCACTGCCTACCTCAGGGAAAAAAGGAGTCATAATAGTTAATCTGAGGTGTGATTATTGCTAG
Source organism: Chelonoidis abingdonii (assembly GCF_003597395.2). NCBI lineage: Eukaryota > Metazoa > Chordata > Testudines > Testudinidae > Chelonoidis > Chelonoidis abingdonii. The sequence continues at coordinate 151,019,243 of NC_133772.1, read as the reverse complement.
TTGAAAACTTTTCCCTTACCTCAACAATTGCCTCCTGAAGGCCTCCACGTTCGACAAGGCCCTCCGCTTCACACAACTCACCATCGAGTGCTTCCAATCCCTGGGCCTGCAAGTAAACACAAGCAAATCCACATTAAGTCCTACCCAGCATCTGGAGTTTATAGGAGCGAGCCTCGACTCCACAACCGGACTGGCATCTCTCCCACCCGACCAATTCAATACCATAAAACTGCTGGCTACGAGACTTCGCAACAGCCCCTGGGTCACCGCCCGAGACTGCCTTCAACTACTAGGGCACATGGCCTCGTGCACCTTTGTGGTCCAGAACACACATCTCTACATGAGGTGCTTCCAAGCTTGGCTGGCCACGGTTTACAAACCAAACGTGCACACACTAAACAAACACCTGGCCATACCTTACCAAGTCAAAGACTGTCTCATATGGTGGACAGTCTCCTACAACCTCTGCTCTGGAGTCCCCTTCCTCCAGACCTCCCCAACTCTGATAATGGCAACCGATGCATCCCTCACGGGCTGGGGGGCGCACATCTCTCACCAAACAGTCCACGGGCTATGATCTCATTCCGAGACCTCCCTGCACATAAATGTTCTAGAACTTCGAGCTATATGGAATGCCTGCTGTTGCTTCCTTCCACTAATCAAGAATCAGCATGTACGCATAATGACAGACAACATTGCCTGCATGTTCTACATAAAGAGACAAGGAGGGGCTTGTTCCCACTCTCTTTGCTCAGAGGCCATAAAACTCTGGAATTGGTGCCTTGCGAACCACATCCGCATATCAGCTGCTTATCTCCCAGGGGTGAAGAACATCACTGCTGACGAGTTAAGCAGATGTTTCCCTTCAGAGCATGAACGGGAGATAGACGAGGGAATCATCTACAACATATTTCACACTTGGGGTCACCCAACCATAGATCTCTTTGCAACTGCAGAAAACATGAAATGCCTCAATTTTTGCTCCAGGGCGGGACTGGGCAAACACTCCCTCGGAGATGCATTCATGATCCCATGGCATTGGGAATTAGCTTATGCATTTCCCCCAATACCATTGCTCAACAGGGTCCTCATAAAGATACGAACAGATCTTGCCAGGGTGATCTTGATCGCACTTTCATGGCCGAGACAACCGTGGTTCCCTTTCCTCACCAGAATGTCAATTCGACCACCGATCTTCCTGCCTCTCATCCCGAACCTTTTATCACAGCAACACGGCCAGATTCTTCACCCCAATCTCTCCATGCTTCATCTCAAAGCCTGGTATCTGCATGGTTCTCCCAACGAGAACTAGACTGTTCCGACCAAGTTCAGAGGGTACTTCTACACAGCAGAACACAATCCACCCATACCACCTATCTCCAAAAGTGGAAACGATTCACAAAATGGTGTTCAACTAAACAACTGTCTCCTACCTTGGCACCTCTTCCCTGCATACTCGACTATCTATTAGACATTAAGCAATCCGGCCTGTCCGTCAGCAACATCAGAGTCCACTTAGCTGCCATCACAACCTTTCATGGTACAGTTGACAATACCTCAGTCTTCGCTCATCCCATCACCAAGCGTTTTCCTGAAGGGACTCCAAACCTTATATCCAGACATTAAGCCACCTACCCCTCCATGGGATCTTCACCTAGTATTGTCCTGTTTAACTCATCAACCCTTTGAGCCCTTAGCCACCTGCTCCCTCTTGCACCTCTCGATGAAAACAGCCTTTTTGGTGGCCATTACCTCCGCCAGACGGGCAGGCGAGATAGCAGCCCTTATGGCAGATCCACCATATACGCTCTTCTTCTTCAAGGACAAAGTTACTCTACGCCTACACCCAAAATTCCTTCCAAAAGTTCATGCTTCATTTCACATCAATGAACCAATACATCTACCAACTTTCTTTCTGAAAACCACATGCAAACTCCTTCGAAGCCACAATGCACACACTTGATGTGCGCAGGGCCTTATCCTTTTATTTGGACAGAACCAAACCCTTCAGAAACTCTCCTAGACTCTTTGTCTCCATCGCGGAGCGCTCCAAAGGCATGGCTATCTCTACCCAGAGACTTTCGAACTGGATCTCTGATTGCATACGACTCTGCTATCAGATAAAGAACATTACACCTCCAGCATTGATCAGAACACATTCCACTAGATCTGTATCTACCTCTGTAGCCTTCTTACGTAAAGTACCCTTGTCTGACATTTGTAGAGCAGCCACTTGGTCCTCCAAGCACACATTTGTCAAACACTATGCCCTTACTCAGGGCCCTCTCTCTGACACTCGATTAGGCAGGGCAGTATTATCTACTGCATTCCTGCCAGACCCGAAGTCCCTACCTCCTTGAGATACACTGCTTCGAAGTCACCTAGAGCGGAGCACCCACAGGGACATCTCTCGAAGAAGAAGAGGAGGTTACTCACCTTGTGCAATAACTGACGTTCTTCGAGATGAGTGTCCCTGTGGGTGCTCCACTACCCACCCTCCTCCCCTCTACTTCGGAGTTGGGGTAGCCTCCGTTGTAGAGAAGGAACTGAGGGAACCGGCTGCGCATGCTCACTAAAGGTGTACTCAGAGCGGGGGCCAGGCTCTGAGCATGCGTGGCCGGTACGAGTACTGCTGCAGAAATCTCCGATCAAAGGCGCAGGGGCGCACCGACACCTAGAGTGGAGCACCCACAGGGACACTCATATCGAAGAACATCAGTTACTGCACAAGGTGAGTAACCTCCTCATTTTGCTTCTTTTTCTTTACAGTTCAACTCAACAGTAAGCTTTAACAAATTTCTGCTGGCTTGCTTGTCAGCAGTCTAAGATTTCTCCACCTGCTGGTTATGCTACAGGTGTCTAAACATGGTAGAAAAAAGCTTGGATATGCTTAGAAACTCATGGGGGTTGATAGTAGCCTTTTACCTCATGAGAACTAGGAGGTTACATCAGTGAGTAATTTAGAAAGTGGCCTTATCCTAGTGCCCAGAAAACCCTTATCACAGCTTGTGTGGTTACTCATCTGAGTAAATATTAGCAAGATCACACCCCTAGTTTTCATTTGCCCACACCATACAGTTACCTCATAATTCTGCCAAATACAGTATTACCATAGTAACAGTCTCTTGAGGGGCCCATAAGTTTATACAAGTAGTTGCACATGAGGGTTGAGAGGCTTTGGTACAATTTAGCTTTACCTGAAGCCTGGCTCTAGCTGTAGCCAGAGTTCTTAGTGCTTGTGAAAAGTGAGATGTTAAACTAGCTCAAGTAGTTTTTACTACTTCAGAAATGGATGAATGGCTTGCCTTTACTCCTTTCAGAGGAGAACTTAGTACTCACTCCAGTCTACCAAAAATTGGAGTGGCTTCAAAGTTTTGTATTCCTGTGGACGTCCCACGGGGAATGTATGTAAACCATAAAACTCTTACAGATCACCTTGTGAAGTGCATTGCATCCCAGTCCCCAATTTCTAAGCTTTTATTGTAGGTGGTTTCTCCATCACCCCTCTCTTCCTCCCTAGACATAGCTATTAGTCATCCTACTGTCACATAATGACAGGAAAAATAATAAAACTCTTGTTACTCCTATCCTCTTTCCACCATCCCCACTAGTGGGGTTTGTCTCACAGATGCTGCTTAGATGATGTCCAGGCTCCAGCAGGTGGAGATGGCTCACTTACTGCTCAACTAGACTGGATTTTACGAGTCTTGTGGTTTATATTGCTGTAGTGTCCAGGGGCCCCACATTTGAAGTGCTTTACAAGCATCAAACAAAGACAGCTCTTGCTTCAAAGAGTTTTACAACTAGAGCTGGTTTAAAAAATTGAAATTTTGATGGGACTTCTTGTCAAAAATTCAAATTTTGGCTGGGAAAAAGTGTCAAATATTAGTAAAAACTTGATCCCAGCTGTACACCTGGTGGAAAAAGTTTGACTCCTAAAAAGGACAACATTTTGTGACACATTTGGACCCATTTTTTAATGATTTAAATTTTAAAGAGGGACAAGATGGAACAGGTTGGTACAGAGCACAAGCAGAGGAGGGGATGGTGACAGGAATAAAAAATTTTATATATTTGATAAATGTACAACTTGACATCTTCAAAGTAACTTTTTCCACTTTTTCCCTGCATTAAGATACAAATGAACAAGAGATAATGAGTCAACTTCAATAGCTATTATCATTTGGTAGTCTGCCATGGCCATCCTAGTAGACATGAAGCTTCAGATGGAATTTCAAGGAGAACACGGTAATGGCTTTGCTAAGGTAAAGATTTATTTTATGCAAAGCTAAGGTGGTTATCAACCACCTTGCCAAAGAAGGTATGATTTGAGTGGCCAATGTTGTATGTTAACTTGATGATAAAATGCCCTCGCTCTTGAAAACACAGCCACATGATTTCATTTCAAATATAACTCCACTGAGAGTTGCCAGATCTGCACCCAGGTCTGCATTCTGTCCACGTACAAGCAATTTTTTTCACGCTATTTCTAACAGGAAGCTAATCATATGCTCTCTGTTGCCAGTTCATATGGCTCTCCAAGAGGATAGTAACAGAGTAAAGGGCCTTTAGTGAAAATAAGAATCAGGCTCTTGTGTTCAAAAGGCTCCATGAGCTTGATATATGTGGTGGGAATAGTCTTGTCATTTCAGAATGTGGGTAAATACTACTTTAAGCACATTGGTTTGAATTATAGCAGCTTGAATTGTAAGAGCTAATATTTATATTAAAAGAACGTTACATACCCCTAGGACAAATTAAGGACCCCATCCTGCAAGCTGCTCTCTGTGCCTGCACAGATCTCCACTGAAATCAGCGGGGCTCGAGACAGACATACTACTCTGACCTGCACAGAGTAGCTTCCAAGATCAGGGCCTGAAGTGTTGCCGCAAATGTGGTTTTAAATTTAACTGTAGAAGTTAGTGTTTTGTAAATCTTAGTATATAGCATATTTTATGTAGGATGGAATTGGATTCATTTGGAGCCTCTAGGCTGGCTGCTAAGTGTCATAGCCATGTCAGTAACACCTAGGATATATGTGAGTCTGAATTTTGATGAATAAATTGCATTTTATAGATAGAAGACAGACACTTAATTTCTTGGTGGCAGGTGCCCTTGCTAGATAGTTAAATTCACTCTGCAGCCATGTCTTATTGCTTCAGCTTCAATCAGTTAAATGTGCTGTGATAAATTCAGAATTGAATCTGAAATCCCTGGTTGGCCCAGAATGCATCTTTGCAGCTGTGAAGCTAGCTAGTTAACTGGACTAGCATCACTTAAGACTGAGAGACAAGCTACAAACAGCAGTCAAAGAAATTTTCTGCAAGTCTGCACAGCCCTCTTAGTTAGTTGTATGAACCCAGCATTCCCTTGGAGAGGGAGAAGTGCCATGTTATATTAAGCAGTCAGGACAGGGAAGTGCTAAAAAGGGAAGCTCTTCACCTTATGCCTTCTGCTTGATTGCCAAATCTTCCATTTTCATTTCAATCTCTGGACCATTGTGAAGCAGAAAACAATTGGACAGTTTCATATATAAGACAATAAAAGGGGTATGTATAATGCATTGAATATAAATATGCCTCTGCAATATACTCCATACTAAGACCAAACTTAAAGCCCACTGTATATTCTCAGTGAAACAAATCTTCTCTTAAACTAGGTTGAAATGTTCTGATGTTTACTGGAATGTAAAATTTCAATATTCGGATTATGATCAAGTAGAGGAGAGTTTTTTATTTTTTGGTAAAATGCTGATGTTCTCCATGAAATTCAGATCCCTGCTTTGGGGTATGCAGAAAAATGTTTATTTTTGCAAATGTTTTCCATTTTTCAGACACTACAGAGCTGGTAAGTCTTCAAAGTCAGACATTTAGAAACAAAGTAAAACAATGGGGAACATATTTTTAATATTTGTCAATTTTAGTCACTTCCCTTCTCACACCCTGCTTCCCACCTACCCCCTCATTTTCCAACCAGCTGTGATATTTGGGGAACACGTTACTGGATCATAAGCTTCCTTTGTCTAGATAAAAATATTATTCTCAAACGTGGAGATTTGATTCAGCAGCAGATTTCTTGGGTTTGAAATCAAACTGCATATCTTAAGGTTCTTCTAGCCTTGACATCTTGTCTAGGAAAAGCTCTGTGCCGAAAGCTGCCCTCTTTTTCTATGAGCATGGAATCTAGTTGAATTGCCTTGCAGGATTTATAAAGTGCCAGCTCTGTGATATATTCCCACTTCTCCTTTATCTCTTTAGAAGTCCTTCTGTGATTGTTCTGCAGGGTTTGAGCACGGCAAGGATTAGATGTGGGGCTGGGAGAGAGAGATCCTGTCCATGCTACCTTGAACTTATGGAAAATCCTGACCAGTCAGCATGAACTTGAATTTAACCAAATCAGTATCAAATTGATAAGAGCAAATATTTAAAGCTTCCATTCTTCTTCGAGTGATTGCTCATGTGTATTCCACAGTAGGTGTTTGTGCTCGCCATGTGCACCGGTGCCGGAACTTTTTTCTATAGCAGTACCGTAGGGGAGCACCCCTAGCGACCCCTGAAGTGGCACCTCTATGGTGTGGTATAAGGGGCACTGCGCATTCCCCCCACCCTCAGTTCCTTCTTGCCACCAGTGAAGATGCATAGGAACTGCTCTACTCCAGCTTGTCTGCAGCTTTCCTCTAGAACTTTTGTTCATTCGTAGTTGATTTTTAAATTGCAAGTGGTGGAGAAACCAGCATAACTCTTGGTAAATTGTTCCAATGAGTAACCACTCTCACTGTTAAAAATTCAGCGCTAATTTTGAGCCAGGGGATCACGTTACACTTTTTTGTCTGCTAGACTTGAAGAGCCCATTTTTAAATATTTGTTCACCCGTAGGTACTTAAAGATGTGATTAAGTCACCCCTAAACCTTCTCTGTGTTTAACTAGCTTGAGCTCCCTGGATGTGATTCATGAAGATATTTAAGTGCCTAGGTCCTATTTTGAGGTACCACTGCAATCCACAAAATGCCCATTCAGCTGCCACCTGAACCTGTCAGCATCCAACGTCTCTCAGCACCTATGGTCCAAATGGCAGAATGGTCCAGTAGTTAGAGAACTGTATTGAGAGCTAGGAGATTTGGATTCTATTCCTGGCTTTGTCACTGGTCTGCTTGGTAACCTTGAGCAAGTCACTTCACATCTCTGTTTTTTTCCCTTCCCACTCTGCCTTGACTAGGTAGACTGTAAGCTCTTCAGGACAGGCACTCACTGTATGTGTACAGTGCCTAGCATAAGGGGCCCTGATTTCTGGGGCGGGGTTGGACTAAATGACCTCCTGAGGTCCCTTCCAACTCTGATATTCTATGATTCTATGTTTTTGCCCCGGGCATGTGCATTTCAGCCTTGCTGTAAGTACCTGGGAACCTATCTCCTGCCTGATACCCAGAACAATTCACAAACTGGGGGAAATAGGCATTGGGGTGCCTAAATTGCATGCAGAAGCCTGATGTGGTAGGTGTGCTCAGAGGTCACCTACCCCACCACCCCTTTGGGTGAGTTCACACAAAACACATGGGGGAGGAGAATCTCGCCTACAACTTGTAACCCAATGGGTGGGAGACTCTCTGTTCAAGTTGTCCCTCCTCCTGAGGGGGAAAAGGGATTTGAACCAAGATCTGTCACCTCTCAGGTGGGGCCCTAACCTATTCTGATGTGGGTCTTCCTGAGTTTCTGCTACTGAAGTTGTTCCCCTTTAATGAAATATTAATTGGGTCAATGAAAAAGTTAGACTCTCTAGAGTAGTCAGGGCAGCCACCGGGGTGGTGGCAGATTCCTGTTTAAATCTCTTCTCCCCCTCAGGATGGGGAGGACTTGACAAACAGGTCTCCCACCTCCTGGATGAATAGTCTATGTTCTAGGCTAAAGTTTATAGGGGCAGTGGTCCTCCTTCTCTCTTTGATTGTTTTGTTTCAGGCCTCACATGCGACTTAGGTGACCAAATGCCTTATCTGCCACATGGATCTCAAGCAGAGATAGGTGCCTCCCTGCAGCCTGGACTTCAGCGCCAAACTCTGAGAGAGCAGGCCTTAGCCCACATCTCTCTTATCGGTATCTCCCATGGACTAACCTCGGCAACTCCCTGCCTAGCATGCTGACTTTTGTGCATGGCAATCTAAGGCACCTATCTCTCCCCATTCATTCTACTGAGAGCCTAAACCCCTAACTCAGTCTTAGTGGACTGCAGTAGTGATTCTGTGACTTAGAGGCAGAAAAGTCCCTTCGAGCACCCCATCCCTTGAATCTCTTACCATAAGACATGTTTTTCCAATCCATATGCTTACTACACTTCTGAAGATTGAGGAAAATTATCCAGGTAGATGAGCAGTGGCAAAATCAAAGATGAGCAGTGGCAAAATCAAAGGTGCAGGATGTTAATTCAAATGCATTGTCTCAAAGAATTATTCAGCCTCTCAAATGAAGCAAATTCACCATGTAGCTAAATACTTTCTGATTGAAGCGCAATGGAAGTAAGCATGCCAACTAAATTCTTGTTGTAAATAGGAATACTTTGTTTTACCAAGGAAACCTTAAATCCTTCTTCGAGATGGGTGCTCCACTTCTGGTGTTGGTGTGTCCCTGCACCTTTGATCGGATAATTGCAGGAGCAGTGCCTGTCTGGGTCGCACATGTGCCGTCTCCATCTTGTGGCATCATTGGTGCCTCATCTAGCGCACACGACCCGACCCCCTCAGTTCCTTCTCAACCGTCCATGGCCTGAGATGGAGCTCCTAGCATTGTCATGAAGTTAGCTCATTTAGTGTTAGAATAGTTTACTTAACATAGTTTTAGCTTAGCGATTTGGTTACTTACCCTTTTCCCTGTTTTTCTTCATTTAAAAAAAAAATTCCTTTTTCATAGACTGGTTAAGTTCACTCCTGGATTGAATCACCATTTTTCCATTGTGCCCGGTTCTCCGGGCTTTAAGCAGAGCCTGTCGTGTTGAGACACCATGCTGGTGTCAAATGGATACTGCACAGGATGAGTAACCTCTTATATGCCCTACTTTTTCATTTGAAAACCCATCTGTTTCTTTTGAATATTAATCTGTTCTTTTTAAAACCTCTTCCCTTTGTGTGGGTGTGGGTGCACAGGTGTGGACATTTATATGTAGGAAAAGAATTGACTGAATGAATTTGGAAAAGGCCACTAAATTCACTTGTAAAATGTGCACAAAGCTGCTTTCTCATGGAAGTATGACAATACCTTTTAAAAACAATGGCCTACGTTTCCAAAATCCAATCTAATATGTTTCCAAAAGTGACTAGTGACATTTGTAAAAGGTGACAAAGAGTCCTGTGGCACGTTGTAGATTAACAGACGTATTGGAGCATAAGCTTTCGTGGATGAATACCCACTTCATCAGACCCACGTGCATCTGACAAAGTGGGTATTCACCCATGAAAGCTTATTCTGCACTACAACTGTTAGTCTATAAGGTGCTACAGGACTCTGTCGCTTTTTTCAGATCCAGACTAACACGGCTACCCCTCTGATAGTGACATTTGGGTGCCCAACCTGAAACACCTGAAAGGGGTCAGATTTTCAGAAGGTGGGTGCTCAGCCCTTTCTGAAAATCAGAGGTCTTTAAAGTGTCTAAAGTTGGGCTCCCTAACAGTGATGCACTGTAATTCATTAATCCCATCTGAAAACAGAAGCCAATGCGTGTACATTTAACTTTCTACCACCGTGAAATACATAGATTTAATGCTTGTGAGAACATATTGAGTATCAAGAACAGAGTAGCTATGCTTGTAAAATCCTCATGATGCTTATCACTGCAATAATAATAATTAAAAAAAAAAAGGCAGGTGACCTTTTGTAAGTGAGGATACGTAGGCTAATATGAATTACAGGGATGACAACCTGTAGAAGAGTGTAAAGTGACTGCACAAGGTTACCCTTTCAAAGCATTCAGACAAAATTAGCTACCTCTGCTGTGTTGGTCATCCAAAACATTTAGCCCGAGATCTCTTATCGGAAGAAAAAAGGCCAGGTTTCTTGCTCAAGAGCTCTAATTGTCTTGGTAATGTATTTGCTCCACTAGGCGTTGGGTTACCCATGTTCTTTTGAGGATGAAGACATTGTTCCTCAAGGTTAGAAGCCTGATATTTATTTATTCATTCATTGAAACAACATCTTTCCTTTTAAAATAAAAAAATCAGTATTCTGAGGTGTTCTCTTCATCAAAGAAGGGAGATGTCATTGGTGTTTTTTTTTCAATTTCTGTTTTTTTTAATAAAGCATAAAATTCTGTTTTCATAGGTCAGGTCTTAGTTCTCCAAAGTGTATTAAATGGATGATTAAGCACAGGAAGTATCCAGCATTCAAATCTGCTTCTATGTTAGTCAATGAAACAAGCATCACTGAATCATGTTACTCTTTAGCATCAGTGCAGACCATTAGGAAACAGCTAGAAAAGACCACAGATCTAATTATAGCAATAGTGCTAGAGAACTGAATATGCTTAGTGGCGGCAACAGCCCAGGAATTAAAGTTCTGATCACATACATTGTTAAGCTTCTAACATATAAAACTGAATCATGTCCTTGTCTAATAGAAGAGTCTGCATATGTTTCATATAATCTGTCATTTAAAGGGAACTAACTTTAGGAAAAATGTTGGCCTAAAAGGATTTCATTGTTTTTTCTGTAAAAGCAGCAGAGAATCCTGTGGCACCTTATAGACTAACAGACATTTTGGAGCGTGAGCTTTCGTGGGTGAATACCCACTTCGTCAGACACAGGTAGTGAAAATTTCCAGGGGCAGGTATATATATGCTAGCAAGCAAGCTAGAGATAACGAGGTTAGTTCAATCAGGGAGGATGAGGCCCTGTTCTAGCAGTTGAGGTGTGAAAACCAAGGGAG
>NC_133772.1:150879187-151006664 GCF_003597395.2 Chelonoidis abingdonii | reverse complement strand
AAGTGGGTATTCACCCACAAAAGCTCACGCTCCAAAATGTCTGTTAGTCTATAAGGTGCCACAGGATTCTCTGCTGCTTTTACAGATCCAGACTAACACGGCTACCCCTCTGATGATTGTTTTTTCTGTTATAGCAGCTTTCTGAATAGGAGCAATTTTGTTACTAGTTCAATTTTTTTAAATCCCATCAATTTCTTAAAGCTTCATTACAAAAGCTCTATAATTCACTGTCTGGTTGTAAAACACCCCTTAAGGACCAACCTTCACATTAATTAACTTCAAGTATAATGCCAGTTACAATTGGTACGTGACAACAGTGTACTTACCTAGCACATCATTTACATTTACAAAAAAGCAAGACCACCATAAAATGTTAACACTTTCCACGCAGTAAACAAACACATTTTTACTAAACATAAATGAATGCCCCTTTCATCACAATGTGATAACCTTAACTCTGACACAAAATAAATACTTAATAATCTTACTGGGGTTTTATTCCAAAGGGTATTTCAGTTGGTTGGGTTTGGAATTTGACTGTTTTATGCTTTGTTTTGTTTTTCTTTTATGTAGGCAAATGAAGATACAGCTCTTAAAATACAAACACATGGGGGCAGAGAGGTCTCTAGTTTATTAAATTAAAGGAAGGAATGTGGCTGGCCAAGCTCATAGTATCTGGAAATCAGTATCCAGTCTGCCCTAGTAACTCGAGACTGTGGTAGAAAAAGAGGATGCACTGTTTACAAACACCCACATAAGTTCTTGATCCTGCAAGCAGGAGCGGCTCCAGGCACCAATGCTCCAAGCTCGTGTTTGGGGCGGCAAGCCGCGGGGGGGCCCTCTGCCAGTCGCCGCAAGGGCAGCAGGCAGGGTGCCTTCAGCAGCTTGCCTGCAGAGGGTCCACTGGTCCCGTGGCTTCGGTTGACCTCCCGCAGGCGTGCCTGTGTAGGGTCTGCTGGTCCGCTGAAGCTGCAGGACCAGCAGACCCTCCATGCTTGGGAAAGCAAAATGTCTAGAGCCGCCCCTGCCTGCAAGCACTTAGGTATGTCAGTGAGGCTACTCACATGAGTAAAATATTCACAGCAGGTAGCCTGTGTTTACAAGGGTTGTGCAAAGTACCCATCATTGAGATGGTACAGTGTAGGAGCCCCCATGTCTCTGCAGTTGTCACTGCATTCCCGGGTGACCAACACCTTCACAGAATATCTTCTGTAGAAGTTTTTGCTTGTCTTTGCCAGCTTCATTGGTGGGAAGTCATGTCTAAGTCCTTTTTTTTTTTTTTTTTTTTTTTTTTTTTTGATATGTAAAAAGCATTAATTAAAGAACTATTAAGATGCTTTGCAGAATCATTTTTAAAAGGCACCATTTTAAGTTTGACTCAAAATTTAGATTCATTCAGCATATCTAGAGTACATTCACATTGTCAATCGGACATGACCAGAAAGGAAAGTATCTTTTCTAGTGGACAGGGAATTAAAAAATAGATCACAATCAGCCTTCTTGTGGAGATATCAACCTTCCTTAATACACCACACACCTCCTGAGAGGAGACAAAATACCTGGTCCAACAGCTGCAAAACCATAGGCTCTTCCACTTGAGCTAAAGTGAGAGCTCCGTCAGCCTTGATCTGTACAAGTATCCATTTGTTCTTTTGCAGCTGCAGTCAGTCAGTAGAGGGTGACATGCTCACATAAATGTACAATGCCAGTTATGGATTCCACTGGAGTCAATGACAAAAACCTCCCATAGATATTAAAAAAACTGGCACACACAATTTCAAGGAGATTTCGCTTTTTGGAAAGGTTGAAGGTGCGGAGGGATGGGGTTGGAGAGGTGTGACAAACTACATTTGAGCTACAGAAAGATGAAGAAACATTAAATAAAAGTCAGAATTTCAAAATCAGGTTTGAACCAACAGGTAACTCAACATGCCTTTGAGCAATTTTCTTTATACATTACAGAAACATTCTCCTTTGCCTTCAGCCTAACCCTTGTAATTTTCAAGCCGAACAAATTTTACCAGACCCAATGAATTAGGGCTTTGCAATGGAAGCTAGTTCCTTGATTAGGGGAAGGTTGCACTGTTTAATATTTATATTACAGAAGAACCTAGAGCCCTCAACTCTAGACAGCCTGACCCGGGGCTAGATGCCACGCAGATATGTGGTAAGAGACAGTCCCTGCCCCGAGGAATTTACGATATAAATATAAGGCTGGATAGAACTAGTGGGTGTAACAAACAGCAGGGAAGGGAGGAAATTCTCAGTAATAATTAGGAATAACACAAAGCTTTCTTCCTTCAAGTCACTTCTCAGACATGAAGTGAGCTGCCCATCATCCTGTGGAGATGACAAATTAATTATCTCCACTTCAAAGATGAAAAACAAGCAGAGGATAGCATTTGCTCAAAGCAACAGTGTCAGAATTGGGACTATAAATCAGCAATTCCTGTCTCCTAGTCCTGTTTTCAGACCATTGTCTTTCAGAAATAAAAATAATCCCTCTGAACATAATATTTAGGTCTTGAATATCAGGGTTGGAAGGGACCTCAGTAGGTCATCTAGTCCAACCCCCTGCTCAAAGCTGGATCAATATTCAGTGTTTGAAATGGACCCTTGTGCCCTTTTTTTAATTAAATGTACCACAATACTTGGTTGGGTTATTTGGGTTTTTTTTTTGGTTTGTTGGTTGGTTTGTGTCTTTTGTTTGTTCTGGCAGCCGGTTTGTAACTTATCTAAATCATTATTCAAATTTTTCATTTACTGAAACCATTTCAATAAACAAAATATTTCAGAATAATTGCCAAAAGCAAAGAAAAGTATTGATATCTATTTTTACCTGTAAATTTTCAGGAAAAATGTAAAATTTTGATATTTTGTAAAAATCTTTTAAAAAAATATGTTGCTCAGCAATTTTCTACCTCCTAAATGAATAAGGTATCAGGTTTGCAAATACATGTTACAACTCGTCAGCACCACATACTGATTCCACTTTTTAAAGTTGGAAGCAATGCAGCACAGGTACGCTTGCCATGGCAGGGTGACGTTATATTATTTCAGGTCATCTTGTGCAATATAATTAAAGCTACAGAGAGATATTTGTCTAAGCTACAAGTTCCAACTGGCTGGCATGAAAAACATGAACGATGTTTCCTTTGCTCATAATGCCTATTCAAGGTGGTAGTAGATGGAATGATTTGTTCAGCAGGTGTCTCTTATGGTTCTAATGGGATCCTCATCTGGCCTCGTCTAACAAGACACAGTGCATTGCAGCAGTGTGTAAAATGCACTACCCTCCCAGACTGTTCCTTAGACCGCTACCTTGATCCAGTCACAAGCTGTGAGTGTGCAAAGCAGACATTTATCACCCATGTTTTATAGACAGAAGCAATTAGCAAGGATTGACTTTGTATTAATTATAAAGGTGACCAAAAAAAGGATGGATTTGAAACACATAGAATATAAAAAGTTCACGTCCTAAAGTCAGTTTAGAGGTAATAGTCATGTGGTGTGTAAACCCCAATTTGATAAAATAGGCATTTAAAACCTGTCTGGGCTACCAGCTAAATATCAGGCTGTGTTTATGCACTGTGACATTAAGGGGCCTCCTATAAATAGGGAATTTCAGAGTTGGACAATCAGACTTTCTGTGTATCTAGGTTCTTGTACTTCACCTGTCATCAACTATCTGAATGCCAGCAAACCACTCGGCTCCTATAGGCATTATGTGCAATGTATGTATGTAAAGGTATGCCCTCTCCTCAACTGCAAGTGAGAGATTCCATGCAGAAGCAAGATTTCCCAGGTTTATTGAGAGCTACTGCAGCTACATATTTAACCATAACACTCTCTTCATATTAAGGATGCTTAGGGTGCCAGAACATGTCATAGATGTGTTGTATCTGGATTAATAATAACCATTAGGTGGCCAGAAGTGATTTTGCTTATTGAGAGTAGTCAGAGCGTAATTCAACTGAGTTTAACTGAAACTGCATGAGCAGTCATAAGAATTCCAGTTCTTTCTGGTTCTTCTTCAGCTACATCTCATTCAAAGTCTCTGGCAGGATATTGGACCACACTTTCATTGGCGGATTGCAGAGAGGTGAATTTTACCCCTAACAGAGTTACTACAAGGGCTATTCACTACTCAAGCTCTCAGCAAAGTTTAAGTGGAAATTAAGTAGCACACAGGGCCTTGTGCAGGCCCTATGCAAGGGATTGCCTTAGGACAACCAATGAAGATTATCTGTAAGAGCAACATTACCTTTGTGAGATGCATCGTTCAGCTCCCTTGAACTTCTCCAGGTCATGACGGTTAATCAGTCAATACATTTTCCAAACGGTTTGTTTTTATGCAATGTGGTGGAGGTTTTTTTAATAAAGAACTTAAGTTTGAATAAAGTTTTAGTTTGTTCACTAGAGGTGGTTAGAAGTCTGTATAGTCTTTAGATTCTCAAGACAGCCATCTTGTGACATAGCTGCTTAAAGGTTAGATCTGCAATGGTTTCGCAGCAAAAGCTGCTTCAGAGACTTGCAGAAGGAAGCTCTATGTAAAATAGAGCATGCAGGTTCTCTAGACTCCACAGAGCTAATTCTACTAAATGTTCACAGAAGGGTTTTGGGGGTGGGGGCAGGAGGGAGCCACCAGAATCCCATACAAAGCAAATGAAAATACTGATCTTCCTTGAAGCAAAATAAAATGGTCACACATATGTTTGTGCAGTTAAAATTTCAAAACACATTGGCACCAGAGCTGGGCCTGACCTAATAAATTCAGATCTTGACTGGGATTTTGAAGATGCTCAAAACTTGCAAGGAAGATTGGGGCTTTGGTCTGGCCTGTCATAGGGCTACAGGCCAGGTGCAAATTTGTGATCAGGATTTCAGTTGTAATCTTTCTGAAACCCAGAAATTTCAGGGATTTTTGGATCTGGGTTTTAGCTGTGCGTTCCTTTCTCAGTGGCACTGCTTTTAGTAAACACGCTGATATCTTACACCAGGGGTCAGCAACCTATGGCACACATGCCAAACATGGCACGTGAGCCGATTTTGAGTGGCACGCAGCTGCCTGCCATGGTCCCTGCCCCCAGCCCCACTCAGCCACTCTCCAGCCGCTCTCCCCTGCAGGGGCACGCAGCTCTGTAGAAGAGGCAGAGAGAGGTAGGGACGAGGCCTTGGAGAAGAGGGTGGAACAGGGCATATCCCTTCCAGCCCCCTGCCATGAGCCGCTCAGGGCTGGGGACTGGGAGCGCCCCTACGAGCCGAGCACCCCAGCCCTCTGCCCTCACCCCCCACACACTCAGCCTTCTGCCCTGCACCCCCATGCGCCCCCAGCCCTCTGCTCTGACCCCACACAACTCAGCATTCTGCCGTGCAGCCCCCATACCTCCAGCCCTCTGCCCTGACCCTTGAACCACACACACAGCCTTCTGCCCTGCACCCCCACACCCTCCAGCCCTCTGCCCTGAACCCCCCCACCCCAACACACACTGAGCCCTCTGCTGTGCACCCCCAAAGCCCCATCCCTCTGCCCTGACCCCCCCCCCACTNAAGTTTTTGCTTGTCTTTGCCAGCTTCATTGGTGGGTGGTTATGTCTAAGTCCTTTTTTTTTTTTTTTTTTTTTTTTTTTTTGGAGCGGGGGATAAGTGGGCAAAAAGAACTATTAAGATGCTTTGCAGAATCATTTTTAAAAGGCACCATTTTAAGTTTGACTCAAAATTTAGATTCATTCAGCATATCTAGAGTACATTCACATTGTCAATCGGACATGACCAGAAAGGAAAGTATCTTTTCTAGTGGACAGGGAATTAAAAAATAGATCACAATCAGCCTTCTTGTGGAGATATCAACCTTCCTTAATACACCACACACCTCCTGAGAGGAGACAAAATACCTGGTCCAACAGCTGCAAAACCATAGGCTCTTCCACTTGAGCTAAAGTGAGAGCTCCGTCAGCCTTGATCTGTACAAGTATCCATTTGTTCTTTTGCAGCTGCAGTCAGTCAGTAGAGGGTGACATGCTCACATAAATGTACAATGCCAGTTATGGATTCCACTGGAGTCAATGACAAAAACCTCCCATAGATATTAAAAAAACTGGCACACACAATTTCAAGGAGATTTCGCTTTTTGGAAAGGTTGAAGGTGCGGAGGGATGGGGTTGGAGAGGTGTGACAAACTACATTTGAGCTACAGAAAGATGAAGAAACATTAAATAAAAGTCAGAATTTCAAAATCAGGTTTGAACCAACAGGTAACTCAACATGCCTTTGAGCAATTTTCTTTATACATTACAGAAACATTCTCCTTTGCCTTCAGCCTAACCCTTGTAATTTTCAAGCCGAACAAATTTTACCAGACCCAATGAATTAGGGCTTTGCAATGGAAGCTAGTTCCTTGATTAGGGGAAGGTTGCACTGTTTAATATTTATATTACAGAAGAACCTAGAGCCCTCAACTCTAGACAGCCTGACCCGGGGCTAGATGCCACGCAGATATGTGGTAAGAGACAGTCCCTGCCCCGAGGAATTTACGATATAAATATAAGGCTGGATAGAACTAGTGGGTGTAACAAACAGCAGGGAAGGGAGGAAATTCTCAGTAATAATTAGGAATAACACAAAGCTTTCTTCCTTCAAGTCACTTCTCAGACATGAAGTGAGCTGCCCATCATCCTGTGGAGATGACAAATTAATTATCTCCACTTCAAAGATGAAAAACAAGCAGAGGATAGCATTTGCTCAAAGCAACAGTGTCAGAATTGGGACTATAAATCAGCAATTCCTGTCTCCTAGTCCTGTTTTCAGACCATTGTCTTTCAGAAATAAAAATAATCCCTCTGAACATAATATTTAGGTCTTGAATATCAGGGTTGGAAGGGACCTCAGTAGGTCATCTAGTCCAACCCCCTGCTCAAAGCTGGATCAATATTCAGTGTTTGAAATGGACCCTTGTGCCCTTTTTTTAATTAAATGTACCACAATACTTGGTTGGGTTATTTGGGTTTTTTTTTTGGTTTGTTGGTTGGTTTGTGTCTTTTGTTTGTTCTGGCAGCCGGTTTGTAACTTATCTAAATCATTATTCAAATTTTTCATTTACTGAAACCATTTCAATAAACAAAATATTTCAGAATAATTGCCAAAAGCAAAGAAAAGTATTGATATCTATTTTTACCTGTAAATTTTCAGGAAAAATGTAAAATTTTGATATTTTGTAAAAATCTTTTAAAAAAATATGTTGCTCAGCAATTTTCTACCTCCTAAATGAATAAGGTATCAGGTTTGCAAATACATGTTACAACTCGTCAGCACCACATACTGATTCCACTTTTTAAAGTTGGAAGCAATGCAGCACAGGTACGCTTGCCATGGCAGGGTGACGTTATATTATTTCAGGTCATCTTGTGCAATATAATTAAAGCTACAGAGAGATATTTGTCTAAGCTACAAGTTCCAACTGGCTGGCATGAAAAACATGAACGATGTTTCCTTTGCTCATAATGCCTATTCAAGGTGGTAGTAGATGGAATGATTTGTTCAGCAGGTGTCTCTTATGGTTCTAATGGGATCCTCATCTGGCCTCGTCTAACAAGACACAGTGCATTGCAGCAGTGTGTAAAATGCACTACCCTCCCAGACTGTTCCTTAGACCGCTACCTTGATCCAGTCACAAGCTGTGAGTGTGCAAAGCAGACATTTATCACCCATGTTTTATAGACAGAAGCAATTAGCAAGGATTGACTTTGTATTAATTATAAAGGTGACCAAAAAAAGGATGGATTTGAAACACATAGAATATAAAAAGTTCACGTCCTAAAGTCAGTTTAGAGGTAATAGTCATGTGGTGTGTAAACCCCAATTTGATAAAATAGGCATTTAAAACCTGTCTGGGCTACCAGCTAAATATCAGGCTGTGTTTATGCACTGTGACATTAAGGGGCCTCCTATAAATAGGGAATTTCAGAGTTGGACAATCAGACTTTCTGTGTATCTAGGTTCTTGTACTTCACCTGTCATCAACTATCTGAATGCCAGCAAACCACTCGGCTCCTATAGGCATTATGTGCAATGTATGTATGTAAAGGTATGCCCTCTCCTCAACTGCAAGTGAGAGATTCCATGCAGAAGCAAGATTTCCCAGGTTTATTGAGAGCTACTGCAGCTACATATTTAACCATAACACTCTCTTCATATTAAGGATGCTTAGGGTGCCAGAACATGTCATAGATGTGTTGTATCTGGATTAATAATAACCATTAGGTGGCCAGAAGTGATTTTGCTTATTGAGAGTAGTCAGAGCGTAATTCAACTGAGTTTAACTGAAACTGCATGAGCAGTCATAAGAATTCCAGTTCTTTCTGGTTCTTCTTCAGCTACATCTCATTCAAAGTCTCTGGCAGGATATTGGACCACACTTTCATTGGCGGATTGCAGAGAGGTGAATTTTACCCCTAACAGAGTTACTACAAGGGCTATTCACTACTCAAGCTCTCAGCAAAGTTTAAGTGGAAATTAAGTAGCACACAGGGCCTTGTGCAGGCCCTATGCAAGGGATTGCCTTAGGACAACCAATGAAGATTATCTGTAAGAGCAACATTACCTTTGTGAGATGCATCGTTCAGCTCCCTTGAACTTCTCCAGGTCATGACGGTTAATCAGTCAATACATTTTCCAAACGGTTTGTTTTTATGCAATGTGGTGGAGGTTTTTTTAATAAAGAACTTAAGTTTGAATAAAGTTTTAGTTTGTTCACTAGAGGTGGTTAGAAGTCTGTATAGTCTTTAGATTCTCAAGACAGCCATCTTGTGACATAGCTGCTTAAAGGTTAGATCTGCAATGGTTTCGCAGCAAAAGCTGCTTCAGAGACTTGCAGAAGGAAGCTCTATGTAAAATAGAGCATGCAGGTTCTCTAGACTCCACAGAGCTAATTCTACTAAATGTTCACAGAAGGGTTTTGGGGGTGGGGGCAGGAGGGAGCCACCAGAATCCCATACAAAGCAAATGAAAATACTGATCTTCCTTGAAGCAAAATAAAATGGTCACACATATGTTTGTGCAGTTAAAATTTCAAAACACATTGGCACCAGAGCTGGGCCTGACCTAATAAATTCAGATCTTGACTGGGATTTTGAAGATGCTCAAAACTTGCAAGGAAGATTGGGGCTTTGGTCTGGCCTGTCATAGGGCTACAGGCCAGGTGCAAATTTGTGATCAGGATTTCAGTTGTAATCTTTCTGAAACCCAGAAATTTCAGGGATTTTTGGATCTGGGTTTTAGCTGTGCGTTCCTTTCTCAGTGGCACTGCTTTTAGTAAACACGCTGATATCTTACACCAGGGGTCAGCAACCTATGGCACACATGCCAAACATGGCACGTGAGCCGATTTTGAGTGGCACGCAGCTGCCTGCCATGGTCCCTGCCCCCAGCCCCACTCAGCCACTCTCCAGCCGCTCTCCCCTGCAGGGGCACGCAGCTCTGTAGAAGAGGCAGAGAGAGGTAGGGACGAGGCCTTGGAGAAGAGGGTGGAACAGGGCATATCCCTTCCAGCCCCCTGCCATGAGCCGCTCAGGGCTGGGGACTGGGAGCGCCCCTACGAGCCGAGCACCCCAGCCCTCTGCCCTCACCCCCCACACACTCAGCCTTCTGCCCTGCACCCCCATGCGCCCCCAGCCCTCTGCTCTGACCCCACACAACTCAGCATTCTGCCGTGCAGCCCCCATACCTCCAGCCCTCTGCCCTGACCCTTGAACCACACACACAGCCTTCTGCCCTGCACCCCCACACCCTCCAGCCCTCTGCCCTGAACCCCCCCACCCCAACACACACTGAGCCCTCTGCTGTGCACCCCCAAAGCCCCATCCCTCTGCCCTGACCCCCCCCCCACTCATCCTTCTGCCCTGCACTCCCCACACACCCTAGCCCTCTGCCCTGATAGCTGAACCACCCGCACCCCAGCCTTCTGCCCTGAACCCCCTCCCCCAACCCTCTGCCCTGATCCCTGAAACCCCCCACCGCCCAGTCTGGGGTCCCGGCCGCAGGCCCTGCTCAGCCCACTGCCGGCCTAGGTGAACAGAATCCCAGGCTGGAAGCGAGCTGAGCAGGCTGGAGGCATAAGATCAGCATTTTAATTTAATTTTAAATGATGCTTCTTAAACATTTTGAAAACCTTGTTTACTTTACATACAACAATAGTTTAGTTATATAATATAGACTTATAGAAAGAGACCTTCTAAAAACATTAAGGTGTATTACTGGCACATGAAATCTTAAATGAGAGAGAATAAATGAAGACTCGGCGCACCACTTCTGAAAGGTTGCCGATCCCTGTCCTACACTAAGCACAGGCTGAAATGGCATCTGAAAGGCGAAGCAAGAGTCAGCAGCTAGCTTTGCTCAAAGAAAAATGAGAACAGCAGGGAGAAAGAGAGAGGAAACTGTTCTAGACAGGACACAGGCAAATGAGAAAAGCGCAGAGAAGCTGGGGTCTTCTTCCTTTGCCCATACTCAGTAGACTTGCCTTTCAGAAAGCTCTCCAGGGAGTGGGCTTATGCCTCTGGGCTTGGAAAGTTGTGAAAAGCTCCTGTGGACACCTTGGCCTGTCTGCCTCTGTAATAAGCCTCTGTCCCAAATCTGGACCTTAGCGTCCAAAATCTGGGTGTTTAACATGAACCTCCAAGCTTAATTACCAGCTTGGATCTTATCTCGCTGCCACCAATCAGGATTCTGAGTACCTGATAAACTCTCTGGTCTCCCCAAACCTTTCCCTGGGGGACCCCCAAGACTCAGATGCCCTGAGCCTCAACAAAGGAAAAACCCACTTCCCTTCTCTGCTCTTTACTTCCTCCCAGATTTTCCACCCTGGGGATTACAGACGTATTTCCCCTGCTTCAATCCCTTGAACACAAAACAGCGACGATACCTTCCCCCCTCCTTTTCTCCCCCCTCCCATCTTTCCCTGAGAAGAGACAGTACTGCTGCACAGAGATTCCTATCCCTTGCCTTAACTCAGCGAAAAGGAATACTCCAAAAGTTTAAAAAGAAACTTTATCATAAAAGAAAGGAAAAAACACGACATGATCACTGACATTCAAGATGACTAACACAGGGCTATTGTTAAAGAAATATGAATAATCAGCCTTATTAAAAGCTAATCCAATTTAAACATATCAGCACTCCACACATGTAAATACAAAATACAATATAAACCTGTCTGCTTTTCCTTTTGTATCACACTTGGGAAACAGAAGGGTAGAAAGAAGCTTGGAGATTAGAAAAAAAAGACTCTCCATCTAGCCAAGAGGAAAACAAACAGGCAGAACAAAGACAAAAACACACCCCAGAAGTTCCCTCCCTCACTTTGAAAAATCCGGTTTCCTGATTGGTCCTCTGGTCAGGTGTTTGGTTCCCTTTGTTAACCCTTTACAGGTAAAAGAAACATTAACCCTTAGCTATCTGTTTATGACAGCCTCCACCCTACCTTTCCGTCCCACAGCCATGGCTGTTACGTCACTACTGGGACAAGACAGCAGAAGGCAATCGGACGAAGCAGCCACCCCCACATCCCAGTCTTTGTGCCCTGTTGCCTCTGGGTGAAGCATTCAGCAGAACCATATTGTACGGGGCCCGTGGCACCGCATGCTGCTGGAACAGGACACCGCTCTTCTGTGAAAGGCTCCTGGCGATGACTAGGTCAGGGAGACACGTCAGAAGGAAGTAGGGGAAAGAAGGTGATTCAGGGAAAGGATAGAAGGGGGAAAACCAGGGGAGAGTAGGAGGGAAAGGAGAAGCAAAATTTGCCGCAATACTGACAAATTAATGAGAGAAGTTGGAGAATGGCTGGGGATTGGTAATGTGAACTAGAGGGCGGAAAGACGGAGAAATATCCCCTTCCCTTTGATCAATTAAATTTTCTGTTGCCTCTGCCCCACCTCCCAAGTTTTATCTTCAGCAGCAGCCTGGGGGAAGCACAGGATAGGCAGCAGGTGTTAGAGATGGAAAGAAGGAGCCGGAGGACCCAGAGGCAGACTGAGTAAACGGGCTTCTTTATTGTGGTACGTGTTCCCCTCCACCCAGTTGTCACATAAGCCCCGAGTTAGTCACCTCACCCTCTTTTATCTAGGTTAGTATGTAAATACCCACGTTTAATACAATGCCCCAAAACCCTTATTTGACCATCTGAATGCCCATCTAATGAATATTAATAGCTATATACTGAATATAATTATGCCCACCCCATTTACAGCATTAAGCATATTATAGAGACATTTTACCGTGCAGGAGCTCAAGGGCCAGATTCAAACGTCTGAAGGCCCAGATGTGGCCCCTGGGCCATAGTTTGCCCACCTTTGCTCTGTACACTTACACACTAACTAACCCTGCCGCATAGCCAGTGGCATTCTAGAGGGGTGGGGTGTTCACGAGCAATTTGTCCATTGACACCCTTTTTATGTGGGACAGGTGTGTGCAGGGGGAGTTGTTTGAAAGGGCCACTGAACAGGCCACGGTTTGTGCTGTCAAAACGGACCGACTGCAGCCTCTCTGGTGGTGACATTTCAACAATAAGTCAATAGGTGGCAAAATCCTACAACCAATGTGCTAAGCAAGTAGTAAATGTTTTCAGCTCTGGAAAGAAGGAGATGTGTCTGCAGGTAAGTCCCAAATGTCCATGGGGCTAAAAAATAGGGCTGTCTTTCTGCACACGCTCAGACTATAATACTGCCAAGCAGGAAGGAGGGGTCCTCCTTTGGATAAGAGGATTCTCTACAGTTGTGGGGCCCCTTTGGGTGGGCAGAGGAGGAGTCCCCTCAACAGTGCCCTGAAAGATGCTGGGAGATGCTGCCCCTCCAATGGACAGCTGAAGAATTATTTGAGGTGCTGATAGTGAGAACTGGTCCCTTGCCCTCTTTTTTTTGCTAGCACCGCTTAATACTGATTCGTACCGAGCCCTCATCGAGTGATTTTCACCAGTAAATCTCAAAGTGCTTAAGAAGGTTACTACAGGGGCATATATTGTAACTCCAGGTCCCAGTATGACTCCAGCAGAGGGGAGAGAGTGGCACCCCAAGCAGGGAGTGTTGTGTTTGCATGAGCTCCCTGTCTCCCCGAATAGCTTTGCTGTTCCTGCCCATTCATCGGCCTTCGCTGGTGGGTTTCTATATTCCTAGTACATTGACCCGATGGTCCTTGGGATAGCTCAGCCAGCTGAAACAGGTTTGAGGGATGGCTTGTCCCAAAAGGAACATAGGGCTGGAAGGCCTACCTCCTGGGTCATTAAGTCCAGACCCCAGCATCACAGGCAACCTGGCCTCCTGGCAGGGTCCTAAGTAGCTAATACAAGGAGTTTGGGGTTTGTTTTGCTTTTAACCGGCTAACTACAGAGCAGGGCCGCCGAGAGGATTCAGGGGGTCTGGGGTCTTTGGCGGCAGGAGGCCCCCACTTCAGCAGTAATTCAGTGGTGGGGGGGTCCTTCCGCTCCAGGACCCACCACCGAAGTGCCCTGAAGACCCATGGCGGGAGAGCCCCACCGCCAAATTGCCGCCAAAGACCTGGAGCAGAAGAAGCTCTGGGGGCCCGGGCCCTGCAAGAGTTTTCTGGGGCCCCCGGAGCCAGAGCGAGTGAAGGACCCCACTCCAGGTCCCCAAAAAAACTCTTGTGGGGGCCCCTGCAGGGCCCAGGGCCTGGGGCAAATTGCTCCACTTGCCCCCCACCCCCCAGGCAGGTTTGGTGCAGAAAAGCATCAGTAGTCTCAGATACTCATCCATTTCTTTAGGGTCTGGAAAACTGGGCTGGGAATTCCAGAGAACAGGCTCAGTCAAGAGATTTCTGGTATTTCCTGCTTCCTGTCAGGATGGAAATACCCAGGGTAGACTATCTGAGGTATCTGTAGACTTCCTCATAGCATCTTAACCATCTGCATCTAGGTCCAGCTGGAACTACGAAATCCAGAAAAGCAGAAAGCCTCAATCAGAATCAAAACTGAGATGGGCCAAAACTCTTTATCTAAATCCCCTGAACTTTGGAGTTTGTATAAAATGGAACTTGGACTTTAGCCATCCCTCATTTGGGTTTTGGGTTTGCAAAATCAAACTCCAGCCTATGAGGTTTGGCCAAGCCAAACCAAACCCACCCCAGTGGTGGCCATCGCTAGGAAAAAATGCAGTTTCCCATACCTGCGCTAGTTATGAGCAAAGATTGGGGTCATCTGCTATTTTATATAAACAGGTTCCTTCTAACCTAATAGAAAGCGGTAACTATATTAAAGGAAAAATTGAGAAATTAGAAAATGAAACAAAGGGGACGCTGAGAAATTAGAAAACAAATGCAGTCTCTCTCCTAGCAAACATCAGCATAGACTCCTTTTTTTAAGGACCAGCCTGAAACACATGCTTTAAAGCAGCGGGTGAATTGGGGGTTTCATCTAGCAGCATCATAAAACTGGTCATCTTTTATTGTAAAAGAAATCAGGGTGATATTTTGAAAGTGAAGGGGAACTTCCTGAATACTTTGGCTATCTTGGTTCTAAGGAATGTTTAGCAGCTTCCTTTGACTTCCTTGATAGCCTGCTGTTGATTTTCCCAAAGCCTGCTCTCTCATTCATCATGGCAAAGCAAACACAATTAGCTCTCCAAGCACTGCGGTTATTTTAAGGAAGTTGAAAACCCAGAGGGCTGAGTCAGTATCTGTCCAATGCCAGATGCTGACATATATAGATCTGTGATATCACTGAACAATCTGGTTACATAGTTAGGCAAATGTAAACTTGCCAAGGCCAATATCTTTCAAAGGGATGGTAATACTTTAATCTCCATTTGCAGCCTGAGACACAGCTGCTCCAGTCAGCATTCTGGAATTCTTTTCTTTCACATCTTTGACATAAGCAGATTGTAGCAAGCTCAATTGCTTTCCCATCGCACACCTTCCAATGGCCCAGCTGAGATAAAACGCTTACTAAAGCTGGTGAATATTTTATAGTTGCATTGCAAGTTCTCTGATGACGGTGGTTACACCTGTTTTAAATTTATGGAGCTATATCTATCTCAAAGAACTGGAAGGGAGCCTAAAAGGTCATTGAGTCCAGCCCCCTGCCTTCACTAGCAGGACCAAGTACTGATTTTGCCCCAGATCCCTAAGTGCCCCCCGCCCCAAGGATTAAACTCACAAGCCTGGGTTTAACAGGCCACTGAGCTATCCCTCCCCTCTAAGTCTGTATGGGATTGAGCCCTTGCAGCTCCCACAGAGGGCAGTGCAGTGCAGTCCAGTCCAGTCCAGTCCAGTCCAGTCTAGTCAGCACTTTGCAGGCTAGATCCCATGAAGTTTAAGGAAGTACGTCAGTCCAAACTATTTGGTGAGATACAATGGCAACATGGCTTTGGATTCATTCAACAATGTTTATTTAAATCTTCTCCAAAGCCAGCATGTTGAAACCATTTTTCATGGCATGTGAACAATGACAGTACTATACACACACTTTGCCTATATTTAAGGTTGATTAACATTTCCCATTCTAAAGCCCTGTTTTTAATTGCTTAAACTTTACCAAACACTAACCGTTTAGGCTGAAATTTCATAGGCCAAGTATCTGCCTCAGGCTGAATTTAAAAAAAAAAAATCAGCTAAAGTGGTTCTACTATTTCTGAGAATGATGCCTTGTACTGTTAAACTGAAAGGTTTTAATGGCTGGATGACTCTCAGACATCTAGATAGCTGATGTGAGCTCACCCTTCAATCAGCATATCAAAGGGTAAGTTAATCACAAGCCCCCACTGAAGACAAAAACAGCTTTGGACAGAGTGCCTGGAGGTTGCTGCAATTGTGAGTCATGGGTGACAATTTTATTTTGGGGAGAATATAACTGAAGTCTTTGGAGGGAAAAAATTAGACAAGTGAATGCATCCTGGGAAGGAATGTGTATTAGGTGGCAGTGGAGTGGGTGTGTAGAAAGGGGAAAGGATTATGAGGAGGGGTAAACAGGGATGGATGATAGGAGAGGTGAAAGAGGTTGGGGACTCAGGTAATGGAGACACGGCACCCCCGAATTCTGCCAGTGGAATCCAACCTTCCAGCACCCCAGAACTTTTCCACTGTCACATAGATGTCCTTCACTCCAGGCCCTGGATGGGAGTCAGGTTATAAGAGGAAGGAAGTAACAGCAATAGAAACATTGATATGTGTGGTTAGATGTTTGGCTGTGTGTGTTTGTTCCCTCTGTGTGCTGCCCCAGCCCCGGGCAGACAGCTGGCACTGCAGACCTTGAGCGAACCACCCAATGACCACAAGATTCAGTAAGGAACGAAGGCACCCACCCAGGTTTATTGTCAACGAAGCATGGTACTGGCATCCTGCAGACTCTACCAGACCACTAATACATGTATGCCTGTAACAATGGACCAGCTCAGTGAACAGCGGGACTTTCCATTCCTCCCTATGCTAGACAAAGATACTCCCTCTGAGATACATCTTTATACTCCAATACAAACAAGCTAGTACTGCCCCTCTGACATAGTTACTGCCCCCTAACGTAGCTAGTTATCACCCATCACCTTGTACCTGTTGATTCTATTAAAACATTTTTATTACTTACTGTCATCCTGGCCTTATCTTTAAGGCAGGGTCAGTGTGTTCCTGTTATCCTTGGGGAATGTTTTTGTACCATCTTTGATATCAGGATGTTCTGGTACCACTTGGGATATTGGGATGTGTTTGCGTAAGTACTCTGTGACTAGCACTTCTTAGGAATGTGTATTTCTGCAATATCAGTCCTGTTCTTGCCAGATTCTGTGAGCAGATCCTGCCTCATACCAGGCCTCTGACACAAGGGTTTATGTCTCAGGCTCTCTTCCTGCTACCGTGTGCCAGGGATTTAAGGCTTTAGGGAGATGCATTCCCTGCTTGTGCTGAGGAGTCCAGGGTACAGTAGTGGGGAGGGTGCCAGGTTTTAGGGGGGAACATTTTCATTGGGTCAGGGATATGGCTGAGGAGGTATTCTGGAGAAGGACTGGTGGGGCACAATGAGTGTGTGCACATGGGGGCTGGAGAGGTGACTGGTTAATTGTTGGACATGATATGTACAACTGCCTAAATGTCTCCTACCAACAACATATCCGTTCATCTTCCAAAAAAAAAAAACTAGGAAATTCAATGGCAAAAAACTCCATTAACATAGCGTTAAGGTTGCTTGGTGAATGTCACTGTCTTGCAGAATGCTGAGTTGAGCAAAACTAAAGCTCTAGGAAATGCAGAGTTAAGGTTGACCATACTGTGAAGTGGGTCTTAGATCGTACACGTGTAGTATTCTTTCTGGGGAATTGGCTAAGTGTGTGAGTGTGCACCAGAATCTGGAACCTCTTGAAGCTTATAGTACCAAGGACCAACGTGACTATGTGCTATGTGCATATTGAGGCATTGTTCAAAGAGGATAGAGGGAAAGTGGCACAGGCAATTTTTAATTTTTTTTTCCTATTTGTCCTTTAATGGCATTACATGGGCTTTGGTAGGTAAGAGTGAATGGGGCAGGCAGAGTAAAGATAGGTGTGGTCACAGGGTGTATTGGGGCATTGCTGAACAAGGACAGAATTAAGGTTGCATGGGCAACCGTAGCTCTCCATTTCCTGGTTTTCAAAAGTTTGAGTTTTGCTCACCTCAGTGTTGTGCAAAGGGACAACATACCACCAAGCAAACTTAACTGAACATTAATGCCGCTTTTTACCACTGAATAAATCTGTGCTTACATCAGATTTTCATGTTAGGGTTGCACTTGAGCTTTAGCATGCTTAAAAACTGGTTGAAAATGTCCTACAGAATCTAAATCTAGTTCCACTTTTAAAAATACCCCGTTAGTGCACTGTGAGATTGATAAACACATAAGTGACAGAGCACTGAGAAACAGATGAGCCTGTACTAGTCACTAAACTACAGACAGCTTCCAAAGTTCTGCATGCTCCTGATGACACCTCTTCCGTTATGTTAAGGCTTGAGCGGAGTTATGTCTCCTAAAGCAGATATGAGGGTTTCTGTTGCATTAGAATTATAATGAATCAGGGTTTGCCAAATAGAAGGCAAAATTTGCCAGCGTTATGTACTGGTATTGTGTGTGGATGTTCTTACTAGGCAAAATGTACCCCTCTCTATGGGGCGAATTTCACCTAGTATAAATAGCCAATCATAATGACATACCTTTAAAATTATAGGAAGGTAGCAACCATCTGAAATCTGTGGCTCTCCAAAGATAACCACTACAATCAAAATTCTTTTGTGGAGCTACAGCTAGTGTGTGTGGGTGTGTGGGAGACTCTAAATTTCAGGGTTAAGAGAAAGGAAAGCATTTTAATTTCCAGTGTTAGAAAATATCAGAGTAAAAATGAGTTGCAGTCTGTCTCTGTAAAGGTTACAATTATTTAGAATAAATCAATACATTTGAAAATTGTCATTATTGGCATCAAAGAACTCTGAACTGCAAGAAAAACAGCAAACATTTTTCCATAGATAAGTGTACGTCATAAGTAATCATTTTGATCCATTAATGTTACATATCTTTTCCTCCCATAGAACATGCGAAAAGGGCTGATTATTCCACATATTATCCATGTGCAGTGTTTCTATATGCTTGCAACCCAACTATCACTAAACTAATCAGCACTTGTCTGGGATAAATTCCATTTCCACCAATTATAGCTTAATTGTTGACAGATGGGAACAGAAGAGGGAAATATGTGGGATCATTTAGAGGACAGGTGTATAGCCTAGTGCCAGGTGAATTGTTTCATCCCATTAAACCACTGACTTTTCTCTATACCCAATAAAGCTTTCACAATACTTTCCTATCCATGGTTGTTAAGTGAGATCTGGAAAGCGTTCACAGAGATTTTTTTTAAAAAAAACATAGAATCCAAGTAAAACAGTCATTAGTCATTAGCAACCTTTACTGTTTATATTGTTATCTTCTCAAAATTAATCTCTTTTTTGTTTTATTTTAACATTTGATTCGATTTTGGTTTCCGTTTGCTTTTTAGGAGTTTTGTCATGCAATCACTGTGCCTAGTCTGAACTTTTGGGACAGTGTCAGTTATTTTCTCATGGTTGAAGCAGGCAGAGATGCAAAAATTCATAGATTTCTAAGGCCAGAAGGGACCATTGTGACAATCTAGTCCAATTCATTACATGGCAGTTATATGCATGGATAGAGGGGATAAGAAAGTACAAGCCCGCAGTTAAGACTCTGACCTGGATAACTGGATTCAAATCTAGTCTCCGCAACAGACTTTCTGATCCTGGGCAAGCCACTTAGGCTGGGAGTTTGAAAAGAGTCTAAGGGAGTTAAAGACCCAACTCCCAATGAAATACAGTTGGCGATGAGTATCTAATGCCCCAAGGCTCCTTTGAAAATCCCAACCATAATATTTCTATATCTGAGTCCACATCTGTAAAATGGGAATTGTAATACAGAGCTACCTAACAAGGATGTGGTGAGCTAAATTCATTAATGTTTGTGAGTTGCTCAGCATTACAATGGGGCTGTCTAAGTGTATAGACAATAAATGTCCTAATCTGAATGATAAAAGAGGTCGAAAATGGAGGGAAGGGAATGTGGGTTTAAGGTCGATTATCTTTATTTACTATTTATGTTGCTAGGTTCTTTATAGACAGAGGATGGCAACCGGCCCAACTGTGCTCTGATACCTTTATAAATCAGGAGTAGTTCTAGTGAAATCAACTAAGTTATGCTGGTGTAAGTGCAGTTAGAATCCGGCCAAAGGTCACTTGTGGATCTTGAGCGAATTAGATGACATACCAAGAGGATGGAGAGGTCAAAGTGTGACTGAATGGCAAGGTAAGGCATGTGTTTTGTTAGTTCCACAATTCTTCTTGTGCATGTGCTTAGGTACTCGTAAATGTCAATAGGACAAAAGGGTGAGGATGTGCCAAGCCAGGCCCTAGGAGCTACCTTGAAGGTGTTTCTCCCCCAAAGAGGGTCTTAAAAGAGAAGACGGCAGAGCAAAGGTGAGCAGGGGGGTGAGACAAAAAGAGGGAGTAAGTCTCTTGAGAGTCGGGTCATCTGATCCCACAATCCAAACTCACAAAAAATGCCTGCCAAAATCAATGGGCATTTAGTGTGTCTCAGGACTGGTCTTACCCTTTATTTCTTGTTCAGTGGCATCCCCCATGTGCCCCCATCTTAGCTGCGTTAAAACAGCTGCATGATAAGTAATTTCCATTCCAGTATATTGTTGTATATACCCCTGAATTTCTCAGTATATTTTTCCACAAAGCAGATGCACCTTCACAATAGTGGCCCTTCGAGACCTGCAAAGATAAATGGGTGTCTGCAGTGTTCCTTTGTATTTCTTCATACTTGCACAAACTCTATTTACTTCACAAGAGAAGTAATTCTTAAAAGTGTCTGTCTATCCATCCAGTGGGTTTAAAGCATAATCCAAGAACTGAGCTTTTTCAGTGCCTGACTCCAGTCCCACCCGGCTCATTTGCAGTTAGAATTCCTTATCAAAGAACTCATCAAATAGAGGGATTCTCTCCGTCTTGGTTCTCACTAGTGCAGGTCTGCGACCCAGCTTTCTCTCATCTCTTCTCCAGTCATCCGAGTCACTGCTAGAGCTGTCCCAAAATAGATCTCGTGGCTCCTGGTGCTTTACGAACCACATTTCCACTTTACTGTTCTGGCTGGGATAGGATTCAGCCATCTTATGTTGCTCCAAGAATTCTCCATCCCATGTATTTTCTAAAAACAAGAAAACCCTCTTCTTAATTATTCTGGGTTGCACACCCAATTGCAGATGATTTATCAAGGACTTGCTGTGGGTTGGTGGAATCGTATCAGAGGAACCCAGGGCCCAATTCCAAAATTTGTGCTAAGCAAACTATTATTTTTCTTTTCTCTCCTTATGTAAAACAAATTCTCAGACTGTAAGTGTTAGATGCTGTAGCATATAGGAAAAGGATAATGTCCCATTAAATAGTTTCTGAGCCTTCTAATGGTGCTCACCATGTTTATATTCAAGAAGCCACCAGAAACCAGCTAATGTAGCCATCTGTATGTAGTTAGATTCTGAATGTTCATAAATATTTAGTAACAATGATTATTTGACTCCAGACATGCCCATTGTGCTTTCTTCATATTGTTGTTGTGTAAAGCAGTGGTTCTCAAACTAGGGCCACTGCTTGTTCAGGGAAAACCCCTGGTGGGCCAGGCAGGTTTGTTTACCTGCCGTGTCTGCAGGTTCGGCCAATCCCTCGACCCGCACTGCTTCCTGCAGCCCCCATTACGCTGGAACGGTGAACCGCGGCCAGTGGGAGCCACGATCAACTGAACCTGCGGACGCAGCAGGTAAACAAATCAGCCCAGCCCGCCAGCGGCTTTCCCTGAACAAGCAGCAGCCCTTGTTTGAGAACCACTGATGTACAGAGCACAAGACACAACAGCTACATTCTGGAATAACTCCAGTACTAGAATGCCATGTTTATTGTTAGAGCTAGTTGAATAATGGATTTTTTGGTTCATTGGCAATTTTGAAAAATTTTAACAAAATGTTTCAGGTCAGACAGAAAACAAAATTAAAAAAAAAGTTGGTGAATTAAAACATTGAATTTTTTTGATTCCAGACGCATGAAATCTTTTGTTTCAACAAAATCAAAACATTTCATTTTGATTTCA
The DNA here is from genome assembly GCF_003597395.2 of Chelonoidis abingdonii. Taxonomy (NCBI): domain Eukaryota; kingdom Metazoa; phylum Chordata; order Testudines; family Testudinidae; genus Chelonoidis; species Chelonoidis abingdonii. The sequence goes on along the minus strand of NC_133772.1, from coordinate 150,985,000 downwards.
ACCATTTTAAATAGTTTTTTTATTTAAAAAAATAAAATTAAAGGAAAATTTGAAATGAAAAGTCCATTTTGAACCGAAAAATCTAAAAGTTGAAAATGACCAAATGAAATCGTCTGATGTTTTCTGAATATTTTAAATGAACAATTCAGTTAATTAACATGGGGGAGAGATAGCTCAGTGCTTTGAGCATTGGCCTGCTAAACCCAGGGTTGTGAATTCAATCCTCAAGGGGGCCGTTTAGAGATTGGTCCTGCTTTGAGCAGGAGGTTGGACTTAGATGATCTCTTGAGGTCCCTAATGATTCTATGAATTCACAAAATGTTTTAATGTCACCAAATCTGCACTTTTCACTGAAAAGTTTTGACCAAAAAATTTCACCCACCTCTATTTATTCTGCTGTTTCCAAATTTTAAACCAAATATTGTTTAGGCATAAAGGGGGGAGAGTTTATACTTTTATGTACAACATTTGTTTATTCCCAGAACCCTTTCTTATAAGTGATGTGAATTGGTCCCAAAAGCTGTGGAGCATGCTGGCCCCAAGCCAGCAAAATAGTTAAGTACGTGCTTAACTTCAAGCACATGACTGACTGCAATGAAGTCAAGCCCAAGTTCTTATGTACTTTGCAGGGTCCGGCCAGAGTGCTGAATACCAGGCAGGGTTGAGCTCTAGATTTGTAGGTGCATAATTATTAAATATATGGCGTGATAAGAGGCAGCATAGTTTAGTAGTTGGAGCATAAGGTTGGGAGTCAGGACTCCTGGCAATCATGTCTGCCTATCTAAGGCATTTATATGCCCCCTCCATTATGATAATGTCTGAGCACCTCACAATCTTTAATGTATTTATCCTCACAACACCCTTGTGAGGTTGTGAAGTGTTCCCCCCATCATTTTACAGATGGGGAACTGAGGCACAGAGACTAAGTGGCATACCCAAGGGCACACAGGAAGTCTGTCACAGAGCAGGGAAGTGACACCAGATGTCTCAAGTGCTAGATGAATGTCCTAACTGCAGGCCCATCTGCCCATTCTTGTAAGGTGTCTCAGATGGAAAGCACTGTCTAAGTGGTAAAAGAGGTAATTAAATCCCTGGAATGTCTCTCTGTGTCTCACTCTGAAGTCTACAATGTCTATTGAGTCAGTGTGAAGCAATGGACACAGCTGTAGGCATGGCCGATAGCTCATTTTGTTCAGAGTATCACCAAGTTCAATCATTATTGGGATTCGCCATCCGTTACCATCCAATATTGAAGTTTTCAACCATTTTGCCTTTATGAATTACTCCCGTACTGTGTACAGCTGCAGCAAGGCATGTACCTACACCACGTCAAGCATCCTAGACCATTGTAATATCAGAGGTAATGCAACCAATCACCACCCTGACTCTACAGCTAATTTGCCTGGAACAATTTCATTGGTTGTATGAGGGAGCCTGCACAGAGAGGGGAGTATTTGGCCCAGCTGCGCCCCCATGGACCCAACTGCCACCTGCATTAATGAACACAAATTTCCACACAACCTCCCAACCATAAATCAGCACAACCACCCATGCGACAACACAACTAGGACACACAATAACCCGAAACACACACAGCCCTTCCCTGCAGCACATCCCCCTCACTCACCACCTGCAGAAATAAACACAACTCTCTCAGCACAACTTGCTCAGCACAACTGCTCACTCAACAGCACAACCAGCATACCCAATAACCCCAAACAGCAATCTGAAGTCTAGAATGTCTGTTGAGTCAGTGTGAAATGATAAAAACAGCTACAGGCATGGCTGAGAGCTCTTTTGGTTCAGAATATCAGCAGGTTCAATTGTCATTGGCATATGCAGTCAGTAACTGTCCATTTTTTAATATCTGGGACATTGTTAGCTTTTTTACAGCCTTGACTTTACAGCTGTGAGACGGCACGGGCCTGCAGCTGCTAGTTATTATTGTACAGCATAAGCAAAAGATACTTGAAGTAATTATGACAATAGTGCTTTTGCAATGATCTATACTGTGCTGGGTCTTCATAAACCAAGGAAAGAAACCCCCCAAAGTGTAAAGTGGAAGGGAAATTGTGCTAAAAATGATGAAGGTGCAGACAAAGCAACCAGATTCTGATTCCAGCTACATCACTATAAAGCGCCATTTGTTTTAATGGCATTATAACTGCAGAGATTAGAATCTTGCCCAAATTCAAAACATTCAGAGCCCGGGTAACCCATACACTTCCTGGGTGTAGTGTTCTGTCCCCTCAAGTGGCACCGAGACCACTTAGAGATTAATGAGTCTGCTAGAGATTTAGCTAAGGGCCCTGGGGCTTTTAGCTCATGCAGTAGAGACTCCATGCATTTAGCTCCCAAGATCCCAGGTTCGCTCCTGTCCGCTGCCAACCAGAGCCTGTCTGTGTTACACCTGATTCACATCTCACACTTGTATATCTACATAACTTCATTGAAGTGACTCTAGATTTATGCCATTGACAGTGAGATCTGAATCAGACCCTTGAGTAGTGTGAAAAAAAATGTGAACAGAGTTAAAGGGCTCAGAGAAGCAGTTCCGAATGAGTTCTTCATCAAATGAATTAGAAGGGACAGGAGCTCGCTCCACCATGAATTTGTATTAATTGCTAGGGCTGTACCATATTTGTAGTGTAATCAACGGCTGACTACCATGCATCCTGACAGGTAGACTCTGGTGGAGTCACTGCTATAGTGAGTACCAGGCACCTGGACTGAGCAGAGCCATCCATACAAACTTCAGCAAAAGGAGTTAGACACTCCTCAGTCTCAAAGGCGTCTCTGTGGAACAGCATCACTTCAGGGTTAGCCAGAATTTGTTTTGCTGTTCTTGGCTGACTCCAGCCCTTCAGTCACAAGGGCCTAGTTCAAGGTATTCCATCAGGAGGCAGGCTGCACTCTCCTAGCTCTCCGAACTGCAGTTTATTTTCAGCGCACTCCCTGAGCAATGTAGTCCTGGCATGACCTGTGAATGCAGTGATCTCTGTTCCACAGGAATATGCCTATACAGTAGAATGGTTGGATGGCCACGCAAGGCGCAATCAGTAAACGCTAGGCAACTAGTAGAGAGAGCCTGTAATTAAAGGTTTAACCGAAGAGTACCAGAAACCACAGGGTGCACTTTAAAGGGTTTCTTTAGGCCAATAAGTTGCCTTTTGAAGGCAGCGATCTAATTAAAAAATCTTTTGCCAGCAGCATTCAGCTGTGACTCCCCCTCCTCTCTGGTCCAGCAACACTCCTGAGTCTTTGGGGTTCTTTACCATCTTCCCCTAGAAATAGTGGGCCTGAGTCTGATCTCCGATTCACACTCACTTTCATCCAGGGCGTGAGGCTAAAGGTGAAATTCAGCCCTGTGCAGGTGGCCCACAGAAGCCTGTGTTGAGGGCTCACGTACGATGAAAGTGGAGCCTGGGCCTTGGCACTCCAATGCTACAGACAGATAAATTTCATCCATAGAGACCCTCACTCACCTACACACCAAAAGCTATACCCATCTGTGACGGGGTGCCTACCCTACACAGGCACAGCAGGGGTTTCTCATGCCCTGTCCCAGAAGAAGCAATGGAGGTGAGTCCTTCAAGGGATCCAGAGAGGCTGCGTGAAACACAGCAAATCGGGGGGCGGGGGGGGGGGGAATTGCAGGGAGCAAGCAATCCAGGCCCAGCAGGCTCAGATAAAAGGGAGCTGCAGAGAAAAGTAGGATCAGTTGCTGCTAGGAGCCTAGGGAGTAAGACCTACATCCCTAGAGAACTGAGAGAACTAGAAGCATCTTGGACAGCGCAGTGCCTGGCTCCCAGGACTGAGCTGCTGAGTGCCCTGAGGTGAGGGCAAAGAAGGTGCTGGGCCATGGGGAAATAGCCCAGGGAAACAGAGCTGCATTGACAGAGGTTACAGAGGAGCAGCAGGAGGCTGCTATTTACAAAGTCCCTGGATTGGGGCCAGGAATAGTGGGTGGGCAAGCCCAGGTTTTCTCCACCCCCCCGACTCTTGCCACTGGGAAAGTGGCTGGACAATAGGACAGTGATATGCATGTTGCCCCCAAGAAGGCAGAAACAGAGATGATGACCTAGCTGGAGGGCTGAGTCACAAAGAGGATGCTATGGTTCTGGGAGCTGAGAGAGGAGCCATAGGTGGGAGCAGAGACAGAGTGCCGTGTGAGTGTTGGCCTTGAGCTAATCCCCAGCATGACCCGGAGGAGGCACCAGTCTAGCAATGAGGATTGCGCCCCAAGACATCATCACATTGCTACGGAGACGTGAGTGCAAACTGGACAGACTTTTTTGAAATTTGGACAACTGGGGCATTGAAAATATAAGCAGAATTTCTGGAAGCCCTGGGGGTTTTTTTTGTTTGTTTTGTTATGCCCATAATGTTTTCCTAGAAGTCTAACTTATCACTGCTTTTGCTCCTTTCTCTTCCCCAGCAAGGCTAAGGATGGAAAAGCATGACATGTTACACATACCCTTCTTGCCATGAGCTTTCTGTTCCTCGCCTCAATATGTGTATATCTTGGATTCTTTCTTCACATCAGCCCAGCCTACTGGTCTTGTACAAAGACCAGAGTTAATGCTGCTGTGTGCCATCCAGAGCCCCAAAGACGTGGTTCTGCCACATTCACCAATGGAGACAGGGGAAAGAAGGCAGCTGCTGAAGAAACTACTCTGGGAGAGGTTAGATGAGTCAGCAAGAAGGGGGTTGTAGCTGGTAAGGGTGGCCAAACGTGGGCCAAAGGCAACCAACCACTGGTAATCCAGTGGGTGCTGGCAGCTTTCCAAACACTTCTTGTGCAAATTGAAGCTTTTGCCAAGAGAGCTGTGTGCCTCAGGCTCAGACTGGGAGCAAGAGAAGGCCAGTGTTGATGTACACGGTAATGTCACAGTTTGGCTGGCCCCTTAAGGAGACTCAGACACACCCTTGCCTGCGATGGTCAGTGATAGGATCAGCTGGAACAGTAGCCAAACTGGCTGGCGATCAGGTAGCCTTGGCTAATGATTGGACTCCCTGTGAGATGGTTTGCACAAATGGCTGGGGGAGCTTAACTGGAGAGAAGAGCTGCAGGAGAGAGTTCATGCCTTGGGACCAGCCTTGAGGGGACTGACCAGAGGGGAAGGAGATTCCTGAGGTGGGGCTGAGCGAAAGCCAACCCACAGGCAGGTGGCTTTGCCTGCTGTCTACAAAGGATCCCTGGACTGGAACCCAGAGGAGAGGGCAGGCCTGGGTTCCCCTACCAGCTACTGGAACAGGTGGTGTATAGACCCTGAGGCTAAGAGTGGAAAGACTGTCGAGTCGGGACTTTGACCCAAAGACTCTGCTTGAGGCTATAGGACTATTGTTTGTTGGCCTTTCTGTTACCCCAGAATGAGTGGAGTGACCCAGCCAGAGGGCTGAGTCAAAAAGAGGCAGTCCGTGAAGGGCTGTCAGCAAAGGGCACAAGATGAGGGGAGCCTGCTATCAGACTGTGTGTGGGCTCATGTGTCACTATTCTACAGCAAGAACAAGAAAAATCCCCATCAGGGAGTCAATGGTCCCCACTCAAAAGGTCATCTGCATAGCAGGCAGCCAGCTGGGGTCTCTACATGTCACAAGTGGCTGTGTGCTGGGTGGCAGGAGGCAACGAGAACACGGATAAGTTCCCAGGCAGCAACATAGCCCAAACTGGTCATGGGGGTCTTCAGAAGAGTCTGAAGGAAAGGAGCATAAGATGCCTGGAGGCCAGCTCTCTTGCTGCCATTCTCTCTGCTAACCCTTCACAATCGTATTGTTAGACAGACAAGCTTTGGATGTTCTGATTGCTTCACTGCACCATTGAGAGGATCCAGAGACCTAGTGTAACCCACACACGTCTTAGGTGTGGATGGGACAGATCACTTAAAGAGAAAGATAAAATGAGTCTACTCTACAGCCTTAGCTAATAACCCGTTGACTTTTTGTTCATGTGGTAGAGGCTCATGCACTAAGCTTCAGACGTCCCCAGTTTAATCCTGCCTGCTACCGACCGGGTTCTGTCAGTGTTACACTAGCAAAGAGCAACTGTTTGGTACTCATATTATAACAGCGCCTAGGAGCCCTAGGCATGGGCCCAGGCCACATTGTGCTGAGCGCTGCACAAACACAACAAAGAGACAGAGTACTGCTTTCCTCTGGGCGTCTTTCTTGGGAAAGGACCCAGAATATCCACAGCTACTCGCTGAAATGGGACCTCAATTATGGGGAGTGGCTGGAGAGGGGCCTTGACCAGATCTTGGGGTTTGCCCACTCTTGGCACACACTCACAAACGGAATACTTGGCAACATCCTTGCCATCCCTCCCAGTGGAAGGACTTCCCAACCTGTCTTTGGTTCTGTTCACCCCAGCATGACCACTGGGATGATTATGGGCTAAGCTTAAGAGCTTCCCCCGGTACTTAGTTGGAACCACCAACTGTTTTTGCGGCTTGCCATTTTTCCTGGTGTCCACCAGAAAGAATTTTCTTGTATAAAGTCCTTGGTCTATAACAAACCGGATCCGTTAGAAGAGCTGAGAGGCGGTTGGTTGCTCCGTGCCGCGCCCAAGCTTTCTGAAGGCTGTCATCGGCTTCCTGTCAGTCTGGAACTGTTCCCTTGAGGCTGGGGACACCAGTTCTTCCTCAGACTGTGGACTTGGGCTTGGTCCTCTGGAAGCGATGTAGGGTGATGGGGTTGTTTCCGTTGCCGGTGAACCCTCTCCGCTGGTGCACCTGGGGTATTTCAGGCCTCTGGCTGAGCTCTTTGGTATGGTTGTCTGTTGCTTCTGCCAGTTCAGACTCGCTGGCCCCTCTGGCTTTGAGGTTGAAGATGGGTTGCAATTCTGGTGCTGGTGCTGGTTGCTGTTCCAGTTCCGGGCCTGGACTGGAGGTGCTGTGGCTGTTTCAGTCGTTGGCAATGGGATTCCGGGTCCACTACTTCTGTTGGGTCTCTGGTAACACAGACGGGTTCCCTGTGGATGGTCAGGAACAGGAATGGTCTGGAAGCTTGCCTGGTTGGCTGCATGTAACCATTCCCACTCTTATTGACCCGCTTCACCTGGTTAGCCAGTTTCCCCGAGTAGCATGGGATGGAATATGTCATAGACTGCAAAGTCCACATTCTGACCAGCCTTTGTACGGGACAGGCATTCAGCTGTAGGCAAGTCTACAGCTTGTGACATGAAGGGATAAATGGTCACTTTGGCTTTGGGTTGATGAGTTTGGGATCACCCGAAGGATCGGTGGATAGCTGACACTTGTGCCCCGTGTCTCTCCACGCGATAACCTTCTTTTCGCCACTCTCAAATTTTCCCTTCACTCCAAGGGATTGAATATCTGGGTGGATTTGTGTGATGGGGTGTAATGACTGGCACCTGTTGGGGTTCTTTGGGCATTTGGCCTTTATATTCCCAGTTATTACACTTAAGCATCTTCCACTGACGGGTCACTGGGTCGAGGTGAGTTACTGGAGACTGGTGAGGTGGAAGGATAGGGTGTCTGTGGCTTTCCTGGGTTGTAGGTGGGGTCTTGGGTTGCCCTCGGTTGTAGGGTTATTGTCACTGTGCCCCCTGGAATATTCATTCCCTTGACCATAGGTTTTCTTGCTTTCTGCACTTCCATCCACTTGGCTCCAATCTCCCCGCCTCGGTGAGATTTTTGGGTTTCATCTTGTATGTACTGTGTATGTCTCAGGAACACCATCCAAGAATTGCTCCATTGTATGAGGAGGTGCAGTTCTTCCAGCGGGGTAAATTGTTCTGAATCCAGGCCTCATAATTTCAACGTGTAGCGTGTCTGGAAATGACACATCTGTTTTCCCACTTTGGGGTTCTGAAACGCCGACGGGCATGATCGGGGTTATCCCATTCTGTACTGGCCTTGGTTTGAAACAGTTTATAATCGTTCATTTTGTCCTTTGGCATTTCAGCCGCCACCTCTGCTAAGGGTCCACTGAGCTGTAACCTCAGCTACCATGTACTGACTAGAGATGCTGTACCATGCAGGCCTTTCAAATTTTTAAGAAGGCCTCAGTGTCATCACCTGCCTTGTAGGTGGGAAATTTCTGTGCTGTGGGACCAAGTATTGGTGAGGGTTCTTAGGAGTGGTTGGGTTCTGTTGCTTAGCTGTCTATTTCAATTCATGCTTTCCTCTGTTTTTCCCTCCTTCACTTTCTTGTGGTGTTCTTCTCTCGGAGTTCTCTGTGGCTGCATCTTTCTCTCTGTTTTCTTCTGTAGGCCACCTCTTTTCTTGTAGTTTTCTTGTGAGCTGCCTCTTGGCTGCTTGTTCCCTTTTATGGCTGCCTGTTTTATTTGTTCTTCTTTTGTTTTTATTCTAGTCTGTAGTTTCTTTTCCATGTTCGCTTGTGCTCTGCGTCTTTGATTTGTTCTCCTGGAAGTCATGGTTCCTGTTTTCTTGTTTTGGGGTGCCCTCTGGTGTTTATTGTCTGAACTGCTGGCTCTCTGTTGTTCCTGGGTTTTTGCCTGCAACAGTGCCTTTGTTTAAGTTTTCCTAGCTAATATTTGATATGTAAATTAAACAAAACAAAGCCACTTTATTTACCTGTGTGTGTTTTGCTGGGTTACTTGACTCCCAATGGAGTGCTATTGTTTAACAAAAGATCCTTTTGTCATCTTGTAATGGCTCCTTGCTTAAAATGCAAGCCAACTGAGCAGGAGAGAAACAAAAAAAAATTTCTCTCTGGCTCTCTTTAAAACCAAACCCTTTCTCTCTGCTTAAAGCCCTAGCAGAGAAAAAGAAAATAATATTCCTACTGGCTTCTGGATCTTATCTTTCCACTTGGCTGCCACCATGTCGTAGCTTCCTACTCAGATTTGAACCTTAGGTTCATAAAATGAGAAGCTAGCATGAAACTCCAAGCTTAATTGCCAGCTTGGATCTGAATATCGTTGCCACAGCCAAAATTCCAGTGTTTGGCTCACTCTGGTCTCCCCAAAACTTCCCTGGGGGACCAAGATTCGAAGGCCCTGAGTCTCACCCAAGGGAAAACAACCTCCCTCCCTTGTCTTCTCTTTACTTCCTCCCAGGCTTCCCTCCGTGGTTATCTGGAAGATTACTGTACTTAAACTCCTTGAATTACAAAACAGAGAGGGCAATTACCTTCCCCCCTCTTCTTCCCCGACCTCACACAGATTCCCCTTCGTAAATACCCTAACAAAAGTAGAATCTTCCCTGTCTGTCTTTTACCTAGCACCCAGAGAAAACTCAACAGGTCTTAAATAGAAAGCTTTATATAAAAGAAAGAAAACACTAAACATAGTCTCTGTATCAAGTGACGATACACAGGGCTATTGCTTAAAGAAAATATGAATAAACAGCCTTATTCAAAAAGAATTACAATTAAACATTCCCGCAAAACTACACACATGTAAATACAAAAAAAAACAATATAAAAACCTATTGTCTTCTACCTTTTGTACTTACACTTGGAAACAGAAGATTAGAGAAGTCTGGAGATAGAGATCACTCCCATAGCCGAGAGTAACAGAACAGAGACACAGACAAAGACACACACCCAAAAAACTTCCCTCCCTGAGCTTTGAAAAATCCGGTTTCCTGATTGGTCCTCTGGTCAGGTGTGTGGTTCCCTTTGTTAAGCCTTTACAGGTGAAAGAAACATTAACCCTTAGCTATCTGTTTATGACAGCATGGGCCTGGGCCACATTGTGCTGCGTGCTGCACAAACACAACAAAGAGACAGCCACTGCCCCAAAGACAGCCAGAGGCTGGGGGAAAGGGTAGAACACACAAGTAGAGTGAACACTGTGATGGCAGAAAATGTCATGTCAGTTCCATGTGGGTGGTTCTCTCATTTTGTTTCCTTTAGGGGCATATATTTAGGAGAGGATCAGCTAAAAGCAGAGAAAAGGGAAGGGAGAGGAGACAGTGAGAGAACTGGGTGAGGGGGACAGGGCAGGGGAGAGGAGGGTAAGGGGGCAGGTGTGGGGTGACACAGAGGAGGAGGCGGAAGGTTGAAGCAAACACCCAGTCAGCATGGGGCTGAGAAAGTCCAGAGAACTGGAAAAGCCTGCCCCAAACAAGTACAGGATCAGGCCCCATATCTGTCTCCTTTTTGCATGTAATTTCTCAAAGGGCCCTAGGATGGCACTCAGGGAAGAGGGAGAACATAAGAACGGCCACACTGGGTCAGACCAAAGGTCCATCTAGCCCAGTATCCTGTCTTCTGACAGTGGCCAATGCCAGATGCCCCAGAAGGAATGAACAGAACAGGTAATCATCAAGTGATCCATCCCCTGTCGCTCATTCCCAGCTTCTGGCAAACACATCCTCCATGAATTTATCTAGTTCTTTTTTTGAACCCAAAAAAGTTGCTGGAGGACTGGGCTTCCCACCAGCCACTGGAGAAGGGGGTGCAAAGACCCCAGGGACCAGAGGTGAAACAAATACTGTTTCAGAACTCAGGCTGAAGAGATGGTTTGAGATTGTTTGTTGGACTTTTGGTTACCCCGCAGGAGCTATGGGGGAGCTATAAGTGACGTGGCTGGAGAGAACCAGCAGCTGACTGCAGAGCTGGAGCAGCTGTCGATGGGGGGGAAGTTAAGGAGAGCCCACTATACCAAGTTCCACCACAAGGGAGTGAACCGGCCTTGAGTCTCCTCTTCTACAGTATGCTAATTATTACAGCCGTACAGGAGTTTTACATTGTGCGGGTCTATGAACTCAGTCAAGTGCCATGCAGGGAAATCAGTCCTTTTCTATTAGGGTGGGCAGGTATTTTGCTTTGCTTTTCCTGATATAAATATCTGTGTGTTATAATGAAGAAACAGCCATAGTAACTCAATTTGGTGGCCAAATTAACTGGGCATGTCTTAATTAGTAATTGGTAACTCTCAGAAAATAAACACTCAAATACTTCCTTTGAGTCATGCACTCTACAGCAATAGCCAACAATCCCACAGTGTCAGTGCAGAGGGATTGGGGATTGGTCCTGCTTTGAGCAGGGGTTGGACTAGGTGACCTCCTGAGGTCCTTCCAACCCTAATAGTTTATGTAGGGCCCAGTCCCTGGCTCTGGCCAAGCTGGAGTCAGTGTAGGACCCAAGAGGAGGGGGCAGAGCTGGATGCATGCCATTTTTGCACTTTCTGAGACCCTTGGCAGTGCTGCTGACTGGTATTCTTCTTCCTGCTCCCAAGCTAGAGTATTTCTGAGGCTCCTCTAAGATGTAGCAGCTTGTTATGGTTCCCAAGGTCATTGCTGAGGACCACTAGAACACAGCAGGACTCCAGTGATTCCCCATGAATGCTCACAGCGTACCAATATGGCAGAGGTTTGGGGTGTGTGGAAACAGAAGCTCAGCTGCCCAGTTAGGGTAACTGTATGGCCCCTTCATATAGCCAGAGTGGCAGAAAGAGGCAATGGAGTTGAAGATTTTCTCCAGAGTATTTTGGATCCTTACTATGGAACGTTTTTGTAAAGGGAGACCGATAATCGTGGGGTCGCATTCAGGCTGCTTTTCCCTGCGTATGTGTAGGAGGAGGCCAGGCACAGAGAACTAAATAGGTCCTAAACATGGGCCAGAGTTGTGGTTGGTCTAACATACTCAGAAACCATTAACTAAGAAGGTACAGAGATTCCTCCCTATAAGGCTCCCTGACTTATTGCAATGCTGCCTATTTAATTCTGCTTCCGGGAGGCCATTCTGAACTCCATCTTTACAACATGTAGGATGCATTCCAGGAGACTGAACAGCTGCAGGGGTTTAGGGCAGGAGTGAGCAAACTACAGCCCACAAGCCACATCTGGCCCTTCAGACCATTTAATCCGGCCCTCAGCTCCTGCCAGAGAGTAGGGTCAGAGGTTTACCCCACTCCGGCACTCCAGATGGGGAGTGGGGTCAGGGGCTTGCCCTGCTCTGTGCGGCTCCCAGGAACCAGCTGGCATGACCCCCGTCTGGCTTCTACGAAGTATGCGGCGGCGTGGCCAAGTGGTTCTGTGCATCGCCCCGTCCGCAGGCGCTGCCCCTGCAGCTTCCATTGGCCACGGTTCCCAGTCAATGGGAGCTGCAGAGGTGGCGCCTGTGGACAGGGCCATGCACAGAGCCACCTGGCTGCCCATCGAAGCTGGAGGGGGGACATGCTTCTGGGAGCTGCTTGCGGTAAGCGTCGCCTGGAGCCTGCACCCCTGAGCCCACCCTGTGCCCCAATCCCCTGCCACAGCCCTGATCCCCTTCCCGCCCTCCAAACCCCTCGGTCCCAGCCCAGCACCTCCTCTTGTACCCCAAGCCCCTCATTCCCAGCCCCACCCCCAGCCAGAGGCCTCACTCCCTCCATGCCCCAACAGTCTGCCCCATCCCTGATCCCCTACTCGCCCTCTGAACCCATTGGTACCAGCCTGGAGCACCCTCCTGCACCCCAAAGCCCTCATCCCCAGCTGCACCCCAGAGTCCGCATGCCCAGCTGAAGCCCTCACACCCCTCCTCTATACCCCAATCCCCTTCCCTAGCGCTGATCCCCCTCCCACCCTCCGAACCTCTCGGTCCCAGCTGGAGACCCCTCCTTCACCCCAAACCCCTCATCCCCAGCCCCACCCCAGGGCCCTCACCCACCCCCCACACATCCCAACCTGGAGCCCCCTGCCGCACCCTGAACTCATTTCTGGCCCCACCCCAGAGCCCACACCCCCAGCCGGAGCTCTCACTCCCTCCCACACCCCTACCCCCAATTTTGTGAGCATTCATGGCCCGCCACGCAATTTCCATACCCTGATGTGGCCCTCGGGCCAAAAAGTTTGCCCACCCCTGGTTTAGGGCCACCAGTCACTGGCTTGCTTAAAGTGAGAAACTTCCAAGCATCAAGTAAGTTTTCATCTCATGGGAAAATGACGCTACGTACCCTGCTCTCCATTAAAAGTTTGATCATGCTCAATGGGCACAAGGTCTTCACCTTCAGAGTAATTGTTTCTCTGAAGAGTTTCGAGGACTTTCTCAGCCTTGAGCTCCCTCGTTTTTTGTTTGTTGATTTTTTCCTCCCTGTGGAGACTTCTCTTCAGTTCCTCCTGGCTTTGTAAATGATTCATCTGCATGAGCAATAGAGGAGTAAGTAAGTAACTCGTTTTCCAAGGGTTTAACATCTAAACTCAGCATAGCTTTAGGCAAACGATCTAATTCTGCAGACAAATAGGCACTTGAATAACTGTACGAGCTGAAATATAAATTTGCAGAACTGGGCCCTGTCAGATCGCAAATTTGCCTGAGTTCTCAGTGCGATGGGTTCTCCCCGGGGTACCACCTGGAACTGGGGTATCATTGAGCCCGCTGACCCACCAGCCTGGGCTCAGTGATACCCCAGTTCCAAGTGACACCGGGGGGGGGTGGAACCCATCATTCTCAGGTCATCCGCAGACAGTGGTCGGGCGAGGGCTAATATTTCAAATCAGGAATAATTGTTCAGTTTTTCCATGAAATAACAGATATTGGATTCAACTGTTATCTCAGTCCAGTGACCATCTGAATAAAAATACTAAAATCTGTGCTTCTCCCCAGCCCAGTATTGATATTCTTGGCCTCATTCCCAACACGTCATGTAAGAAAAATACAGAATACCAAGCTCTTGTCTAGCACCTTTCTTCTGAAGGTCTTGAAATGCTTTACAGAGTCTCATTATCCCCATTTTACAGATGGGAAACTGAAAGCATGTGCCCAAGGTCATCCAGCAGAGCTAGGAATAAAACCCAGGTCTCCTCACTCTGTCTAGTGCTCCACTCACTGGGAAACACTGTCTCTCATAAGGCCTGACACTGCCATGAAGAGAGGGAGGAAAAGGGCATATAAAACAACATCCAGCAGGCAGACCTGAATGTGAGATCTCCACCACTTCATACACCACTATCACTTGAGCCATTGGACTAACTCTAGTGGCTGCTACCATAGTGGGCCCTTAACATTAAGGGGACAACTAGTGGGGGGCACAATACCCTTAAGCCAGCGTGCTCCCGACTGGCAGAGAGACACAGTTTAAGGTCTGAGATGAACACAAGGCTTTTGTCCTCTAAAGCATCCACAGACACATATACTGAAGGTCAAATAATTAGTTACATCAATCCAATCCCACTGGAGTCAATAACAGAGGATAACGTGGCCCAGAGAACTGCACTTCAGGCACCATGGATGGTTTCTAAGGCAAGGTGCCAGCTCCCATTGTCTCTGTGATTCAGTACATTGAGTGGATGTCATCAGAAAATCATTCATTTCACTTTCCCAGTTGAGTACCGGGTGGCACAATGCCAACCACTGAAGAGTGAGGAAATTCAAATACAAAGATAAGGACAAAGGGGAAGCCACAAGAGAGACAATGAAGACAAAGGCTGGTGATATAGAACCTAGCCAGGTAGAGAAATGAGTCTGAGCATCTCCCTTCCTGATCTGAATCCAGATGTAACAGCAGCTGGCCCACCAGACCTACTGGCTGACTTCAGCCTCGCTGAACCCAAGCATGGATTTTATCATTTCAGTTCCCTCTTTCAAACACCTTCAAAATCCAACAAGATAGCAACTTTACCTCTTCTCGCTTGCGGTTCATTTCTAACATCTGCAGCTTGTGTAAGTGCTGTCGTCTTCCAGACGTATATTTTGCAGTTTGCACTCGCTTCTCCAGCTCCTTGCACAGTATTAAAAAAATATATATATATGCAATGCTTGAAACAAACTCACCAGCTCACGGCTTTAAAATCCAACCCCATTCCCTTCATTGCGTGAAGAGGCCGCTTACCAGATACAGAGGTCTGTTGCCAACTCTCTCAACTTTATTGCAAGTCTCTCAATATTTGGTGTTTTTCTTAAAGCTCCAACTCTTGGGATCAGGTTATTGCTTAAAAATCTCAGCTCAAATATAAAAAAACCCAACCAACCCAGTTTCTGGCCCTCCTAGTTGCAGAGAAATTTTAAAATGTGACTCCCAAATTGGCCAACAGCTGATGAAAAACTAGAAGAGTTCCCACTTAACTGACTTTTAAATAATGAGATTTTTTTGAATCTCATGGGGTTTTTTGGAGGGAGGGGGGACTGGCTTATCATTTCTGAGTGGCTGGGGTTGACAATACTGTATTCTCACTATTCTCCTCTTGCTCTGATAGATAAATACCACTCTAGTTTGTGCTATAGCTCTGAAGTTTTACAGAGCAGTATATTGAGTCACAAGCAGAGAGTGGCACCTCCTATGAGGCACGCTTTTGGATGCTCACCTGGAGACAGCTGATTTTTTTCAAAGATGCTGAGTATCAGCTGCACTCATCAAAGTCAATGAGCAAAAAGCACGTTCAGCAGTTAAAACCAAAGGAATACGAACAGTTGTAAAATCCAGTGCAATGTCACCAACCCACTGTGAGGACAATTGCCTCACACAGAGAATGTGGTTTGCCTGCTGCCAGAAGCCAGTTGCTGGCAGCACCTCTGAAAATCAGGCCCTAACACCCAGACCAGCTAAATATTTTTGGTGTGTAACTCCTGATAAACTCAATGAGAGAGAGGCACCTAGCTACCTCTGAGGATCTGAGCCGTAAGTGTCTCACATTGAATATTCAAAAACAGAGGGAAACAATATTAGTGAATGTTGTTTTGACCCCTTGACTTACTGATGCTAGACTGCAGTTGCTTTAGCTAGATCTAGGATGACCAGACGTCCCGATTTTATAGGGACAGTCCCAATTTTGGGGTCTTTTTTTCTTATATAGGCTCCTATTACCCCCACCCTCTGTCCCCATTTTTCACAGTTTCTTTCTCGTCACCCTAGATCCCATCTGCCAGGCTGCTCAAATTAAAGATGAGGGAAGCCGTAATCTCTTATTTTGCACCTGTAAGAGGCCTAAAACTACTCCCGCCCTGAGTCCAAAGGAAGTTTACTTTTGACTTCGATTTAACCAGGATCCAGCCCTAAATGGAACACTCTGGCCCCAGGCAACTTCCCAAAAGAGCCGGTCAAACTTTTTCCCCTCCTCTCCCATATACACACTGTTGTGACCAGTCTGCTCACCAGTGCAGCTCTCAGCTGGCCGAAGCTGAGAACGCCTGCGATAAACAACCACATGGTCTGTTCTCACTTGCATGGGTGCAACCACGTTGGCTTTGATGGTGTCATGTGAGCATAATAGAAAAGACGTTTTGGCCTTAAAATGAGACCTCTCATAAGTGACTATGGAGAGAGATGGGCACAGCACGCCTGGTGGGAAGTGGCTGACTATGAACTTGCTCTAAAGCCCATTGAAGTCAGTGGAAGGCTTGCACTGACTTCAGCGGGCTTTAGATCAAGCCATGTAAATGATCAAAGCACATGTCTGCAAAGCTGTGGGCTACTTGAATTTCCCAGCGTGCCAGTTTTACCTGTATTGCGGGGACACCCACCTTTGCTTTTTGGGCTGCTGCCCCTTCCTGCTGCCTGAGGAGCTTTTCAGAAGCGATTACTTGTGGAAGGTCAGCGGGTTCCAGCTTCTGCAAGTCCAATATTTCTAAGAGTCAGTGTTCCTCATGCCATGCAATCATAAAACATAAAAGCCAGACAATAAAGGGTCTCGACATTTTTCCACAGCTCTAATTCTGGCAACATAGGCACGAAAGAGCAGTATCCTTAATAAATACTCCAAGATCTCTTTGGACCTCAGCATCTGTTGGCATTTATTCAGGGAGGGCCATAGTATGAGTTGACTGAACTGAGGAGAAACATCTGAGTTAGCATCTAATGCAATCTAAACTTTAAAGATGTGTGCTTCTTTTCAGATTGATTGTCTTTATTACCATGTATTTGTGTCACTGTAGCACCTAGAGACACCAGCTGAAATTGGTGCCTTAGTATGCTAGATGTTGCACATACACATAACAAGAGACAGTCCCTGCCTCAGAGCGCTTGCACTTGAAACAGATGTAGGGTGTCAAGGAAAACTGAGACATAGATAGGTGAAGTGACTTGCCCAAGGTGATGCAGCAGTTCAGTGGCAGAGCCAAGAATAGACGCCTACTCTCCTATGTCTATGGCCCTGTCTGCTAGGCCATGCTGTCACAGTTCAGGGCTCCTCCAGCAATATTCCTCTCCATGTTCCACTCTAAGCTCCCAGCTGTAACCTCTCTTGGGCAGAGACCCACCCCTCTCTTCCTCCTGAGCAGGGTTTTACCAGGCTGCATGGTTCCCGGCCTACACTGCGATATCCCCAGCAAGCCAGATGCTGAGACACTCTATGTTGCGCTTTTCTTTTTCTTCACAGGTGATGAACAGCATAATTGCCTGCAGCTAGGAGTTTCTTGGCAAGCACATTTATTCTTAAGGGGTCAACACTACAGAGAAAACATTAAAAACTGAGTTCCTGTACGAATGCTAACGTCTTACCTGGGGTCACCCATCAGTCTCATGGGGCCACAGGAGGCCCAGGTCCTTCCAACCCCTCCTAGGAAGGATTGGGGCTCCTGCTGGACAGACATTCCTGTCCATTGAAAAATGGCCATGAGTTCATTTCAACTCAGGCTATTTATCCCAAAATTCTTTCTTGGTCTCTTGGTCTCTGGAGAATCCAGCTTGAACCAGTTTACCCAGGTGCTGATGGCTCTCTGGAGGTGTCACACACTGAGTGAATTTGCCTAATTACCCTCAACACGTTCTTAGCTCCAGATGAGTTGTCGCAACCCTCCCCCATGGAATTAGACAATCCCTGGCTCACAAATTTATTACCGGAAGATATTCCAATGATATGGTGGGGAATTACCATATCTGTCTCTTCTAATGTTCTGTCCAGTAGTACCTTATTCAGTGAGACTTCTCATGGTGTAAAGTATTCTTCAAGGGGACAGAGGGAGGGAATATCAGGCCCTTCGTCAGGATCATTTTATTCACATGAAAGCACACGTTTTATTTCATAGTAGCGCTGACCAGAACATTTCTCCAGGACATCTTTTTCCCATCAAAATGTCTATTGATGGAAAGTTTCCAAGCAACTGTAGTCTCAGATCTTTTATTAAAGCTAAATGCCATACAGTTGTGTTTGAAATGGCATCTGCCATCAAGGTTAAAAACTGCAGATCTCTTTACAGGCAGCTGAATCTGGAATTTCTTTTTAAGGACTTAAGAGACCTGCTTAAAATGGGCAAAACTGCAGAGGTCTTTATTGCTCAGGAACCTCTGGTACCTGTTTGTGGTATTTGGGGGTCCCAATCCTGCTCCCATAAAAGCAAGTAGGCATCTTGTCAATGACTTCAATGGGAAGAAAACTGGACTCATGCTTAATGATGGACATTAACTTCCAGGTGTATGAACATGCCCTAAATTGTGACTGTACTTTAGCCAGATATAATGAATCAGCGCAAGGTCTTCTTGATTTGCAAAGAAATAAAGACAGTGACTTAATCATAAAAACGTTATCACTTAAAGCAAACCGGAAAATTCAGAGTTGAGTCCATGATGCTGTTTCACTGCCATTCTGGCCAGTTGGGGGGTTTTTGGCTCCATCCAGCCTAACAAAGACACTCGGGACCCAATTCCAAGCCCACAGCAGTCAATGAGAAAATCTCCTTTGTTTTCAATGGGCTTCAGATCAGCCCTGTAGACGTGATTGTAACAGTCATTTCTTCTTTCAGTAGTATTCTTCCTACACGTGGTAGTTCAGCCTAAAACCAGTGGCAGTGCTGCTATAAACCTCTGAGCCTCCTGTGGTATATGGCAGGGGTCCCTTTCTGTGACTCTTATGCTGCTCCTGACATGTGTCAATGGGAACCTTTAAGGCTCTGGGCCAGAAAGATTAAGGTCACCATGTGTATTCAGGACAGTAATTATGCACTTGCTTAAATATTAGCCAACACAGGGATGAACTGAAGCATGTGCTTAAGTACATTTCTGAACTGGGCCCTAAGCCCAAGCTACCTAATGTTATAATAATTGGAGATATACCAATCTCCTAGAACTGGAAGGGACCTTGAAAAGTCAAGGAGTCCAGCTGCCTGCCTTCACTAGCAGGACTAAGTGCTGATTTTGCCCTAGATCCCTAAGTGGCCTCCTTAAGGCTTGAACTCACCACCTAGGTTTAGGGGAAGCTAATGCTGAAACCACTGAGCTATCCCTCTCCCCCCAAACCCAAGCTGTGTGTTAGGTACCTTGCCGGATCTGGACCTATGATGACTTAATCGAGCGCAGGTCTCCTAAATCTCAAGCCAGTGCCTTAACCAGAGGGCAATCCTGTCTCTCAAAAACTTGTCCTAATAAAAAAGTTTCCTGTCTTTTGTTTTGTTTTTTCTTCCCTACCCCTCGTGTCTCCATTTACACTATTTTCTTTAGTGCATGAAAAACTAATCTGAAGTTGTACTAATTTAAGAGATGCCACTAGATGGCAGCAATGAATACCTCAAATTACAGTATGCATTGTAGTTGCAACTGTGCCATTCCCAGCATATTACCTTGCACCCCTTGCCTCTCTAATATCTCTTATTGGACCAACTTCCGTTGGTGAGAGAGAGACATGCCTTTGAGCCACACACACAGATCTTTTCTTCAGGTCAGACCTGAAGCTGAGCTCTGTGTAGCTCAAAGGCTGGTCCTTCTCACCAACAGAAGTTGGTCCAATATAAGATACTACCTCACCCACGTTGTCTATCAACCAATTATAGTCCAGGCTGTAAATCTTTCACAGTGCCACCAAAACAGTGAATATAATGTTGCTAGCGGCAGGCAGATAAACTCACTAATCTATTAGCCGATCCTACTGTGGCCAAGAGGAAGGAGAAGGTTCTGGCTTTAAAGTTCACTTTTGCTAAGTGGAAGAAAATCCAATCTCTTCTTGTACCTTTGTATATTTCACAGATTTTTCCTCAGGACCCAGACCATAATCTGACTTCTCTAATACCTCTTGAAAAGGACGAATCTTATTTCTCCATTTTGTTATGTATTACTGAAAATGTTTGCTCCGGAAAGGACACTGCTGTTCTATTTTGATGACAGTGTCTAGTGGCATTAGAACAAGCATGGGCGTGGAGGAGGGGAATAATAAACTCTCTAAGTAATGAATACTTTTGACAATAGTCATATGCTAATCAACGGTCCTATCGTTTTCAAATTTACTGCATCAGACCCTTGCTCCCAATATGGCCGCTTCTTCTGAGGAAGGTGTTAAGAACCCTGCAGCAGGCAGAGGTAGCATAATCAGTGGTCAGGGGGCCAGGGCCATCCCAATTTTGAAAGTGGATGGGCCTGACCCATCCACTATTCTCCAGGGCAGACCCCTCCACTCCCTTCCCCCTCAGGACTCACTCCCCAGCCAGGCCAGCAGACAGGTGGAGGAGCCCAGCCAGGGAGCCCAGGAAGTTTGGGAGCCACGAGGACCCGCCACTGCTCCCCCTCACCCCCCGGCTCCCCACCCAGCCCAGGACTGGTGGAGGTGGAGGGTCTGTGACTCCACACCAGATCCCTACAGCTGCCTGTGCGGCTCTGTCCCTGACCTGGCTCCTGCCGGGGGGCGGGGGGGGGGCAGCTCAGAGCCACATCCTGGCCATGATAAGAGCAAAGCTGGCAGCTCTGGGGAGCTCACTCCCTCCACCTGCCCTGGGAAGCAAGTCCGGAGGGGCAGGGACCCGGGAGGGGGCTGCTTTCAGTGCCACCCCACCCCAGATTGGCCAGCAGCGGGGCCTCTGGGGTAAAAGGAGGGACCTCTGGGGGAGGGCAGGGCCTTGGGGGAAGAGGAAGGATAGGCTCCCACTCCCACACCCCCCCATTTTTGGGAAAGCTCCGAAGCCCTTGAGCATAACCTGCCCCTTACATTAAGTATCATTCTGATCTAATGGGGGCAGGCTGTGCCACATCTGCCTTCTGTGGAGTTCTTGCACCTTCCACTGAAGCACCTGGTGCTGACCACTGTTAGATCCAGGGCACTGGACAAGACGGGCCGGGGGTCTTATCCAGTCTGGCAGTGCCTATGCTCCTAATTGTTCAACTCTGTAAAACTCTGTTACCATTAGATGGCTGTTCAATAAGAGTCTGGATCTTGCACTCAGACTGAGTATTTTCCCTTTTCTGTCTCCACTTTCCCTCTTTTCTCACCAGCTCACAGTCATGGCACTAGGTAGAGGACTGAAAGTAATCATCCGAGATATTGGCAGGGCAGGGATTTTACAGCCAAACACAGCTGCCGCTAGGTACTCATTGAAGCATGGCCTGCTAGAAACTGCTCAAGTGAAGAGAGGATTTTGTTAGGAAAATATTAGACTCTTTAGGTTAGAGCTGGCCTTATGCGTGGGTGACCATCCAAGGTGCTGTGGTCGGCGGATGCTGTGGTCAAGAGGTAAGAAGCAGGACAGGCCTGGGGTGTGAGGCCACAGAAGGGAGCTCGGGGCAATGAGGGGGAAGGCAGTGGGGCCTAGGAGCAATGGGGAGATAGGCAAGGGGTCAGGGGAGGCAGTTGGGGCCTGAGGGAATGGGTGGGGAGCCCAGGGAGGCAGCAGGGGTCAGGGGTGCCAAAATACAAATTCACCCAGGGCACCATTTTCCCTAAGGCTGATTCTGTTCAAAGTCTGTCTTTCATGGGACAAGAAGGAGGGAAAGCTAAGGAGGAAAATTTATTAGGCACTTAAAGACTGAATGAATCAAATGCTCTTGGGCCATCCACAAAGCTATCTGTTTGTGGGTAGCGTGGCTACAGAGCATGACTGTTGTTACTTTAAGGTTACAAACATGCCAGCCTTTGGCAGTGATGTTGCCCATAGAGTACGGGGTGGCGTCTGCATACAGAAGCTGGTGTATTCTCAGTGCATGAGTTGAGTGGGGCCTACTCCCTCACCTTGGAGATGGCAGGGGCCAGTTGCCTGGTGCAACTTAGAGCCACCTCAGAGCTGCTCTAAATTGCACCCCACTGCCTATGAACCCAAGAGTTCATTCTGGTACCTAGGGATTACCAGAGCATGGAAACATGGCAGCTACACTCACCTACTCCACTCTATCTACGGGAGGGGGTGATGTGGAGCAGTTACCCCAGTTCTCTGCCAGCTGTGGATTCCCCCTAGCCAGCTCACAAAGGTGATGTTGTCTCATAGTTGGCTCATAATCTCTGCTCTCTCCTGGAGATACAAGGTCAGTGGATCTCTAAAGAGCCGGATGAGCAGTGCTGCAGGTAGAATATTTCTAGATAAATGCTAGTTGAATGGCCTGTTTCTAGCTGCCTTTCTGGAAGACATGCTTTAGTCAAACCCAAATGATGGGCTCAATGCCGGGGTAGCTGGGTGAGATGTACAGGCCTGTGATACACAGGAGATCGGACCAGATGCTCTAATGGTCCCTTCTGTCCTTCAAATCTATGAATACTTTGACTTACACATGCTGTCCCATTGACTTCATAATATCACTGTAATGTGATGACTCACCTGAGTAAAGTTCCACGGTGATTTGAGTTTGAGGCCCACGTAATAAAAATAAGTGTCTTGAATATCTCACCGTTTACCATCAACTACCAAAACCAGCGTGCTCTTCAAAAGGCAAAATATTTTCCAGTCCGATATAAAGATTTAACCAAGCTAGCAACACACAAAGTCAGTGCTCGGCTATTCAATGGCAGAAATGCAGAATTTAACCACGCTTCTTAGCTGTCTACATTGGAAGCTGCACTTGGCCTGGTATAAAACTGAATTTAACAGCAGTGCTGAACCTTCCTTACCCCCATCGGAAAGACCTTTTAGCCATTAAAAGCAGTTCTAGCATTTGCACAAATCTCTTAGTTAGGCAACGTGTGGAAGGCAGGAAGGCTTGACCTGTGGCCAGGGCTGGTGCAACCATTTAGGCGAACTAGGCGGTTGCCTAGGGCGCCAAGATTTGGGGGCGCCAAAAAGCGGCGCCCCCCCCCAAATTTTTTAAATGGTTGCAGCGGCCGCTGCGTAGTCTGAGCTGCCGGCAGCAGCAGCTGCCTGCAGCCCGGCAGCTTAGGGCACCCCTGGGTCAGGAAGCCGCCGCAGCGGCCCGGCAACCCAGGGCATCCCCTGGGTCAGGGAGCCGCCGCAGCGGTCTGGGCAGCCGGGGGCGCTCCCGAGAGTCAGGGAGCCGACGCGGCGGCTCCGGCAACCCAGGGAATCCCCCGGTACAGGGAGCCGCCGCGGCGGTCCGGCAGCCCGGGGCACTCCCGGGTTCAGCGGAGCCACCGTGGGCGCGTCGGCGGCCGCGCGGCGCTACGGGAGGGAGCCACTGCGGTGGGTCCCGGCTGGGCCCGGGGCCGCCCCTCCGGGGCTCAGGGAGCCGCGGCCTCCGGTGGACCTGCCACAGGCATGCCCATGACGGCAATGCTCACGGCTGGAGCCCATCGAGACCCGCGCGGGGGGCGGCGAAATGTCCCGGCGCCTAGGGCGTCAGAAATCCTAGCGCCAGCCCTGCCTGTGGCTAAGGCACTAGTGTGGATCTGGGGAGAGCGGGTTACAATGCCCAGCTCTGGCACAGATTTCCTGCCTGGCCGTAGGCAAGCTGCCCAGTCTTTGGTGGCGCAGTTCCACAAGTGTCAAACAGGGCTGCCTCACTACGTGTGTGAGGCTAAAGTCCATTAATGGCCAGGCGGTGCCCAGATACTACAATGCTGGAGGCCTTTTAAAAAAAAGGCACATAGTGGCTCACATTGGGCTTCTATTCACTCTGGCTCTTCTACTAGGAGGAGACTTGATCTCTTACACGCTAGCAGTTCTGACAGCCCATCCAATAGGGGGCTGCAGTGCGCAGCCTTGCAAAGGGACAGGTAGACAGACACACCCACAAAGAAAGCATATTTTTATATAATCAGGCTGTTTGGCATTCCCTTTGACTGCTTCCTTTTTACACAGTGCGAATCAGGATTAAGGCCACGGTAAATCCAACCTACTCTCTTCACAAAATACCATCATTTAAATAATTCTGAGTTAGAAATAATGACCAGCAGAGCTATAATTTCTTACCAATTTAGTTCATTCTGATGGCTTTACTATATCTGAGTACAGAAAAAAACAAGACATACCCAGGCATGATTACAAATAAACTGGGATGTTCCCATTAAATCCAAGTAACTCCTTAGGTAGCCTTTTAAATTCATCTTACTTGGAGTCTTCGAGGTGGATGCTGTTTAATAATACTTGTTTCTCCCTTTTCCATCATGATGTCAAAAGAAATGGGTCTGGGCACTTAAAGGAACAGAGAAGGAGAAGAAGCCAATAACAGTTTTAATACAATCTCAAATTGATCATTAACTATTAGGCTTTATTATGCAAAAGCTTTATGACCTTCTAGTTACAGTGTAACATCACATACCATAGCCCATGCTCCCAAAATATAACAGCACATGGGGAAAAAAATGCGTCCACTGGACACCAGAGCTGAGTGACTATCAGCAAAAAATCTTCCCTGAATACTTGCTCAAAACTACCAGTGAATTCCCTTTATCCATGCTCAAGTCCTTTGCTTTCCACAGGCATTCCTGCTATCAGCTATTACTGGCACGGATAAATATGGAAAATCACACACACCAGTATTGGGGAAAACAGAAGTTTAAACAGACGTGTTCGAGTATCTGCGCTTGGCTTCTACACTCAGTGAGGGACTAAAACAAAGCCATCTGATTCACTTGGCCAGTCGCCATCAAGTGAGGGCTTTATCCCACTCCCGGTAAAGGTATAGGGAATCTTCCATTGACTTCAGCTGGAACTAAATCAGCCCCCACCAGTGAAAAGAAAATGCCCACTGAAAAGAGTCTGTGTTTAATCCACAGAGGAAAAATCTCAAGGAGGCTTTTTGATTATTCTGAAGAACAAATACATTAGAGAAAATTGATCTGCTCGCCCATATTCATGTCATAGAGGATGAGTTCATCTGATTAAAAGACTCACACGGCTCTACTGGACACACATACAATGTTTAATTATTGAACACAGAATTAAACTTTATCAACTATTTAACAAATAAGGAACTAGAGACATTTGCTGCTCTAAATACTTTTCACGTTTTAGTGGGAAAAGTCTCAAATCTCTGACTTCAAGAGACAATATTTAGCAGCCATTAAGCATACAGGGAAAAAAGCAGCATATAACTCAGATTGCGAAACTCTACTGTTTAGAAGCCACAGTTCTTAAATCCATGGGGCTAGCTCGTGCCTAAACAATTTCTGATTGTGAAGTAGAAATACAAAGATAGTGACTCATTAAAATATTAGATGCTGCATAAGCTTAGGACTTAGATGCAGTGGATGGGTTAGCGGCATGGAACTCAGGATGACCTGAGTTCTCTTCCAGATCTGATATTGAGCTGACCTGCTGCGTGAACTTGGGTAAGTCATGTCACCTTTGTATGACTTTCATTCCACTCCCACCTTTATTAATCATTTATTTGACTTGAGGTACATAAAAATGGCCATACTGGGTCAGACCAATGGTCCATCTAGTCCAGTATCCTGTCTCCCAACAGTGGCCAGTGCCAAGTACTTCAGAGGGAATGAACAGAACAGGCAATCATCAGGTGATCCATTCCCTGTCGCCTAGGTAGAACTTGGAGCGCCAGTCATGAATCAGAACCCCACTATGCTAGGTCCTGTACAAGCTCAGGACAGAAATAGGTCCCTGCCCCCAAAGAATTTACAATCAAAGTCTATTTAGATTGTAAGACAGTTTAGAGCAGTGGTTGACTCAAGGGTCTGTACAATGCCTAGCATAATACAGGGCCCTGATCGCAGATGGGACCCTGGTGCATGACTGTAATATGAAGCCCCAGCCTAAATTTAAGAAATTCTACTGTTTGTTTTCTCCCTCGCTCTTCAATAACGAAGATACCTCACGTGCTCTTAGAAAGCGTAACTTAACACATACTGAAATGAATCCCCGTGAACGGAATAAAACATTTTGTGTAACATACATTGGTTTGTTTAGACAGTGGCACCAGCTAATTCATCATTCACTGTGATATGCTCTTATGGTCAAAAACACCACGTGGTAATGGAATATGGCCCTGCCAGAGAGGACTTTTGCAAATGAACTTGCTAAATACCCAGTGGTTAGCTCTTTGCTGAACGGAGTAGTTATTTAAGTGCTGTTGCTGTCATAAAACTCCCCAAATGTCATGCTGCATATCCAGAGCCAATCTGTATTCATTCCTAGACCCGTTCTGCTCCTGAAATGCATGATGCAGTCCATGAACTGGGCTGTAGCCCACAAAAGCTTATGCTCAGATAAATTTGTTAGTCTCTAAGGTGCCACAAGTTCTTCTGGTTTTTTTGCGGATACAGACTAAGACGGCTGCTACTCTGAAACATGTGTAAGGATGACTCTCACAATCAAGGATTGCATGATCTGGGCTGTTTGAGATTTAAATAAACAATTGAGATAGTTTTCTAAAACAAGCTGAAAAAAATGATTTTTCCCCCCCAGTGCTGTAATATACAGAAAGTGTCAGAAACAGACACATGCCTAGAACCACACACACACATACACACACACACACAAAACTGCATTTGGTAAACCTTCAGCTTTCTACCATTTGTCTTAGTTAAAATGCAGTGATTTTCTGCTGAGCCATATATCTATTTGGCAACAGAGAACACAAAGACCAAATAATTAGCCAGTCCAAGCACCCTAGAAAGGGCATTCACTTATCCGTGGCCAGATTACCTGTGGAGCATCTGCCATACAGAGTTTCTCTTAGGGGTGGAAGCTGCCTTTGAAACACTGGATTTCGCTCCTCCATGGCTGCAAATGAGCATAAACATCTCTCTTCCAGGGTGCTGTGAAATCCACACACAGCAGCCGTGCAAGGGGAAGTAGGCACCTCCCCTCTGGTTTGCACTGGTGCCACTTTTGTCACCTTATGATGAGCCCTGGAGTAGCTCAGGCCCATTTTACCGAGTTACAACATTCAAAAAAAAAAAAGACTGTGTGCAATAGTTCCTGGACTTGACCATAGCACTGATCTGTGTCTTGGGCTCCCTTTGAAGGCGACGCCTGTTTGTAAAACTCCCAGGTTCCCTCCAGGGCAACTTTCACGGTCTGCCTGACCATACCCACACACAGAGCTGATTGGGTGTCTGGGAAGCCGGTTTCCATGACTATTCCTCCCCAAGCCTTTCCTTCCTAAATCCCGATTTGGTGAGCCCAGTTAAACATTGACCTGAGCTGGCCACTTCCTGGAGCAGATGAGGGGCTGGCTGCTATTGAATATTAAACTAATCCAGAGAAGTCTGAGGTAAATACCAAATATCAGATAATGGCCTCAGTGAGTCTTTCTTTCTCCCATAAATATTTGCATCTTAAAAACACTCTTACTAAAAGTTGCTCATTTAATCAGTGATTGACCTTGAGAAGTTTCCCTTTGTTTCTATGACCAGCTGGTTTGTAAAAACGTTGATCTTACTGAGGAAATTTTGTCCATGAAATGCTAGCAGGCAGAGGGAAAGGACTCTGGCATTGCAGCCTGCAGCTGAAGAGGAAAAAGAAGGCCTGTGAAGTGCCACATTTGAGGAACCGCTTACTCTTTACTCTAGAGTTATACTGGTATAGCTTGTATCAGAGGGGTAACCCTGTTAGTCTGGATCTGTAAAAGCAGCAAAGAATCCTGTGGCACCTTATAGACTAACAGATGTATAGTATAGCTGAGAGCGCATCTGGCCCAGTAACTTCCATTAACTTGCAAGAGTGTAACTGAAAGTAGGATTTGGCCCAAAGGGGAGCAAAATAGAAGAGAATAATCCTTCGTTTTGTGTCTCTAGTAATTTCTGTGCTAAACACCAGCTCACTTGGAACTTTCCACACCTCACAGTGCAAACCCACTTGGTGCCTAGAATAATAATCCATCATCCATTGTGACAAAGTTCCTCCTCTACCTTGGTGGGTCCAGTGCTTATTTGGCAGATTTGCTCACCTCAGTGATCTTCCCCACAGTCTGGGTCAACTTCTCCTGTGTCTGATCAGGAGTTGAGAGGTTTGGGGGGAATCCAGGCCCACCCTCTACTCTGCGTTCCAGCCCAGGGCCCTGTTGATTGCATCTGCCTATAGTGCCTCCTGTAACAGCTGCATGACAGCTACAACTCCTTGGGCTACTTTCCCATGGCCTCCTCCAAACACCTTCTTTATCCTCATCACAGGACCTTCCTCCTGGTATCTGATAACGCTTGTACTCCTCAATCCTCCAGCAGCTCACCCTCTCACGCTCAGCTCCTTGTGCCTCTTTCTCCCAGCTCCTCACACGCACTTCCTCTCCTCTGGCTCCCCCCCGCCTGACTGGAGTGAGCTCCTTTTTAAACCCAGGTGCCCTGATTAGCCTGCCTTGATTTTCTAGCAGGTTCCTGATTACTCTAGTGCAGCCTCTGCTCTGGTCACTCAGGCAACAGAAAACTACTCATCCAGTGACCAGTATATTTGTCCTCTACCAGACTCCTGCACCCCACTGGTTTGGATTTGTCACACCATATTAACTCTCAGTTTCAGACAGCACAACTTCTTTGGACAGCTGGGGATCCATTTACATTAGGAAGACAGAGCTTTGGGTACCCAGGGAGGATTGTTTGTGGGGTTAGGGTAATATTATCAGCATTTTTGCACATGCCAGCATGGTGGGCTTAGTAAGGCAGCAGCTATTGATTAAGCAGGAAAATACATGGACAGCAGCCAACGATACGTGTAAGGTTCCGAGCTCAGTTTAATACTATACAGGGACTTACATTCATTTAGAAGAACAAAGTGTACCTGTCAATGCAGCGGGGCATATATCCTGATTTGAGACTAACAAAGCTCTTTCCTGACTCTCCTCTTGGGAGAGGAACATTAAAGGGACCAAGGGCAAGATGTGTTAAGCCATTTAGCTGCCTAAAGATGCAGCTAGGTGCCTAGTGGGCTTTCCAAAGCACTTAGATATCTGACTCCCACTGAAGTCAATGGGAGTTAGTCACATCTGAAAAACCCACTAGGTGACCATCTGCAACCTTAGGCACCTGAATACCCTGACAGATCTAGCCTGAAGTGTGTAAGTGCTTTGCTGGATCAAGGCTTTACGCTGTTGCTTGGGAATGTCATACACACCAGCCCAGTGTGTGTCTGACATTCCCAAGCAAACTTCACCTGCTTCACCTGCTTGGGCTCGTAGTCAAAAGGCCACACACCAAGGAGGCCTCTCTTGTAAGGTGTAGCACATGAAGACCTACAGAAAATGCCTAATGTCCCTGAATGCTGAGCACTTAGTTTAAGGGCCTTAGAGTAACACCTCAGTAGCCGGACTACTCCTGGATCATGCACACACCAGGGGCATGAATAGCAGGGAATCAAATTCAGCTCGAGATTGGAGTCGATATTTGTGAAAACATTTTTTAAGAACAATGATGACAGCACCTAAAGACCCCAACCAAGATCATGGCCCCCTGGGTGCCAGGAAATGTACAAACACCGGGTAACAGAGAGTCCCAGCCCAGAAGAATTGCCAGTGTAACCAAAGAGTAATATCACCCCCAATTTACAGATGGGGAATTGAGGCACAGAGAGATCCGGTGACCTACCCAAGGTCACACAGGAAGTCTGTGGCAGAACCAGGCATCAGATGCAGCTCTGTTGAGTCCTAGCTGAAGTCCCACATTCTATAGGGGGAAGTCCACTGAAATCAATGAGATTTTTGCTAGGCATTTCAATAGTGGGCCAGGATTTTACCATGTATAACTGTTATGAGTTCCTTGCCCAACTCTTGCTGTCATTCTGGCCTTTCCTCCAATCCCATTTTCACCATAAAGGATTGCCAGGTTTGTTTTGGGGACAGGGGACAGTTAATGAGCAGCCGACATTGTGCAGTGGACCTGTGTAATGCGATCAGAGAGGAATGACATTCCTTGGCAGAATTTACTCATCCACGAAACACTTTTACTGCACCATCAAGTTAATGTTTATACTGCGAAGCATTTTTCACTGCTTATGACTTTCCTTCACATTCAAATGGAAATTGTTGATACAAAACATGAGGTCTCTGGTGACATGCTGCCAGATGACAGAAGGAAACAAAAAACATAGCGCTTGATTTTTTTTTCTTTTTGACAGAGCTACACCACAATATGTGTTGTTTGGGTATTTGGATTTAGTGGGCTGTATGGCATTTGAAGTTGCAACACTCAAAAAGGGGGATTGGTATTTACAGCACCAAATATTTTTCACAGTTTGCTATATATTTATCAGGCTTGGTCAAAAATGCCAATTTTGCTCTGAATATTAAAAACAAAACCCTAAACTTCCTGAGCAAAAAAACAAAAAATTCCACAAAGATTAAAGCAAAAAATAAAATCTGATCAGTTATGGAAAATTGTTTCTAGTAAATTTGTTTTTACTGAGTCTGGTAATTTTTATTTTTCATTTTATTGGTGGAAAAACTGGAAAATGTTGACCAAAAATGAATTGTGACAGACAGAGTGAGAGTGAGAGAGAGAATAAGTGTCAGTATAATTTTTAAATAGGTATTTCCTGGTGACCCCTACAGTGAGTAAGCTTAATTCTGCAATTTAACCCCTTAATTATTTATTTCCCATATATCACCAACCACACTTATTGTGGTAGCCTATATTATGTGCCAGAACAATGGATCAGAAGCTTGTTTTAAGCTTCAACCCTGCAAAGACTTGCACATGTGCTTAACTTTACACACCGTGAGTAGATCAGTTAAAGTCAATCAGACAACTCACAGTGTGTGTAAGTCTCTGCAGGATCAGGGTCCTTCTCTGCAGAGATAGAACACGACACACGGTGAAGAAAAATTTTTAGAAAAATATTAATCGTTGTTAAAAACACGGACAGTAGTGACATGGCCCAGCAAGAGTCATGGATTCTGAGGCCAGAAGGGACCATCTAGTCTGACCTCCTGCATGACACAGGCCATAGACCTTCCCCCGAATAATTCCTAGAGCAGATCTTTTAGAAAAACATCCAGTCTTGATTTGAAAATGAGCAGTGATGGCGAATCTACCACACCCCTTGGTAAATTGTTCCAGTGGTTAATTACTCCTACTGTTAAAAATTTACACCTTATTTCCTGTCTGAATTTGTCTCACTGCAACTTCCAGCCATTGGATCGTGTTATACCTTTCTCTGCTAGACTGACGAGCTCATTTTTAAATATTTGTTCCCCATATAGCACCCTGCAGGGAACTTGGAGGGAGGAGCACAAGTTGCAGGAGGGAAGACTTTGGAGGAGGCACCAGGAGGGGAGATTTGTATTACAATTTGTACTAAGTATTGGCTGTCAGGGCTAAGCAGATGTTCAGTTTTACTTTTGTTTTCTAACATGTGTCAGGGGCCCCCTAGAGCTCTGGAGTGGGCTCATTTTCTTAGGTAGAAATCTAAAGGTTAGTTACAAGTACTGGTTAGTTACAAATTTATCGCTCACGGTTTATGTTAAGGTTCCGTTTTCAAAGGGTTAATACATGATTAATTGACGGTATAAGCGTGAGTAGGATATGTCAGAAGAAGAGGTTATAAATCATCCTTAGCAGCTACCTATTGACCCACTGGATTCGATAACAATTTGTAACAATTGGTGAACCATTTAATAAAACCTCAGTTAACCATTTATTAACCCTTTATGACTTATTTATACATAGAACCTTAATATAAAGTGTGACCAGTTCACCACTGGTGTAAGTCCATTGGCGCCATCACATAGGGCATCATGATGACTGGTCAATGGACTTTATACCAGCAATACCATGGGGCTAGTTATTACGCACGTAGGCATAGCACTGTGTGAGTGGTGAAACATGAACACTAAGTAAAACGGGGCACAATAGTCATTTATGGCAGCACATTTGTTGCCTAGTCGTAATAAGCTGCTTGCTTCCTCTCTGGCTCTGGCTCCAGCTTTCCCTTTCAAAGAAGTCACATTATTGTCAATGGAACAAAATCCCATGCTGTGGCCAAAGGGCTGAGGGGTGGGGGGATGACTCACACTTTTTAAAGGGCACAGGTTCACTCCAGCAGAAGGCTGCAAATTAGCAAGTCAAAAACTGATGCCCTGACAGCCAAATGGTTTCATCATGCATCACCACCGACGGCCATCATTGCCCAAAAGTGAGACATCAATATGCGTACAACAGCTGCATGCTTAATATGTGTCTGCAATCCTATTGCTTCACTGTTATGTATGGTACACCGGTCAGTATGTGTACAAAGTGGGTATATACTGGCACGTGCATTTCCGTAGGTGCATTTACAAACGCTGTTGAAAATGTGTCCATGAAGCTATGTACTGTACTTGGACACTCTCAGCTTAGCTCATACTGTGTAGTGTTGCCAAAATGATGAATTGTGCCTTAAGTTATTCAAGGCTCAGATAGGAAGATGGCAATTAAATATGAGAGTGATAGGTGTCTCAGAAATATCCAAGATAAAAGAAGTAATATGGAAAGAAATCATGCATAGAGGGACTTCATGGGAGGCCAATCAAGCAGCATTTTAGGGGTCCATTTACCCTTTGACTTAAAATGCATAACACTTATACAGTCCTAAATTCAGCCAGAAATGCAAAACCGGAAAGTTACAAAACTCAGACTGCCCCTGTGAAGTAAGACTAAATGAATTTAGAATTCAAGAGGGACATTTGACCTTCTCTAGATCTATGGAGTAGACCTTTAAGATGGGCAATTGCTTGAATCTCATTTGCAGCACCACAGCTAAATATAATCTATTCATTAGGTGAGACTTAACGAAGAGAAATAATCACCTCCGAAGTCCCTGTCTGAGAGTAGAAGTATATGGTGCACATCTCCAGTTTCTACCCTGCAGGCATATTACCTCATTAGGGAATGTAATGCGGAGGGACAACATGTATTATACTAAATGAAGTTTTTGATAAGTAGAATTTTGGTTTATGAGACGAAGGATGGTCTGGTGGCTGGGGCACTGACCCAAGAGATGGGAGACCTTGGTTCCAAGTCCTTGTTCTGCCACAGATGTCCTGTGTGATCTTGGGCAAGTCACTTAGCTTCTCTGTGCCTCAATTCCCCAGCTGTAAAATAAGCCTAGGCTTGAGATGGCTGGCCACCTAGGGTGCCAAAGCCAAGAAATTGATAAACGTCCACTCCACTTAACCTTGGCATTGGAAACAGGAGAGGACGATGATATTTCTTCTTCATAATGAATACTTTCTATTCCCTTGGTCATACATATTACTTGTCTGAATATTAACACAGCAGAGACTGGTTGCGACAGTCCACTGTACTGCAAAAATGCTTGCATTTTTCCTTGAATCTTATGAAAGGCTGTACATGAAATTTAGACAGACATATAGCTGCACACACAAGGCTAGGCATATGTAATGAAATGGGACAGTGATGTAGTTAATGTTACAGAATTGACTGCCAGAATAACAGCTGGATAACAGCTAGACTTCAAACAAATCCCTAAGTAATAAAAAAGAAGTACTCAGAATTATGCAAATTGGCTGATAGTTGCGGTTGTTAGTTTTGTTTAACGTGTATATCTCCATGAAACTGCTCAAGGCATGAAGACAAATATTCCACTGTAATTTCAGTGATTGGAATGTACACTATAGTACCAGGGTTAATAGATTTCATTATTACACATCTGGAAACTCAAGCTGTAGCAACATGAGGGTTACACACACATTGGTTGTTTCATATGTTTGCAAGGGAACTAGTTTTTATACCAGTAAAGCTTGAGTCTTCCCACTATGCTGGGATAATATTGTTATTGTTGTCGCTTTCCTGAGTCCTCACAAGTGCATTATTTTATGGCGTAGCACTCAAGATGTTTTATTCAAAGCATGTTTTGTTTTCCTGCCAGGGAGCTTTGATGCAGCCCTCACATGAGGCAAAAACTTGATAACGCAGCAGCCAGTTCAGTATTTCCTTTCCATGGGGCACAAACCAAGTCATGTGACCACAATAAAACTATCACATTGCTTCACTCGAAGGCTGTAAACTTTATTGGAGTGATTGTAAAGGAGGCTAACAGTCACAGAAGGCACTAAAAATGATACAACCCATTCATTTAAAACAAATCCATGTAAAGTAATAACCAAATGTTCTTAATTTACCTTTGATTTTATTGGCATTCCCTGGTTGAACCACCAGGCCGGCTCCAGGGGTTTTGCCGCCCCAAGCAGCCAAAAAAAAAAAAAAAAGTGACCGCGATTGCAATCTGCGGCAATTCAGTGGGATGTCCTTCGCACCGAGCGGGAATGAGGGACCCTCCGCCGAATTGCCGCCAAATACCTGAAAGTGCCGCCCGCTCCGGAATGGCCGCCCCAAGCATCTGCTTGATAAGCTAGTGCCTGGAGCTGGCCCTGTGAGCC
Source organism: Chelonoidis abingdonii (assembly GCF_003597395.2). Taxonomy (NCBI): domain Eukaryota; kingdom Metazoa; phylum Chordata; order Testudines; family Testudinidae; genus Chelonoidis; species Chelonoidis abingdonii. The sequence continues at coordinate 150,950,745 of NC_133772.1, read as the reverse complement.
ACTAAGCTGTATTTTAGGAATGCTATAGCCTTCCTCTTAAAAAGGGCTAAACTAAAAATCAGGACAGCAGGCAATGTAGGGTCCTAACCAGCTATGTGCAGTGTAGGGGCAAATGTAACCTGCATTCAATATATGTCCTCTTCTGCAGCTGAGCCACAGAATATGTCTGCTACAGTTGCCAGTCTATGGTCTGATCCAAAGCCCACGAAAAAACTCTGTTAGCTCAAGCTGCAGCTCAGGTGATGTCCTGGTGATGACCAAGGTAATCACAGAATCACAGAACTGGAAGGGACCTCGAGATGTCGTCTAGTCCAGTCCCCTGCACTCACGGCAGGACAAAGTATTATCTAGACCATCCCTGACAGGTGTTTGTCTAACCTGCTCTTAAAAATCTCCAATGATGGAGATTCCACAACCTCCCTAAGCAATTTATTCCAGTGCTTAGCCACCCTGACAGTTAGGAAGTTTTTCCTAATGTCCAACCTAAACCTCCCTTGCTGCAATTTAAGCCCATTGCTTCCTGTCCTATCCTCAGAGGTTAAGAAAAACAATTATTCTCCCTCCTCCTTGTATGTACTTGAAAACTGTTACCATGTCCTCTCTCACTCTTCTCTTTTCCAGACTAAACAAACCCAATTTATTCAATCTTCTCTCATAGCTCATGTTTTCTAGACCTTCAATCATTTTTGTTGCTCTTCTCTGGACTTTGTCCAATTTGCCCACATCTTTCCTGAAATGTGGCACCCAGAACTAGACACAATACTCCAGTTGAAGCCTAATCAGCGTGGAGTAGAGCGGAAGAATTACGTCTCGTGTCTTGCTTACAACACCCCTGCTAAAACATCCCAGAATGAAGTTGGCTTTTTTTTGCAATAGTGTTACATTGTTGACTCATATTTAGCATGGTTGTTCCCAACTACATAAAATAGGTGTGGGGATCCAGATGTGAGAATGCACAATTCCTGCAGCTGCATTGCAGGGACAGGTTGGTCAAGTGACTGCATCTAGAGAAGTGAGGCAAGGTGGTGAAAATTCAGCTCCATAGTAAAGTCTAATTTCTAAGACATTGAGTTGAATGGTGCCCTTTCTTTACAGTTCATTGATAGTCTGTTTCGTGTGGCTTGATTTGAACATGCTCTCACATGCTCAGATTGCACCTGGGTGCTGTTAAAGAGACTATTCAGAGGCTACAGTTGCAGCTTCTGCTCCAACAGGCCTAAGCCATCATTTGAACGTTAAAGCCTACCACCACTGAAGGCTTGGACTTGCTCCATGTGGATTGACACTGTACCTGACTTTCTCAAGCACCAAGGAAAAAATAAATGGACAGGATCAACAAGAGATCAGATGGCACAGAGGTCAGAGGAATCATTGGCCATCAGCTTCAGGGCAGGGGAGGTAAACTAATTGTTTCAAAAGCTGTGAAGATATTAAGTGCTCCTCAATGAATGCAAGAACCATTTCAAAGGAGGCCCGAAGTCTCCAAACGCAGAGGAATAGCCACAGTTCTGTGGCACAGGGCTGGGCTAGGCTGGGGCACGGAGCATGGTGGCTCATATTATTAGAGCAGATCCAGAGCATATAAAACTAGAAATGGATCCAAGCCAAAAATCCCAGGTCTGGATAGCCCCAAACTTTGAGAGAGTTTGGGTCATCATCATCATAAAACCTAGCTCTTTTATAGCACTGGGGCTCTAAACTTTGTGTGAAAAATGTGTGTGATGGACTTAGGGAAAATTTAATCTTGTGTTTTATTCATGGTGGAAAGAACCCTCATGGATTGCAATGGGCTTTGGCTCAGGCCCTGTAAGTCTGACTAGACAGTATGCCTAACATGCAATACTATTTTTTCAATGCAAAGACTCTTGCTTTTGCTAAGTAGCACAGGATGTGGACATGTTCACTGCTATGCACTGGAGCCTGGATATTTTACACCTAACGTTACCAAGTTCAAGCCCATTCTTCCAAACTTGACTGGTCAGGACACTCATGCACTGTGCCTTCTGGCCACACAAACATCTCATGAAATTGGAAGTTGTTTTTCCTAGTTTATTAAAGATGAAATTCCTCAAATACCTGATTCTGTACCTGACAAGGCTCCAGTAAGAAGTGGAGCTGTTCACACCGAGTGGCTGTGCTTTAGCATATTCACAGGAGGGTTTTTTTTTCATTTTGGTATTTGCTTTTTCACTAAAAATATCTGTTGCATTAATGCAGAGCAGTAAATTGTCAGAAATCAAGTCAGGGTGGTCCAGTAGAATACAACTAACAGAAAGTTAGTTGATATGTTCTCAAATATTGCCAGAGGATTTTGAGAGAACTAGCCTTTTGGGTTAAATTTTCCATATATAGAGAGCCAGGAAATAGGACTCCAGGTATAAACAGAAAGTGTGATCTTCAGCTAGAACTCCACCCATTGAAGTTAACGGCCCCAGTCCTACAATTGGGAATATTGCCAACCCTGGCGCTTTTATCACTAGTCTCATAATGTTCAGAGCTTTTCTTAAAGCTCTGTATCCTAGAGTCATGAGATTATGCGTGAAACTGAGCGTTCATTAGGGAAAAAAAAAAAAAAGGCCAGTTTCAGGTCCTTGTTGTTCAGGAGGAAAGCTTAAAAATGTCTCTCACATACACACACACAAAGGCTCAAATACCAGAAGAATCTTTTTAAATCTCGTGATTTTTAAGCTAATCTCATGATATTGGAGGCCTGACACAGTTTCGTAACATTAGGGTTTGTAGTTCATCTACTGCATCACGACCACGGGTTTTATACAAACCGTGGGTCACAATAATCAATGCTTCCCAAATACACTGTAAGCAAAAAACTGATTGCATTCCATGCTCTATGAGTGCTACCTGATGGATGGTAAGTCAGTAGGCCCATTTTTCTTTCGATATGCACTACAGTAGCAGGCTGTGCCAGTTTGTTTTTTTTTAAAGCCTTGGTATGTTTTAAACAGCCAATCTGTTCAAAAGTGATTAAAGATGATGAGCCTCCTTAAAGTGATTTGGTTTTTCAGCTAGCTTCAGGCACCTTTAAGGTGGCTCCAGCTGTGCGCCCCAGAAACCACCAGTGCCTTTTGCAAATCTTGGCCAACCGCTCTAGTAACTGTAGCTTTAACCCACATTAATATTTGTCTCACTCGCCACAATGAAAAATCCTTTAAAAGTCAAAACACAGCTAATTCCTTTAAAATAACAAGCTATAATTTAAAATGTCATAGTCTGACTGTAATAACAGTCATAAAAATCAATCAGTGAAAGATGACTGTTATTTGGAAGCAATTTGGCGACAGAGTGATTTTTTTTTTTTAAAAGAATGTACCAAATGCCCTGCAGTATCACTCAAAAAGCTATATTACTTTCATGAACACAGAGTGGAATTGTGATTATTATTTAGCGTTATTTATATTAGAAAGGAATTCAAGCCAAAGATTACTGAGCACAAGCACCCATAAAAAGGAAGTGTTTACATGAGCTAATCATGTCCATATAATCAACTGCATGACCAGAATTACAGAAAATGCATCACTAATAATGGTATGCACTTGAGATCTGGAAACCACAATAGTCCTTATTCTGGACCCACTTGCACCAGTTTTTGGGGGGCAAAACTCCATTAATTTCAATACAAATACTTTTGATTAGCACCTGTGTAAGTGAGCTCAGAATCAGGCCCCAATATGTCAGAGGTTTAAAAAAAACCAAACCAAAAACATTTTAAATGATTCAGAACTGTCAAGTTGTGCATGTTGCTAACCTACATAAATGCATGGCATACGTATCAATAAGCTACCACAGGCTGTGCATTAGTAGGCATTGGCGTATCCCTGAGGTGTGCTGTGACGGGTGCCTTTAGTAACCTGTGAAGTGTACCAACAGCTTCCTAGTGAACACTTCTGAAGAGGCTCAGTGACCAAATCTTTCAACTTCCACCAAATTATGAATGGCTCCATCTCTTTCTATTTCACAAGGCCCTCCTCCCATTTCCCCCCGCACGTCACAAACTAGGAAGTGGTGCCATCACTTCTGCTCATGAACTGGACCCAACCATAACCCTAGCCCACTAAATGGCCCATCCCTAGTCAAGACCTGGGCTCATAAACAGTCCGTGTAGTGCCCATGAGCTAACCCTAACCCCAGCCCTGGCCTGTTAACCCTAACCCTATCCCAGGGCTAACAGCTGGCCAAAATCCTAATGGTAGCCTGCTCAATGTTAATGAACTGAGTAGCGTTGGAGCAGTGTTCCAGGGCTTGAACTAAGGTTTGCATTGGGATGGGCTTAAGTGGCCCAGGTTAGAGGTGAGATCAGTCCATATAGCTGAGTGTGCAATACAGCTGTGGGTAGTTTATAGCCTAGGAATCAGGAGAGTAGAGCCCTGGTATGAGCCTCAGCTAGGGCTAGGTTTCAGACTGGTATGGAAGCCTGGATTGTGTTAAAGGTTCCGTGTTTTGTAGTTAGGCTCAGGTGTGATTAGGGTTCCAGCCTGGCTGGATTTTTTTATGGATGTGCCAGTTGCCAAAAAACTAATTTAATCTTTCATGTTTGTTTGTTTGTTAATGTAGATCTAAAGCGTTGCATTATTTCACAGTACACTGGCCTAGCTAATGTTAGCGGTTTCTGCGTCCAGCTGAAGGTGCTGCAGTGTCCCAGGGACGCAGTTTAAGCAAGAAGAAGATGATAGCAAGTGTATTTATATGTGTTAGCTCTCTACATACTATAAGTGGCTGTTGAAGAGGGTGGGTTGCCATGTTGCCTTATGATTAGGGCAGGCTTGCCTTGTGGCAATGGGGATGTTGGGTTTTTTGTATTTCAAAGGTGGTAACCTTAGGTGTGGTAATGTGAACTAAAGGTAGCATTGAGTTATGAGTGGGACAGATTCAGTAATGCAGGCTAAAGTTATGCTGAGGTGTTTTCAGGAGCACGGGGGTGGGGGCAAGGCTAGGGTTAGGCTTCTGGCTGGTTTGTAGGCCTGACCTAAGACTGGGGAAGTGTGCAGCGGCGCAGGCATTTGATGAGGGAGGGCTCAGCAGTCTGGGCTGTGGTTAGGGTTGAGGCAATTGTGGTGGCCCTGCTTAGTGTTGATTGTGCTCTGTTTGTGAGGTCAGGTTAGATTTAGGGCTGGAGCTGACCAGTGAGCATAGACGTGGGGCTACGCAGGGGGTTGGGTGAGGCTTATAGCTGGGACCTGCTTGAAGCTTTGTGCTGTGGGATAGTTGGGGCCTGACTGCTTGGATAAAACTTGCCGCCAAGCTGTTGGCAATTGTGGTGGCCCTGCTTAGTGTTGATTGTGCTCTGTTTGTGAGGTCAGGTTAGATTTAGGGCTGGAGCTGACCAGTGAGCATAGGCGTGGGGCTACGCAGGGGGTTGGGTGAGGCTTATAGCTGGGACCTGCTTGAAGCTTTGTGCTGTGGGATAGTTGGGGCCTGACTGCTTGGATGAAACTTGCCGCCAAGCTGTTGGCCTTGACTAGGACTGGGGCAGATCATACGATTACAACTGGGGCCAGTTCTTGGGCACAGGGTGAGGTTTAAGGCCAGTTAGTATGAGCTAGAAAGGCTTGGAGCCAGTGAGTTGGGCCCAGGCAAGGATTAGGGTTGGAACCAGTTTGAACTGTAGAGCGCAAGGTATTACTCAGTGTGAGTAAGAACCTGGTGCTTTGTGGGTATCAAAGTCTGGCCCTTAATTTAGACCAGTTGTAAAACAGGCCAGTTGTAAAACATGATGTATGGAGATACCCTCACATCATCACATTAAATTGTGAGCTAAGAAATGACACTGTAGTATTTCCAGATTTTGCTCACCTAGCTTCCTCTGCATATTTAGCAGCGCTGTAATAAAATTACATAGGTTAATTTATATCCTTGAGAATATATTTGTATGTTTTAATAAAAATTCAAAACTTTAATGGGAGACCTCAGTTCCCTTCATATTTTAGGGTTCCAAGATTCTTGATTGGGTGTTTTAAAATGAGTCCACTGCCTTTTTGGTACCACCTTGTAAAAATGTCAAATCATTAAATTTGGAAAGAACTCAAATGTTTAACTTTGGATATAGCTGCCTGCTGGAACTAAACAAATATACAAATCAGGCCTTTGAAGACTTCACCCTTCCCCTGTTTTGCTAACAGAAGCAGAGCTGTCAAGTTGCACAGTGGATTTGATTTTTTTTAAAAAAAAGGCAAGTAAACAGAATACAGATTAACGTTTCATTACAAAAAAAATTTATTGTGGTTATTTATACCTGTTCCTTTGTAAGTCTATAAATGTAAACATTTATTACTGATGTGTTTATCATTTATTTTATAAGTCATCCCCAGTTCAGAGTAATACTGTCATTTTAGCATACAAGTAGTGAGAAAATTAAATTATATTCACAGAATATACATTCACGTGCAGTTAAATGTTCGCCAGCTTTAAGCCAGTGGTATAGACACTGTCCCATTGGCTCTGCTTCTGCTCCTTGTATGCACACTGGAGTCTGTGATATCTTCTGTGTGGTCTTCACTTTTCTTTTCCTTTAAGCTGTTGATGAATCGCAGGGTAATTTCATCCCATTCTTCTGGCAGCAGCATTAGCAAAAATCCAGTGCAGATGATGATTGTGGCACCCAACCTTACTACACTGAAGATCACCTCGTGTTTTAGGAGATCCACAGCTACAATGGGAGAAAAAACAATGAAATCAAATACAATCATTCTGTGTGGTACGGCTTCGTCGAAACGAGCCTTATATGGTTCCTATAACTTTAACAGTGAGTTCTGTTGGAAAGCCTTGTTTTTCCTCTGTGCCTTTTAATAGAAATGTGTACTGTAAGTCATTCAATATTAAGGCTAGATTGTAGAAGTCACACAAGACTTGAGTAAAACTCAGAGTTACAATCTGGTCCTTGGTTACTTTCCCCATGGAGCAAAGAGGAAGTCATCTTTGCTAGTCCTATATTTGGCAAAGAATACTCCTCCATCGGCACTGGCTCAGCTGCGCTGGGGAGGTGGAGTCAAAGCTCCACCCACTCCCCATCCCTACTCTGCCCCAGACCACAGCAACAGATAGCTCACCCAGGTGCACAACCTAGCCCATACATTGTGTGGGGAGTTACATGTACTGGAAAATCATCTATTGACTTTTAATTTCCCAGTGAAAAATTGCACTTGCAAAATTTAAACCTCTTGCACACCTCTAGTGTTGGCAGCTTCATGTTTATTTAGAATGTGAGTTAAGTTAGTGTAAGCAGGGTCTGAATGAATGCTTCACTGACAGCTAGCTGGGAGGGGGAGAGATTTGAGTGTGTTTATGTAAATACAGTTTGCTCCTATTTTGCTTACATATTTAGCAGATACAGTGGTGTCAAAGTGGTCAACTTTGGCTGGGGTTGGGTACAAACCACCTTAGTACTAAATGCAGGGGTAGTGAAATATGGTTACAGAGGTTGTAATTATTGTGGGAATACAGAAAAGCAGGACTGTGCTTAACCTGTCCCAAAGGAGGGAGTCGGCTGAAAGAACCGGGGTAAGCCAAGGGCTCCTATGTTAGAGCCCTGTGAAAGTAAGGGGTAGATGGGTAAGCTACCCTCAACAAGGGTCCTCTTTAAGACTGGTTCAACCTGTTCCTTCCAACTGTTCAAAGAATAGAGCTAAATGGGCTTCATTAGGCACTTCTTTTGTTATTTTAAATTGCTAAATGAGAGCTGCAACCACTTGTGGCAGGACTATGTTACTGGCCAGTCTGCACAGAGCTAAAATCACTAAGAAATTGATGTGCAGAGGTCACAGCAAGGGCAGCAGAAAGTGACTGACAGTGAGCTGGTGAACGAGTGGCTGTAGAGGTGCAACAAGCAGCTGGAGAGGCGCAACAAGCAGCCAGCAGGGTGGCAGTGGAGAAGCATTACGAGCAGCCAGCAGGGTGGCAGTGGAGAAGCATGATGAGCGGCCAGCAAGGCGGCTGGTGGAGAGGTGTGGTGTGAGCAGGTGACCGGCTGGGTGGCGGCAGAGAGGCACAGCGAGAGCAGGGATCAGGTGCCCAGCAGGAGTGGCCAGTGAGTACCCGAGCAGTGGAGTGAGTAAGGTGCCTCTTTACCCCCATCCCCACCCCAACCAGGGAGGGAGGTGAACTCTGCAGATGCACCTCTGAACTCTGACCAAGGACAGCAACTGTGAGTGGTGTGCAGAGAAGTGTCGAGCATGTGAAGGGGGCTTTTGGGTTGCTGGACTTAAAAACCTGAGGGGACAAGGACGCTGCCCAACCTACTTGGGGGTGGGTCTCTTACTCATGGTTTACGTTTATGAGCACTGTTTGTGATGTTTTCCCAAATTAATGCCAAGTCACTTCCCTCCTTTTATTAAAAGTTTATTTTCTATCCTCAGACTCTGTGCTTGCGAGTGGGGAAGTAGTGCCTCGCAGAGGTGCCCAGGGGTAATGTGTTAATTTCCCAGGTTACTGGGTGGGGGCTCGAGCCGGTTCTGTTTTGTATCAATGGAAAGGAACCCCTAGATATTGAACCCGGCCCTGGTTGCTGCTGGCTCCACCTGGCAGAAGGGTTACATTGGGAAAGCTTTCTGAGGAAATATGGTAACATCATGTGCCCTTAAAAATTACTTCAGATGTTAGTACATTTGTTCTATGATTTTTATTCATTAATTGCATTATTGGTACCTGCATTTCCAGGAACACTGAGCACTGTCCCGATAGAAATTAGGATGGGGTAGGTCAGCACAACTCCAACATTTACCAGTATGTTAAAAGCTGTAAAGAAAGAGAATGATACATGAGACACTGGAAGTAATAAAATAATAACAAACGGATTTTCTCAGCTTTTAAATTACATCAGACATTCTAATAAGTTCTTGCCCATCAAGGGCCTGATCCTGCATGTGTCATGAGCAGAACGTGAATGTCAGTTTAGCCTGGGGAAGGAGAGAAGGGCTGGCTGTAAGTTCATATTAAAAAAACCTGCTTATTGAAAATGGGCCACTTTCCTGTTTTGAAGCTTGAACCGAAGCTGCAGCCAGCTCCGAGGAGCAATGTGTGTCTTCAAGAAGTGTTTTACACCCTGCCCACAAAAGAGTCCAGGATTGTTCTCCAACAGGCTAGTCCCTCTTGGGTTAGGGTGGAATTCTGCTGTCTCAACAGGCCAGGAATGGAGTAGGGAAGTAGCATGTCACCAGCTAAGGAGGTGCTGCCTCTGGCTACACAATCCACGAAAGGAACATGGCAGCAAGAGGCACATGCGCCTACCAGTTTTGAAGGGGAGCCAGCCCTGTCCTTTTTGTTCAGCCACTGAAAAAAGAAGGGCGTCAACGACTCTGCAGGTCATGGAAAAGTGTCCAGTGGATGAGCTGAGAGTGGCAGCGTAACTGGAGAGGATTCTGAATTCCCTTCAAGTGCAGGTACCAGAGGCGAAGTGTTCTTTCTGGCTGCACAATCTCTTACATGTGGGGCCATAGCTACTAAATGGACGTTGCAGCATGCGGAGGCCTAACCAAGTGAAAGATTATAAGCTATTAGAGCTATTAAAGTGCAGCAGTTGAAGGACAGGGCAGGTTATACTGCACTGTATTGTATGATCCAGCACCCATGGGGGTACTGGGTTCATTCAGGCTCATCAGCTATTCGCTTTTCCCTTTCCTGCTTCCCCTCAGTTTTGCAACGTCTTGAGCCGCAATCCCCTTGGAGCAGCATTATTTCTATTACGCATTGCTGCTACCACCACCACCCAGATATACATCACCTCCGAAGGCAGCTAAGTTAGATCCCCCTGAGCTCAATTAGGCTTCTGGGGCTGAACCCTCCGGTGCAGCCAAACTATGCCCCCATGCCCCAGTTCTGGAGCTGAGTAGTAGAGAGTTTGGCCACAGTACAACTTAAAGAAGCCTCAGGGCTGCTGCTGCAAATTGCACTGGCTGGAAACAGCTCCCAAGGGGCCATTCGCTCAGTGAGGGTGTGTTGTTGTGCAGTAGCCCCTTGCACTCCAGCCAGGCCCCTCTTCTCCATGGCCACACCTCCTGCTCCTACCCTGACGTTATCAGGAAGGGCCGAGGCACACAGCCAACAACACTGAGGATTTTATGTTGGCTTTTCTGCCTGCTTTGTTCAGCAGCTGCTCTATCCTACTTTAAAGTCTGTATTCAACCAGTTCCCTGGATGATAAATTACACCTACCTTGGTCCTCTTAGAGTGGATGTAATTAAGTCTAGGGCAGCAAGTGGAAGAGAGTCAAATCCCTCAACACCTCTGCCATCCCTTCTGATTCAGTCTCTGAGCGGCTGGGAAGCCCATCTAGGCACGAACAATAGTTTTCCCAAAAGTATTTCCATTTAGTGTACTTATGAGTGAGATTAAAAAAAATCTGTTCAGTTCCAAACAGATGGACACTTTCATTATTAGGAAAGGAAATAGAGCGTAAAGCAGACCTGGGTCAATTTCAATGGTTCTCTTTGCAGACTCAGTAGCACTAGCGACAGTTCTTAGAAAGAGGAAACTTTGTAAATGGAGCAGGGGAGTTAAAGGAGTTAAAGGCCGTGCAGCTTTTCATTTGCACCAAAGTGGAGCACCAGCTACTGCAGCATTTAGCATCTTTGTTGCTTTTTACAGCCAGACTAACACGGCTGCCCCTCTGATAACAGAATTACTAGAGCGGCTCAGCATATTTTTTTAAAATTTGGACTTTCCCCCACCCCCAAGTTTTCATGAGCTATGTTAACCATTTTCCAAGCAGGCCTAGTGGTGTCCCTTGGGATATGAGAGGGAGATTTTAGCTACAAAAGAATTCTGCTGTTGAAACATTTAGAGAAAGGATAATTTTCATGGGTGCAACTGTTTCAAAGTGATCCTGTGGTAAATAAAATGAGGCATTAGAAAAATGAAAAAAATGTTCTTCAAATACCTAACCAGAGGCCGGCTACTCCACACAGATAACCCCACGGCACAGCAGAGAAGGGAGACCAGTATTCCACTTTCGTAAAATACAATATGATCGGGGTAAACGAGATGAAGATTAAATTGAAGAAACCCAGCGTGGAAACGAAATGAGCAGCTTCCCCAAAGTTCGCACTTCCAAGAAACATCTTGAACAAAACCTGTGGTGGAAAGGGAAGATTTTAAAACAGTTACATCCTGCTGCAAGTGAAGTTCTCCCATGTCTGCAAAGCTCTACTGATGGGATGGATTAACCTTTCCCTTTGATAACAGAAGAGCTCTGCAAGAGGGTCTTTGAGATTTCCTCCCCCCAGAACCCTCTCCAGGGAGTATTACCACAGAAGGGACTGATCTAGCTCAGTATTATTAAAACATTGTAGGCCTTGCTCTCCTGGTGAGCACTTATAGAATCATAGGACTGGAAGGGACCTCGAGAGGTCATCTAGTTCAGTCCCCTGCACTCATGGCAGGACCAAGTATTATCCAGACCATTCCTGACAGGTGTTTGTCTAACCTGTTCTTAAAAATCTCCAATGATGGAGATTCCACAACCTTCCTTGGCAATTTATGCCAGTGCTTAACCACTCTGACAGTTAGAAAGTTTTTCCTAATATCCAGCCTAAGGTTCCCTTGCTGCAATTTAAGCCCATTGCTTCTTGTCCTGTCCTCAAAGGTTAAGAAAAACAATTTTTCTTCCTCCTCTTTGTAATAACCTTTTGCATTCTTGAAAACTGTTATGTCCCCTCTCAGTCTTCTCTTTTCCAGACTAAACAAACCCAATTTATTAATCTTCCCTCATAGGTCATGTTTTCTAGACCTTTAATCATTTATGCATGTGAGATCCTTTGGCTTGAATGGGACTGGGTTGTGTGAGTACTCATGCACATGAGGAATGGTTAAACAATCTACCCCTTGCTGTCAGGAGACGGCCCTTCTGGCTGGCTCCTTCATGTGTATGATGTAACTTCTGTCCCACTACTCTCCAGGTCTCTGTCTGGTCTGTATCCTGAAGGCAGGCACTTCCTTTGTGCCTATCCAGCACCCAGCAATGTTTTTTTCCAGAGGTGCAGAGAAGCCCCAACCATGGCTGAAGTTAGCCGATGCTGCAGGTGGGCACCCAAAATTGGAAGCCTTCATGAACCTTTGGGCTCCTGGCCCCAATTCATTAGAGTACTTAAGCACATGCCTCATTTTAGACACCAGCAGTCCCACTGACTTCAACGGCACTACTCACGTGCTTAAAGTTAGGTACAAGCTTAAGTACCTTGATGAATCAAGGCTTAAATCAGTGGTTCATGGCCTCAAAGAGTTTGAGAGAGAGAGAGCGAGAGAGCGCACGAGAGCTGGGATTAAAACTCAGGTGATCCCCATTCTCAGTTTTGTGTCCACACAACTCAACTGTGTCCTTCTCACAGTACAAATGGGGCCAGCTTTGAGCCAGCAATGGTGACGTTACCATATTAAAATATTTTGCAAGGAACAAAAGGTAAATAAAATACAACCCTGGAGCCAAGACAGGTTAAATATTTAGAGTGACAGGGCTCGACTCTCACCTAGCGCAGATGTAAATCACAAATGACTCCATCAAAAACCAATGGGGTTACATCAGGGTAAAGCTGGCGTGAGAGGAAAATCAGGCCCATAGGTTCTCTGAAGTCAGGAGGGGAATCACAAGCGGTGTAAATCACTGCAGAGTTCATCCCCATAGAGCCAAATTCATACATTTTAAGTGACTAGAGACTATTCCCAGTGAGCTTGACACATACAATTAAGGATGGAGCTGGAAGCGAGCTTCAGATCCCTTCCACGTCACCAAGCCACCTTCTGCATCACACTCCACCCCATTAATGGCAGGGAACCTGTGTGCATGTAGTGTCGTTCTCAGTAAATGTCAACCAAGGTACAAGGAGAGCACTCCTTCGAATAAAGCCTCGAAGTAAAACCTCTTGGGTAGAACTATGCAATCTCATGTCCTGTGCGCCTCTAATCAAATGCTGCATGTACTTCCATTGTCCTGAATGGGAGTTCCCAACCCAGAACGAGCACGGAATATGCAATAGAGATCTGCACTGCAGAAGAGATGAGGATTTTGCCATCATCAAAGAAACAGGGTGTTTAACAGCATTTAACATTTTCTCATTGTTGCGTGTTGCAAGCCCATTATAAATAGTGTCGATAAATTGCCATGGCAAAAAAACAGTGAAATCATAGATGATAATCTTCTGGCAGTATAATAATAGAGATGTCATTAAAGGCTCATGAAGTAAAGCCCCTCTGAATACTCAGTCACAAAGTAATTATCTCTGTAGTAACTTTTCTGACACTTCCTGCTCAGAATATAAATTATGCAGCAAAGGTGAGCCTTATATATTTTTAACCTGGCTTGCTGTCAACTTGTGCATTTTTTAACGCATGATACAGGGAATAAGAATATTTCCCTGCTATTAACAAAACATTAGGACCCACCTTATAAAGTGCAGAGGTGGATGCAGATCCAACAGCATATGCTACCCCGATAATTGAATCGCCATGGAAACCATCTGCATATGCCATCATAACAATTCCTGTGATTGCCATTATTGCTGCAACAATCTGTACAAGCAAAACAGAGAAATTTAAAGCTCAGAGGAACTTTATTGCTTGGAAAGAGATTAGATTATCTCTGTGTGGTTTTATGATAGTTACCAACTACTTTCTCTAACTTTAGTTCTTCTAGTTTCCTCTTAAATAGGTGATTATGTAACTATTGAGAAAGATGTCAAATAGGAATGTAGGTATATGCATCATGAACTATATGGGTCTATAACATCAAACAGTCTCATGGCACCTATTGATAGAACTTTTATCATACATTATTTTTAGATTAACATCCACTTTGGTGCAATGATTCCCAAGATTAAAACTGTTCTAGCACATTATTGTCTATACAACTTAATTTGCTGCTAGACAAAACAAGTCTTTAGTAAGGCTACAGATACTGTCTTGGATTTTCAAAGGAACATACGGGAGTTCAGTGCCCAACTTCCAATGGGATTTGTGATTAGAATTTCCAAAAGCACCTAGGCAATTTTGGATCTTAAATCTCAGTGGGATTTAGGACCAGAAGGCTTTGTATACAGAAGGGAAATGACCAGCGCAGCACGGCAGAATACATTTTCCTGTCAGACCTCCCTGTGTGCACATTCTGTTCTGGAACAGAGGTCATTTTTATTGTGGAATGGTATCCACACCGGGAGTTATAGCCTGTGCAGAATAGTTTATTCCGCAAAAGCTATGCCAGCCAATTTCCCCACATAGACAAGGCTTTAGGGTCCTAGATCCAATTGTGACTTCCCCAGGTAGTCAAGGCCTAAATCACTTAGGTGCTTTTGAACATTTTACCCTGCATGCCCAACTCCCATTGGCACCAAATCCCAGCTAGCGTTTCTCACTAAACTTAGAACAAGAGTTTGGGGATGCTCTGTACTGGGTAATACTGAACGTGGATTTTACCTCAACAAGTACCGCTAGATTGTGCGCCTCTCCTCAAGTGTGGGAGCACTTTATCCAGGGGGACTGCTTGTGTAGGCAACAGTTCACTAATGTGAACCAGAGCTTCACAAACTGGCCCTTTGCTGTGTTCAGAAAGCCATTGTTTGTAATGATCTATTACATTTAAGGAGCTAAATTTTCAAACTTAGTTGCTTGAAGTTAGGTACCTAAAGCTGGGGAGATTTTCAAAGATGCAGATGGTAGTTAGGTTTCCCTAGGAGTGGAACACCTCCTTGCTCTTTGTGCCTTTGAAAATCGTCCCCTCTGGATTTAGTCATCTTGACCAAAATTAGATAGGTAAACAAGTGGTCTGAATTGCAAAGGGGCTGAGTGTCTGCAGCTCCCATTGACTTCTGAGGGAGCTGTGGTAGCTCAGACCTTCTGAAGATCAGGCTACAGTGTTTGAAAATCGGGCTCCATATGTATAATTTCATTACACTGTTAACATGACACCAAAATATTCAGAACATAGTTGAAAAAACCACATTTCACCAAAGATTTGATGGGTCAGTTTTAAAACTGGCATTTTGCTCCTGATTCTGACATAATCAACTACTTTTTATTTGTGCTCACAAAGTTGCAGGTTCAAAATAATCAGAGGATGGACCGAGGCTCCATTTCAAAATCACTTTGGATCTCTTTGTCATAACATGTGGGGAGTCCCTGAAGCCCAGTTCTGAGTTTTTCAAAAGTATATTACAAAAAAGCCTGGAAGTTTTCCATATGTTTGAGACTGTTAATAATTAGCAAGAGAACATTGCATTTTGAATAAGGCATGGAGGGAGAGTGAGGGCTGTGGGGGTGGGGGCAGGAATGGTGTGGGGGAAAGGTTTAGTTGGAACGGACGTCTGGCATTCTTTGAGCCAACTCAACATTTTTATTCAAACATATCTAGAAATGGGGCCGAAACTCCTATAACTGCTCTCTATGGCACGAAGCTAGTCTTTCCTTGGCTGCCCAGTGAGACAGGTCTCGATATCGCTGCTCTAGTCTGGACATAAACCTACTCTTCCATTTTTGTAAAATCATAGGCTTGGTGATCACGGAAGCCCTTAAGAACCAAAGTGTTTGTGGCAGAGGTAAACCCCCAATCTAGTAGATAAATAATGGAGGATATGATTTTCAGCTAGGGTTTGGCTGCGTAAGCCAAGCCCCATTTCAACTCTTGCATCCATCTCTTTTCACAGCTACCTGACCGTTGGGCAGTCCCACAGCACATACAGCAGAGTCCCCCCTTCTTTATTACAGGGCCAACACAAGCAAGTTGTAAGTCATTTACATTTTTGTACTTTTCATTGTCTGTTTCTTTATGAGAAAAAAAATCCACACACACAAAAACAAGCACAAACTCCACCACTTTTTGTAACAATGATGTTTTTCCCATGAAAAAAACTGTCTGATATTTTGATAGGTTTTTAATTTCCAGCAATTAAACAAAAACATATTTCAAAAAGACCAATACTGTATATTCTCTTCTTGTCTTAACATCAATTATTATTTCAATTTAAATGCTACATTAGCATCCCATCCCTGCTTATGGGAGTAAAACGCTAACTTCACCAGGTGCACTTGTTTTCTTTCCAGGCATAACTTCATAACAGACTGGCAGAGAGCCAGGGTAAACATGGCCAAACAGATTCTATGTTTACGTCACAACAAAATGTGTGTGGAATTTGTTGTATAAAGCAGATGCACAAAACTGTATACAACTTGAACGAGAAACAACATGCTTACTTGGCAATGGATTTTGCATGGAGAATCATATATAATAGTGGCAAGTGGCAATTAATCTTTAAAGGACAGGTTGTTCAAAGCAAGCCAGTTTGTGCCAAGTAGAAATTACATTCTCGTTCAGTTCCACTTACCCCTATTATTAATAGTAATGCCTATTTCTTATATAGCACTTCTCATTAGGAGATCTCAAGGCACTTCGCACCCTTGTATTTCTTCCTCACAACACCCCTGTGATGCAGGGAAGCATATTATCTGCATTTTACAAAAGGAAACTAAGGCAAAGAGAGGCTAAGTGACTTGCCCAAGGTTATAGAGGAAATCAATGGCAGAGCAGCGAATTGAACCAGGGTTTCCCATGTCTTAGGCCAGTGGCTCATCCTTCCCTCTTACCTTCAATGGGAGATGTCAATGGGAATTAGGCATCTAAATACCTTTGAGGCTCCAGACCTAAGTCACTTTTGAAAAGAGGCTTTGGGAGGGCCAGCTTTTCAAAGATATGAAGTGCCTAAAGCCACAAAGAGGTGCCTAACAAGATTTTTCAAAAGTGCTTAAATATGTTACGTGCTTAACCTGCTTAGATCAATGGACGTTAGGTCCCTAACCTGCTTGGGTCCTTTTGAAAATGTTACCCTATACCTTTTTTTACTAGACTATGCCTCTTCTTCAAATATCAGTAGGTGTCAGCTACCAACAGTACAAATGTGTAACCACAGTATGTGGCATCGCTTCATTTGATCCACGAGTTTATGGTCCGTTCTGGGACCTTTCTGTAAAACAGCCACTACTATGGAAAAGTAAACCCCAGAAAAATGCAACCTTGTACGAGCGCTCTGGGTTTGGATGGGAGTAGTGAGGCCAAGATGGATGGTCAGAATAGCCCCTTCAGCCTAGGAACCTGTGAATCTATACATCCCACTGGTCATTCTATTCCTCCATAGGGGAACAGGCTTACTTGCATTGACCTCAACATGCTCATAACTCTTGTAGCTCTTCATTAAGACAATGGCTACAATCCAGTCTTATGCTTCAGGGCTTCAGCCGGCTCCCTGAAGGGATCAGGAAGGAATTTTCCCCAATGCACAAGAGGAGATGTATTCTGGGTTTTCTTTTTATCACCTTCCTCAGAGACTGGCCACAGCAGGAGATGGGACACTGGATGGAGTGGAGCAGTGTTCTGAGGTAGCATAGAGAATCTCCTTTCTAGATGTTTGGCTGCTGTGTCTTGCTCATGTGTTCAGGGTGAAACTGATCACTACATTTGGAGTTGGGAAGGAATTTTCCCCCAGGTCAGATAGCCAGGGACCTTGGAGTTTTCTCACCTTCCTGGGGCCTGGATCACTTGGGCATACCTCACCTAAATCAATTCACTGATACTGCAGGGGCCTTGGGCATCGGTGGCACCTAGGTCATTCTTGTTCTCTGAGACACACAGTTTAGGTATGTCTTACACTTAAAATGCCACAGCAGTGCAGCTGCTAGGGTTCTCCCATCGCTGTAGTAAATCCACCTCCCTGAGAGGCAGTACCTAGGTCGACAGAAGAATTAGACTTAGGTCAGTGTAAAAACCTTGCTCTGGGATGTGGATTTTTCACACCCTGAGCAATGTAGCTGGGTCACTCTAATCTTCTAGTGTAGACTAGCCCTCAGTGTCCTGAGGACTGGAATGCTTTGGTTTAACTGAAGTCATCGAGCTCCGTATAGAAGTATTTGGGTGAAATTTCCTGGCCTGTGATAAACAGGAGTTCAGACCAATGGACCCTACTAGCCTTCGACTCCATAAAACTCAATCTTTTGCCTTCATGTGGGATAAAGATTATTCTTATAACATCATATGACACAGTATGTCATACTCCTGGAATTGACAGTAATATTTCATAGCTAGATCTACATGTACATGGCATGTCGTCAGTAAGCAGGATGCAGAACTCAACTATAATCTTGAAAAGCTAAATGGAATCCTTGCTTTGCAGCAATCACCAGTGCAGAAATTCTACATATTAGCTTCCATTTAGCTGAACAGTCCATTAGTTACTATGCATAGATACGTAATATTTCTGTTTTCCTTTTCAACTTCCCCCAGGATATGAATTAACAAAATCAAAAAAAAATCCGCTTTATAACAATTCAGAATTATAACCAAATCCCCTCAGAGATCAGAACTACAACTCACATTCAGAGGCTTAAAAAACTAAACAGCTACACTGGTGTGACTTTTTAAATCTTGGGTTGCATTATAGATTGGCCATATTCTGTCACCGGTCACATGTAATATTGCAAACCTCCTCCCCAAAAGACATAACAAAAGGCCCTGAAGTAATCATCACCTACTGAAAATGTTAAAGACCCACATGTTCATTTTTAAGTTAAGATTCCAGGAGAATTATTTGTGAAAAGAAATCAGTAGAAACTGGTGATTTACTTCTGGAAATATAATTGTGATAAATAAGGTAGCTCTGTTACACTGGATGGATAATCAAACACCTCATGAAAACTATGGGTTCCATGCAAGTATAGAGAGATTTTTTTTTTTTACATATTTCTAATAGAGTTATCCCAGATTTGTAAGTGAGAGCGAACCTTGGCAGAATGTACCTGTTTCCTCAAAATCACATCAGTGCCATTCGTCCGATGCCAGTGTACTTGGCAAAAGATGGCACATAAGGAGGTATACAGTTTCCTGCTTCCTCCATACAGCTCTCATCTCATCAATGGAAAGCACTGTTGTTTCTAGTCTTAATGATTGGAGCAACAGGTGTCACAGAAAGTGTTCTTAAGCCTCATTGTTCAGATGTCTTTACTTCCCCTTTGTTGAAGTTCTTCAGTCTTTGCTCAGGAAAAATTCGCACTGGGAGTCCAAGCATTGTGCAAAACACCATTCCCGGCAGACTCCATGACCACTCCCACAGAGCCTTCTCCCCACCTACCAGGCATAATTTAATATCCTTTCATTTGTGGTCCCTCGGAAAACCAACCCTGTTTTCCAGATCCGGTCTTCTCTCTTACCTCCCTGTTATCTGAGGAGAGGTACCTCTGTAGTTTTCTTTCCTCCTTCTGGGCATGGTCACCTAGTTTACTTCTTTCCTGCATCTTTGGAGAGCTGGCCTGGTAGACTTCTCTTAAATCCCAATGGAGCCATCTTCTGGGGGCTGACAGACAGCCTGTCACTCTCCACCATCCTACAGGAGGAGGATCCTCTCCTCTGCCAAAGCTATTACAGCTACTACTGACTGGGCAGGGGAAAGGGGAGATCCAAGTTCATGGAACTTCCAGTCTCTCTACAAAAATAATTTATGTATAGGATTGTTTGGCCTCCAGTCTTTCAGCCAAAATGGTGATGGCACATGTGGCTGTTGGCTATCATTTTAAACGTCTTCATACTCCACCTGGATTGACAGGTCAGGAATTGCTTCCTAAAACTAATTTTGCACCAGGAAGACTTACCCACTGCATGTGACACCATTTCAGTGCCGTCTTGTCAGTTTAATGTTACACCCTTGGTATGAAGAGTCATATGTATTTCTATGGATGTGGATCAGCTGCCTATTTTGTTGGCTAGTTATGTGGCAGAAGCAATACCATGGATCTGAGTTCTTACACACGTGATGTTCTGACAACCCACATGTTCACCGAATGCAGCTAACACATTTTGGCAATGGTAATACCTTTTCTGTGATCTTGGGGTCAAATCCCACTCCCTCTGAAGTCATCGGTAAAACTCTCACTGACTTCAATGGGATCGGGATTTGATTGTTAGTGAACAGCACCTCCCTAAGAACTGTATTCTGGCCCTCTTCCTCCTATTAATGAGTAGTTCCTCACATGAGTAAACCCATTGACTTCAATAGGACAACTCAGGTGAGTAACTGCTCACCAATGGAGTGGGAGCAAGGGGCTCTCAGTCCAACCCTACACTAATTTTAGGGCCAGTTTTACAGTTTGCCAGGGTTTTAGAAAGCCAAGCCTTTCCCTCGCAGCCTTTAGAAGACAATGAGCACAAAATGAGCATCATCTCCTCAGCCACAGGATGAATAAGACCTGACAATGGAAAAAACGGTAAGATATTTTAAGATATTTTAAGATAATTTTAAAAATTATTTTAAATTTCATATCAGGAGCTACTTCTGCAAAGGATACATTAAAGCATTGGAGCGAATGACTGGTGAGCAGTAATTGTTTTATGCTTGCTTGAGAGGCCCAAGTGCGTATCCTTCAGGCTCGCTGTGCTGGCAAGTAGCAGCAGGGGTTGAAGGGAAGCAAAGTAGCCTGTTGTAGCTGACTGCTCTTTAAACAAGGCTTTCAATTAATAGAACAAGCTGGAAACCTTCTAACAGACAATGACTAAAACCAGTTTGCATTGTCTTTCTTGGAAGGAAGTTTAGCCAGGCAGCATTTTACCAAGGAACATCTTTGTCCACGGAGCGTGTAGTACAGCCTTAGTCAGTGTAATATAAGGAAACCTGTCTCCTATCTACAATCAGCCTTCCTGAAAAGAAGCTCAGACCCAGGGGTGGCAAGAGGTCCCCAAAGGATTTTCTTTTCAAATATGAGCATTTAAATAGAGCTCAGGGAGGAACACAACCAGGGCTCCGAACCTGCAGACATGTACGCACATCCTTCACTTTAAACATCTGAGGTCAATAGGCCACCTTACAAGCTTAAAGAGTTTGCAGAACTTGGACTAGCTCCAACTGTAGTCAATTCCCCTACAGGGAAGAGTAGAGCAACGTGGATACATGGGATACCCAACTATGCCATGAGGAATTCAGACGCTTCCAGGGAGACAAGGTAAGCCTGCTGGTTATGGAATACTTCCCCATGGGACACAGCGAGTGCCCTCTGCCTATCCCCTCATCCCACACTATTGCCCTCAGACCAAGTCACCTACGGCCTGTCCTATGCTGGAAACTTTTACCAGTAGAACTGCTATAGTTACACTGTTATGGTTACACCAGTATATGCACAACACGTGGACACTCTTATTTCAGTATAAAAGTGCCTTTTTTCAGGTTAGCTTAAACCCATTCCCAAGCAAGGCCTAAGGCCTGATGTCATAATCTTTATCAGCTAGGTGGGGATAGGGTATTGCAAGCATGGCATGTCGTCATCTTGTTTGTAAAACCTGTTAAACTTCCACCCATCTCTTCCCGCAGATAATCATTATTCACTAAAGGTATCCTCAGAGCAAGACTTACTGTTAACCTTTACCAGAAAAATAGCATGTGGGTAAAAAGTCAGCTTTATACAAGAGAAGAAAAGAGTGACCAGAACTCTGGAGAGCTGGGTTCCATCCCAGGCTCTGCCACTGGCCATCTGGGAGACCTTGGGCAAGTCACTTCCCCTCCCCATGCCTCAGTTTCCCCACTGTAAAATGGGGATAATAATACTGACCTCAAAGCACTTTACAAAGGCAATCTACTGACAAAAAAACATGCTATTGCAGAGCTATGTATTATACCAGTGGTTGCCAGACTCTTCTGTACTGTGACCACATGGTACAACAGAAAAAAGTTTCTAGCCCCCTCAGACATAAAGGACGGGAAAGTGACTGTGAACCCCTGGGCTTACTAGGATCTTGAAAACCGCATGATTTGTTAAGTGATCCATGAAATGTTAAATTTGCTAGGCATTTAGTGATCATTATATTTTCATAATATATGTCTACAGGTTTTGTATCTGATGCCCTGATCTGTGAGGAGCTTGCTTCTGATGATGAGCATGAAGAGGCTGTAGGGTTGTTTGAAGGACAGAAGTGGAGGGGGAGGGTTCAGGAAATATTTCTTTCAGGATCTGATCCCCATTGAGTATGGGCTATAATTGTATGATGATACCCTGTGTGGGTTCACCAACTCAAAGTGCCACCCAACTCTCCAGAACAACAGATAAAAACCTGTAAACATATCTCCACTGCTACAATGATCAACACCCCCCACAACACACCTTTCTAGATCCATAGATCCTACACATGCCTATCACACGTGGTGTACCTCATCCAGTGGACTAAATGCCCCAGCAACAACTACTATGTGGCGAAACCAATCACTATGCTCTCAAATGAACTCACACAGAAAAATGATAAAAGGCAAAAACATCCGTCACCTGTGGGTGAGCACGTTTCACAAAGCAATCATTCTATATCTGACTCCTTATCCTCAAAAGAAATCTGCACACCACCTTCAAAAGACAAGCCTGGGAGCTTTACTCTGCAACTCTGCTAGATACTAAAACTCATGGATTGAACAGACACACTAGATTTATTGTTTATTACAACAATCTATAACCCACTAAAGCCCACCCCTCCAGCTTCCCTCCCTGCCATGAATGGGCCACTTTACCTTGGTCCCTTGAAATACCTGTTAACTAGTTCTGCTCTAAACAATCTGCTCCAGTTTGCTGTTCCACCTAGCTGTGACACTCTGAGTACCCTTTCCAGACCTGAAGAAGAGCTCGGTGAGAGAGGCAAGTTTTCGAGCTTACACAAACAGAAGTTGGTCCAATAAAAAATATTACCTCATTCACTTTGTCTCTCTAATGTGATCCAGTAGCAGGCCAAACCAGACAAAGCCAAATCTGAAAATTCAAGCGTAGCCCTAATGGCCCCTGTTGACAAAAGCACTTAAGCGGGTGCTTAATTTTAAACTCTGAAGTCAATGGGACTTAAGCATGGGCTTAAAGTTAAGCGTGCGCTTAACTGTCATCCGGAATAGGAATGGCCTTTGGCACATGCTTAAGTGCCTTGCTGAATCAGGGCCCAAACTGAAAAGAATTACACACATGCTTAACTTCGTGCACGGTGAATAGTTCCCTTGACTCCAATGGAATTACACATGATGTGCTAAGTTAACTCATCACCACATTTTTGAAGGATTGAGACCTTCGTGTGCAGTATTTAGAGGGAGTGTCCTCTATGATTAGTTATACAGATAAAGCTTGTGCAGAATAACTACACCATGAGGCCAGATTCTCAAGACGGCTCATTCCTCAGCAGCACTCATTTAGGCCTTGAGTAAGCCCAATAAGAGCTGAGTCCTTTTGAAAACCTGGCCCTGATTGTGGGTGCTGAGTATTTTGTAAAAACCAGCTCAGAGAATATTACTAGCCCTGTATTTTTCTGTTCTCTTATTTCTCAGATAACATAATTACACCTGTTTTCAGTGTATCTCAGGAGTGAAAGCAGAACAGATCTTGCCAAAATACAAAAGGCTGGATGTCTATTGGAACTTCTCATGATCCTTTGTCACATTCCATTTCCCAAGCACTCACCTGCCTGATTGTTATTGTTAAAAATTATCCTTGTGCACATACTGCTGGAAAATGTACACATATGCACACATACAAAATGAGGAATGACTGCCTAGGCAGGAGTACTGCAGAAAGGGATCTAGGGGTCATAGTGGATCACAAGCTAAATATTAGTCAACAGTGCAACGCTGTTGCAAAAAAACCCGAACATCCTTCTGGGAGGATGATTAGCAGGAGTGTTGTAAGCAAGACACAAGAAGTAATTCTTTAGCTCTACTCTGCACTGATTAGGCCTCATCTGGAGTATTGTGTCCAGTTGTGGGCACCACATTTCAGGAAGGATGTGGACAAATTGGAGACAGTCCAGACAAGAGCAACAAAAATGATTAAAGGTCTAGAAAACATGAGCTATGGGGGAAAAAAATGGGTTTTTTTAGTCTGGAGAAGAGAAGACTGGGAGGGGACATGGTAACAGTTTTCAAGTATTTAAAAAGTTGTTACAAGGAGGAGAAAGGAAAAAAAAATTCTTAACCTCTGAGGACAGGACAAGAAGCAATGGGCTTAAATTGCAGCAAGGGAAGTTTAGTTTGGACATCAGGGAAAACTTCCTAACTGTCAGGGTGACTAAGCACTGGCACAAATTGCCTAGGGAGGTTGTGGAATCTCCATCATTGGAGATTTTTAAGAGCAGGTTACACAAACACCTGTCAGGGATGGTCTAGATAATACTTAGTCCTGCCGTGAGTGCAGGGGACTGAATTAGATGACCTCTTGAGGTCCCTTCCAATCCTATGATTCTATGCCTAATATATTACACCTACAGCATTAATAATTACATGTACTTGTAACAAAAGCTGACATTTTTTCTCACTCAATACTGTGCCTTTTACGGTACAAGTTAAAAAAAACTGAAAACAACTTCAGTGCACTTTCACAGCTAGCTCCTTTATAACATCTTTTTAGCACAATTCATCAGTTGTGTTTGCCCTTTAAGAAAATTTGTTACTTTGAAATGGAAATTACTAAAAAGGGTATATGATGTCTTACTTTTGACGGGCTAGATCATGTCATGGCCATGAGCCTGGAGTAAGTAGCAGCATGAGGCTTCAATGTCCCAAGAGCAGACCAGTGACCTGGTGACTCAACTTATTTTTATCACTCACCATCTAAAAGGGAAGAGTGTTTCTTCAAGCTGCTACTCAGTTATTCACAGTTCAGTCCTATTTCCTCTCTCACTCAAGAGAAGTTAGATGTGCCAACCTATACTTGATTCAGCTGACTTATCCCTCCATGGCAGCTCAGTTGCTGGCTGGTGCAGTAGGGAGGGGCTGGAAGACAAGGCTCTGTCTACCCTCCTGCCCACTCTCCTCCCAGCTTCCACACCTGTTCTACCTCCCCCATAGCCAGTACAGGTGTGAAAGGAGGCTCACAGCTAAGCCTTATGTTAGAATCATAGAATATCAGGGTTGGAAGGGACTGCAGGAGGTCATCTTATCCAATCCCCTGCTCAAAGCAAGACCAATCCCCAACCAGTTTTTTTTTTGCCCCAGATCCCTAAATGGCCCCCTCAAGGATTGAACTCACAATGTTGGGTTTAGCAGGCCAATGCTCAAACCACTGAGCTAGCCCTGTTGTTTTATAACTCTTGAAACATGCCACAGTAAAACCCCTGGAAAGCAAAGTCTTTTATCACTGCAATTGCTGCCCGCTGTGCATGGAATACATTCCTCCATTTAGTCAGTCAGATAGGTTCATGTATTTGAAAGAATTCTTTTTTTATCTGCAATGCTGATACGCCTGGCTGGGGTGCTAGCAGCAGAAATTGAACCTGAGTCTTTTAGTGCTTCCTACAGGCACCTCCACTGCCTGAGCTGAAAGAGCCCCTTTCTGATTTGCAAGGACACTAGCCTCTCCTCTTTCAAAGCCTTCCTCAGGGCATACTTCCTTCCATGATGCCCACAAGGAATTAGCCACGGAATTAGAGACAGCTCGAGGGGCTGTTGGTTACAGCTGATGTTTGTTGATTTCATATTTTAAAATGGGGTATATAATAGATATGTGCTTCATATATATATTTCGGCCCTAACCCTGCCAACACTTACTATTCCCATCCTTCCCTTAATGGGACTACTCACATACTTGAAGTTGAGCACCTGCATAGGTCTTCGCTAAGCTTTCTGGGGACTGGACAATGACTAGCACATTGTCAGCACTACCATTATGTACAATAATAACTGGCCATGAAAGGAGACAGTATAGACATTAGTTACAATACCACCTACCTCTTATGTAGCTTTAGTAGATCTCAAAGGTCTTCACAATGGAGGTCAGTGTTATTATCTCCATTTTACAGATGGAGATATTGAGGCATAGTAGCAATACAGGCTTCCCCACAGTGCCCTGGTTCTAATATGCCCCATCTCTATTCTCAAAGGGTAACCTCTGGAGGTTAGTAATTAATTACCTCTCAATGCAAACTTAATCCTACGCATTGGTGCTGGGACTGCCAAAAATGATGCTGATTAGTGGTAACAGGGTTCTGACATATGGGTATCAGTCTGCTGGAAACTGGGCAGAGTCTGCCAAACTCATTTCACGAGTGCAACAGGACACCCGCCAAAGGGCAAAAGGTTAAATTCATTACTGATCTAGTCTGAATTGGAACTGGTCGCCTGGACCTAATTTGGCAAAACATGTAAGCATGTGCTTTGCTGAACAAAGATGACTTTACTCATGCTTACAAACACACACATGCTTAATGCCATACTGATCTGGAGTTTATATCTTCATTACTAGGTTGGCAAGCCATCCAGCCTCCTCTCCGAAAAGGAAGTTTTCCTCTCAGTCCCCAGAACCCAAGAGTAGATTTTTCACTCAGTGTACCTGCCCCTAATTCCAAAAGCCAGGTCAGATGTCACAGTCCAGAGTTCTCCTGCTCCTTCATTCCAGGATCATTTCCCAACTTCATCACCCTAAAAACAGTTCTATCTTTTTATAAAATGGCTGGCAGGAGTCCCTTGGCGAATGCACAGCCCGCCATCACCCTCCCATAGGAACTCAAATACAACAGATCTGGTGGCCCATTCCAGTTCTAGATGCCTGAGCTGGGCCCTGCCTTTGACATTAATGGCTAACCTCACCCTGACTGCAATGGGACCAGATCAGATCGTTAGGGCCTGACCCAACTCCCATTAAAGTCAATGGGAATATTTTCATTGACTACAATGGTGCAGAATCTGGACGTTTTTGAGCAAAAATTCAGAGGCGGCTCCTAATCCATTCTGCAAACTCAGACGTGCATGTTATATACAAAAAATATGCTCAGTTTTCCCCAAGTCCACTTGGGGTAGACCTTTCTCTTGGTGGGAGGATGGGGACAGAAGGTTAAAAAAAAATATACATCCCACTTCTATTCCTGTCCATACTGTTCTATCAGACTTATATACTCAATGTGAAACTCATCCCTGCATAAACAGCCTGTGCCCACTTAAGTCCCATGTAATCCCTGTTTTGTGTGTGTGTGTGTGTGTCCGTGTTGTCCTTAGAAATACATAGTATATTGAAAAAGCATAGAACAATCTTTAAAATGATGAATTCAGTATCGGCCCAGAACTACCAACAAAATTGCTCTAGTAAGGGCCTAAGAGTTTATCACAAAGTTAAAAATAAACTTGTGTAGAAGTGTTTTCCGCTTCACTAATGATATTTCAGAACTTTAAACCCAAGGGCATCAAAGGCCCTCTTAGTTCAATCAGCTAATTCACCATCTGAAATTCAGTGTCACAGTTCTGCTGGACTTCACACTCGCACCCTATTCTCTTAAGAGACTGAGATCCCTTACTGGATTTGCACCACAAAGTTAATGAGAAATGTTTCAAAATATACATCCATTATACTAAAAACAATGAATCTTTAAATCATGGATTTAAGATTGATTATGAAAGTCAAGATGGTTGAAAATCATATAAGTCATTACCCTTACGCCCATGAACCTGTCTTTCAGCACAATCCAAGAAAGCAAGAAGACAAATGCTTTGTTACAACAGAACAGGGCAGAGACGTCTGTGGCTGTCAGTTTCTTTAAAGCCAGTAAATACAGGTAATTAGTCAAAGTCCACAGAATAGAAAAAGGAGCAGTCCTTTTAAGAAAGAGTTTCAACGTCAGACCATCTTCACCAAAAATCCGACTGCATTCCCTAAGAAAAGAAAACAGTTTAATACTCAACTAGTATTTTGTTTAATGTTCACTTGAGCATGGAAAACATGTTCTAGAATTTTATTATGTTCTAGACATAGTCAAGCGGGCTTCCTGAATACGCAGTACACTCACATGAAAGGTTACTGATCATAACATAGCCTACTTTTCTCAGCCACTTAAAGCAGTGCAATATTGCAAATAGAATAGGAGCCACTTACCTGGAAGAATCAGCCTCTACGCAGGAACAATCAGTCATGGGTAATGTGTTCTCGCACGCATAACTCAGTGGTGTTGACATTTTGAGCCCCTGCCTACTAAATCCATGGATTCAAGGCCTATAAAGGGCATTCTTCTTAGTGGCATGAAAACAGCCCACTGCCAGCGTGGAGGTTTCTCTTTTATAGGAGTATGGTCTAAAGAGGGACAGGGTAAGAGACTAATAACCTACAGTACTCGGAAATAGCCAGCTATCCCCTCTAACTCGAGGACTCTGGAGCCTTGA
Organism: Chelonoidis abingdonii; assembly: GCF_003597395.2. Lineage (NCBI taxonomy): Eukaryota > Metazoa > Chordata > Testudines > Testudinidae > Chelonoidis > Chelonoidis abingdonii. The sequence goes on along the minus strand of NC_133772.1, from coordinate 150,922,624 downwards.
AATAGTTAACTTCTGAATGTAATACTTCCAGACAGCTCCTGTTAGGTATGTGGAAAAATTCCCACCATCAGCACAATTGATCAAAAAAGACTGTTTTGCCAAAAAAAAAAACCCCAAAAAACCCAACGCACATTTTGCGGCTCCACTTTACTACATTTTTGTCAGACACACAGTGAAACGTGTTCACTAGGAAAAATTGAGACATTTGTTTGAAGATAAAAATTGAGAACAAAATCTGAAGATTCACAAATACTCTCTTGTTTCTTCACACAGCTCTGAATGAAGTTGTTTGGGCAGCCAGTATTGGGTGACGCAGGGATGTTAGTGCTAAAAATTCTCTTTTTAGAGACAATCTAAGTGACGCTATTCAAAATGGTGTCTCAGGTTAGAGGATAGATTGAGTAGGTTAGTGTCCAACCTGCTTAAAGGCAAATGACTGCACCTCATTTGAAATTTCACTGTCTCTCTCAAACCAGGTCGGCCCGTCTTTAGTAACTTTTCTCTCTTCTTCATCAAAAGATTCCATGAAATACTCAAAGTATGACTGAAGTCTTGTCACAGCAGGTAGCTTAACATTACCACTTCTTAGCACACATTATCTCACCAATGAATGCATCATAAAAGTCAGACCCAAGTGGACTGAACCTAGAACCCATGAAACTGGAACATCGTCTATGCTTGGTATTATTAAGAAACCAGTCTAAATTCCTTGTAACCTTAAATCCAAGAGTGTTCCAAATGCCATGTGGCAATGTTTAGAAGACTCCACAGTATATGGGATGACTCAGTATTCCTGAGAACGTGTTGTAGTTTAATTAAAGTGAGTCAAAAATGCCAATTATTTTTGGTGTGGAATTTTTTAAAAATTCAATTTTTCAAAATTTCTCACAAAACTGTTTGGTTTTTCAAAGGAAATTGCAATCAAAACTTTTGGGGGGTTTCTATAAGCTGGGTTCAAGAAAATAAACAAACACATTAATTTTTTTTTGCTGAAAACTGTTTGTTTTCAAAAACCAAAGAACTACGATTTTTTCCTGAAAACTGAAAACTTTTTACTGAAAAATTTCTAGCAAAATGAAAATTTTCCATAAAAATGTTGTTTGATTGAAAAGCCCATCTTTCATCCAAAAAAAAAAAAAAAGTTGGAGAAAAAATTTTGACCAGCTGTAGCTGTAGAACAGGTAACCAGAAATATGAGGGATTTCTAATAATCACCAAGTTCAAGAGAGAAGGTAGGGAGCTACCACAGCTCTCTGGAAGTAGACATTTGATGGAAAAGCCCTTACTGCCAAAAGCAGTGGAATCATATGAGAGGTCAACAGGCTCACAGTCTGGATTCTGAAATTGGACAAAGGATTTGTCATCACTGGTCAGACCACTGGTCCATCAAATCCAGTATCCTCCTTTCTTGCAATGTCCAACGCTTGAATCCATAACGACCTAGACAATTGTGCAATGCTATACATAGGAAATGATTTTCCTTCCTGACCCTGTCAGGCAGTTAGCTTGTGTCATGAAACATGATGTATCATTCTGCTTAGCTCAGATCACTAAAAATACCACTAGTTATCAGCGGTCATAACATTATTTTGGTTATTATCAGTCATTTGATGACTGATGATAACCAAAATAATAGGATAATTTGATTATCTTGCCATTTTGTCAATCCAGCCATTTGAATCGACTTTTATTCTAGTATTTGGCTCTACTTCCTGCAACTGAGATCTGCATATTAACTGTCATATATACTGCATTCAGCAATTATATCTTTGTATGTGTTCTGAAATCGGCATAAACTTAATGGAGATGCCCTTTGTTCCTGAACTAAGGCATAAAGTAACAAAAACCAGACTCACCAGTAGAATTTACTGTGCTCTTTGGAATAACTCAATCAAGTCCCTTCTAACTCATGTCTTGGCTAAGTGCAGTATGGCTAGTTTTTTCAATCACAAGACAAAATCCCATCATTCATCCAACCACCAGGCTTCTCATCACCTTTTCAATCTCACCTCTGAAAGTTGTTGCTTTCAGGCAGCTAATAAGCCATTATCCTCATGATTTTTAAAATCTGCCCTTTAAAAGGTCATGGTCACTGTGATAGCACTCTAGGAGGTACTATTATGCCATCAAATTATTTTTTTCCAGGGGAGCACCTATATTCACCTCCTTTATTAATTCCCACTTACTATTTAAGAGTCATCTCTTCCTTTGCAGCCACTAAACCAAGGTGCTCTATAAAGCAGTAAACTTCAGTAACAATAAATTGCTTCTCCAAACTGCGTCCTGACGTGTCATTCAACCAGTTAATGCTGGTATAGTGAGATTCACAAATAACCTCCGCTACTCCTGCTGAACTAGCAGTTCTTAGTACTTCTTATATTTTGCAAAGACCAGGTCAGAAATGCTGTCTGTAGAAAGAGGGAGCTTTGCATGTTCCAGAATTGTAAGATGATGTTTTGTGTCTTACATTTTTTATCTTTTTTCCCACCCCAAGCACAGCAGTCAAGCCGCCTTCGGCGGCTTGGCTGCAGGAGGGACCCGGTCCCATGGATTCAGTCCTTGCCTGCGGGAGGTCCACTGGTCCCACAGCTTCGGCGTACTCACCCCTGAATTGCCGCCAAATCTGCGGGACCAGCGGACCTCCCGCAGGTGCGCCACCGAAGGCTGCCTGACTGCTGGCCTCGCAGGGACCGGCAGGGCGCCCCCCGTGGCTTGCCGCCCCAAGCATGAGTTCGGAGCGCTGGTGGCTGGAGCTGCTGCTGTGAATAAGGATGGACCTGTCATGTGCTTAAAGATGAGTACATGACTAAGTATCTTTTGTTCCAAGGGATATAGGTCCTGATTCCAGTCTCGCTAATAGCCTGATCTTTTACCATTGGAATCAATGTACGTTTTGCAACTGACTTCAGTGGGAGCAAGATCGGGACCGTACGCTATTGTAAATCCAAGATCTTAACTGCAGCCAGCGGAGTTTGTTTGGATTTCTGCTGGTGTAAACGAAATCAGAATCTGTCTGACTGCCCATGAGTCTGTACTATATAAAATATGAAGGAGAGAGGTAGTATCAGCATAACTTAGGGTGGGAGATGACACACAGCGCCAAACCCACCAGTGTGTTATGCGGGTGATACAAAGTGAGTGCTGGTGAAAGCTTCGCACCACATCACACCCTTGTGCACTCCATATAGCCACGTGCGTTATGGGGAAATCTGATTTAGAAATGTGCTGTGGGAGAGGTTCACTCTAACTTCCTCCATGGTCAGCGGGGCAGAGAGCTAGTCACTGGCAGACAATGGGAGCCAGCATTGGGAGCTGGAGAGAGATCGGATCACTCACCGCTACATAAGAGGAGCCAGAGCCACACAAGGTGGTGTGAGTACTCTAGAAGGGGGATCTGCAATCTGGCTGCCTCTTCCTGTGGGCCCAAAGGCTATTCCTGCCTAGGAGGTGGAGGGAGGGGCAGGGCAGGCTCCAGCTTTTTTGCAGCCCAGGCAGCGAACTGGAGGGGGGAAAAAAAAAAGATAAAGCCAATCGGCGGCACTTGGGTGGCAGCTCAGTCGTGCCGCTCCATTCTTCTGAGGCAATTCAGCACTGGGTCCTTCACTCCCTCTCTTCCTCTTTGGGGACCCACCGCTGAATTGCCACAGAAGACCCAGATGTTCCCCCCCCCCTCCCCGCTTTCCATTGGCCACTCCAAGCACCTGCTTTCTTCGCTGGTGCCTGGAGCCGGCCCGGGGGAGGGGGCAAGGAGAAGGCCCTGGAACCTCAAAAGCCATGCCTGGTGGATGGGGGAAGGAGAGAGAGCCCTGAAGGCTGCCCCCTCTCCAAATGCCTCAGCGACTTCCCCTAACAGACAGGCTTAGAGGAAAATTGGAATCCAAAGTGTAGTAAAGCAAACAGTTCATCTCCAAAGGCAAGAGCGTTTTAAAAACCTGCTCTCTGGCAAACCACATTTTTTCTATTGTGCACACAGGCCTCAGCCTCAGCTTTGCACAATGTACCACGTTCTCCAGAGCTACTGCACCTCAGGCAATTTTCTAGGCCTTGCCCTTGGAGCCTGTAAAACAGAATGCAGCCTATAGTACTCCATCCTCTCCATATACCCGCAGAGAAGCCACTTCACTCACCACTGACATGTGCCAACCTCTGGAGTGTAATGCAGTGGCTATTTTTAACAGCACACGGCAGCACTTCACCACAGAAGTGAATACCAAATCCAGTGGAATCCGCCAGGGGGTAATGTAAATAGGTAGAATCTAAATATAATCATGCAGATTCAATTTGCCAGGGCATGACTTATGTTACTCTTGCAAAAAAGTACCATGAGATATTTAATGGCCAAAGTTGCCACTACCTTGCTTTTAATGTCTTAGCCAGGAGATGGCACTCCAGCAGCACAATGCCATCGAAAACCATTCTAGGCAGAGGTGGATTAGGGGTGTGTGGGGGGCCCTGGCCCTGAGCCCTCCCAGACCCCACACCCTAACTCCCTCCCCGACCCTGCACCCTAACTCCCTCCCCGACCCCGCACCCTACCCTGAGCGCCTTCCCGCACCTTAACTCCCTCCCCGACCCCGCACCCTACCCTGAGCGCCCTCCCGCACCCTAACTCCCTCCCCGACCCTGCACCCTACCCTGAGCGCCCTCCCGCACCCTAACTCCCTCCCCGACCCTGCACTCTACCCTGAGCGCCCTCCCACACCCTAACTCCCTCCCCGACCTTGCACCCTACCCTGAGCGCCCTCCCGCACCCTAACTCCCTCCCAGGACCCCCGATCCCAGCCCTGAAGCCCAGAAGGAGATGGAGCAGACTGGAAAACGGGTGGGTAGATGGAATAAGAGGAATGCTCCCAATGAGCTGAGCCCAGGGCCCAAAATGTAGCTGAGCAAGGGTCCCCATACTCTAAATCACCATGGTTGGGGAGGAGAGTGGGGAAGCGCTTGCGTCTCTGCTCCTACCCCCCTCCTTCCCAGAAGTCCTAGTGTGCCAAACAGACAGTTTGGCAGCGGGAAGTGCTGGGAGAAGCGGGAGAGGAGAGGAGCGTCTATGCTCCGAGGAGGACGGTGAGGTGGGGGGGGGGGGAGATGGCGGGCCTGGAGTGGAGCACGGATGGGAAGAGGCAGGCCTGGAGCACCCCCCAGCAAAGTCAGCACCTGTTTTTCTGGGGGTAGCTGCTGCTGCACAAGGTGCTTCCTAGCATCCATGCCTGCCTCATTGTCTGCAGCAGGCTGTGCCTGTGTGGGGTAAGCCAGGGGCACCTCCCCACCACAGTACACTATAGTACTGTACAGTATATAATGTCTTTTGTCTGTCCCCAAAACATTTCCTTGGAACCTAACCCCCACATTTACATGAAATCTTATGGGAAAACTGGATTTGTTTAACATCGTTTCACTTAAAGTTGCATTTTTCAGGAACATAACTACAACGTTAAGTGAGGAGTTACTGTATGTCATTATCCTGCGTTGTCCTTGTCACTAGAAATTTGATACTTCCCAGCGAAGTCGTCTCTTGCTGGCACCTGCAGCCATAAACAATGTTTGTATTCAGGGCCTCAATGCTACTCAGCACCAACTCGCTTTCCCTGGACACCTAGGTGCAGTAGATATTCTGGATTGAGTGCTTGAGGAACACGCTCTAGAGCCTACAGTGCCCACCATTAGGGAACCAGAATTTGGTACCAGCATTGGGTGCAGGGTCGGGAGGGAGTTAGGGTGTGAGAAGGTGCTAGGGTAGGGGTGCGGGGTCGGGGAGGGAGTTAGGGTGCAGGAGGGTGCTAGGGTAGGAGTGCGAGGTCGGGGAGGGATTTAGGGTGCAGGAGGGTGCTAGGGTAGGGGTGTGAGGTCGGGGAGGGATTTAGGGTGCAGAAGGGTGCTAGGGTAGGGGTGCGGGGTCGGGGAGGGATTTAGAGTGTGGGAGAGCGCTCAGGGTGGAGATGCTACCAAATGCTGGTATGTGAGATGCCATCCAGCTATTTCCAGGGAACAACTGCAGATATCACTGTGGGTAAACTATTGGCAAAGGCTCACTTTTTAATGAGGACCACTTTCCCTGTGAGCTCCACAACATTTCATTACTTGCCCTTCGTAAAGAGTTCGGTCTTCATGCTTCCCTCACATTTCAGGCTCTCTGGCAGGTGCTCCTTACACTTAATCTACAACCAGTAGGAAAATGGCAGGAGCTGTGTTAAAATACTCCACCTCGGGAAGGCTAAAATGGCAAATTGAAATTCAGGGGACAGGTTGCAACAGTGAGTCACTTTTGAGACTAAAAAATGGAATCTCAAGGGTAAGCGGTGAGAGTTTCAAAACAGTTTCAAAGCCTTTAATCTTCATAATCCAGCAAACCCAAAGCTGAAAACCAAGACTTTTGTCCTGACTAACAGGACTTTTTTTTAAAAAAAAAAATGCAAAAGAAGCAACAAAGGCTCTGTTTGGCTTTGAGAGGCTGGGGTGATATTTTGAAAGTAGATGACATTATTACTGCCATAGGGAAGATGTTATGGGCATAATTTGTTATGGTCTGTTGCGGAACCTATTGGACAAAATTTCATGCCTCTTTAAGCCACCAGTGAATCACTCTGTCCTACAGAAATAAAAAACATCACACACACACTACTAGCCTAGGGATAAGCATGGGCCAGATTTGATTGAAACAAATTATCTATTTCACAAAAACAAAGCCACCAAAGGAAATAAAAAATGGTAGAAAATGCAAGTGAGAACTCGTTAACGGGGATAATGCTTAGAGCACAAAAGTAATAACTATAAATACATTTTAAAAACAATAAATGATGTTTTAGGATGGTAATAATCAGAAAAACAAAAATCCTCAAGAGACCAGGAGAAGTCTGGATAGTATTATGGGATGATTTTTCACACCTAGACTTTCCCAATTACATAGATAGATTTGGGTTCATAGATTCATAGACTCTAGGACTGGAAGGGACCTCGAGAGGTCATCGAGTCCAGTCCCCTGCCCTCATGGCAGGACCAAATACTGTCTAGACCATCCCTGATAGACATTTATCTAACCTACTCTTAACTATCTCCAGAGATGGAGATTCCACAACCTCCCTAGGCAATTTATTCACCCAATTTATGAACCCAAATAATAATACTACCTAGTTTCCCGATGTGCCTGTGTAAATCAGATACACTGGCCACTATTACAGTTCCCCACCACCACACACACACACGAGCCTGAAATACCACAATTTCACCATATACCTTGAATTGGAACCACTCTGGGAGCTGTAGAATATCTGTTGGCAAATTCTGATGTTCTACTATCAAACACACATACACATTAGCCCTGGCACCTAACTTGCCATTTGTGCACACTCACATACTTAATTTGCATGTGCTCATCTGGTATTTGTGTGCATAAAATTCCCATATGCGCACACATCCATCCATCCAACTTGGACAATTGGGCTCTAAAGGTTTAGGTTGTTGGGTTTTTTTTAATCCGTGGGCCTTTTATGAGTGTGGGTCAAAGCTCTCAGAATGTCCTAGTTACATTTAGGTGGTGCATGTGAGGGAGATCCCTGGAGGGCATTGTGGGGGTGAGGAGGAGCTGACAATAGAATCCCTGTAATTTGGATAAGAATATATTGAAACCCCACTACACCAGACATATGGCCCAGAGGCAACGGATCCCTCAAGGTGCTGAGCACTCTACTCTCAGGATACTCAGCAGGAGATGCTCCTCAGCTTCCAGGATCAGGCCCATGCAATCTACATTCAGCTGATAAGTATTATACATCCAGCCAACATCAACCAAAGCAGCATCTTCCTTTTCAGGGCCTGACCCATTGACTTCAGAGAAGGCCCAGAGAGTGCATTAATTCAAATAAAATTGTAAAACACTGTTTCACAGTGTCCAGGAGCATACTACAGGGCATAAATGTTTTAGTGAGTACGGGGTGTATGAACAGGTAGAGGGGAGGTGGGCTTTCTTAAAAATATAAGTATTTGCAGGCTGCACAAATGGTTTATTCTCAGACTTTTGTTGTGGTGGATGTATAATCAGACATTGATTTACACACAGAATCGATTTGTTCACACAGATAATGGCACAGCATTCACCCTGACATTCATTCATTTGCTCTATATTTACCATTATTGGGCTACGTTCCCCTTCCTAGCCTCACACACAGAAGCCAAGCAGATAGTTATTGATGTTCTCACAAACCATCCCAGTTTAGGAAGAAGCAGGATGAAGGGATCGTTCTTGCACAGACCATTGTGATCTTTGGCGCAGCAATTAATTCATTGCATCTGCCCAATTTTAGATGGACTGATATGATGTAGATGTAAGCAGAGTCAGGATGAGCTGTATCCTGACATCTGGTGGTGAATTGTAGGGAGTGTGGAAAGAATGTCAAGAATCTCAAAAGGTGTGGACAGATTTGCATTGGCATCCACCCTCAACTTAGCATAAGCCCACAGCAGCTTGGGATGGTGATTTTAACAGCTCTGGGATCCCCAGTTTCTTTGTTATTGGGGCAGGAAAAAATAAAGGTTGTCACCATGATTTGTGAATGGGGATGGCGTGTGAGGAACTGACTTTGTGACAGAAAACTGAACTCAAACATCAGATTGGGTGGTAATTGATAGACAAGGGGACATTGGCTTCCCAAAACCAGTGAATTGAAGAGAGGCTGGGGATAGGTATCGTGCCTGGTGGTGGCATGTCCTTGTGGACGGCCAGATGCACTAGTTCTACCCCTCCTCGTCTCCAACGGTGGAATGTCAAGAGTTGACTTTTTAATTCCCTTAAGAACCTAGGTAAAGGTTACTGAGGCTGAACTTGCAACTTTGGGGGTCCAATGGTGGCAGCTAGAACTGGGGCTCCCCGTACTATGTTGCTGAGATCACTAAGAGTTGAATATCACAAAAGAGCTGAAAATGACTGAGGCTGGGAGCACTGAGTATGTGCTACTAGTGGGTTGGAGCCTGAAGCTACATAACTGCCGATACAGAGCAAGTCTGCGGAGTGGAGCATTTGTGGAGATTGGCTGGTATGAGCGGACCAGCGGGGACAGCTTGGTGGAGCGGAGCAGCTGGCCAAGACCTGGAGTCAATGCTGTGGAATGGGTAGATGTGGCCCACGGGAGCGAGCGGTAGCGAGGCATATTGCAGGACAAACTGGAGCAGCCTCAATGGGGCACGCTGTGGACGCGGCAGCAGTTCTGTGAGGACAAGCTGGAGGAGCAGAATGGAGCGGCTGTAAGGCGGAGCAGTTCAATTGAGAAGGCGGAAGCAGAACTCACGGAGAGGCAGGGCATTGGCCCTGGACGCATTAAGGTGCCCCTTTCAACCAGGCTGGGGGAAGAGACTCTACAGACAGACTCTTGAATTCTGGGGTGGCATTTGACCAGAGACTTTTGGGTTGTTGGACTTTGGAGTGATTGGAACTTAAGACCAAGGGGAAAAGGACATTGCAAAATGTACTTGGGGTGTGGGTTTTTTTTTGTTTATGGTTTGTGTTATAAACTCTGTTATGGTGTTTTGCTCCAAGGGATGCTCCCGCATTGATTCCTTCCTTATTAAGTTTTGCTAGTATCTCAGACTCCGTGTCTTGTGAGAGGGGAAAGTGATTGCCTCCTATGGAGGCGCCCAGGAGGGTGTGGTATGTAAGCGTCCAGGTTCACTGGGTGGATGGGCTCCCGAGCCGGTTAATGCTTTGTGTCTACTGATACCGGAACCCTCTGGATACTTGAACCCGGCGCCTTGTTGCTTCTGCCAACTCAGAGGGGCAGATAGGGTTACATAAATAATAACTAAGTCCAACTTCAGATCGCGTTGTATCCCTACAAGAGCATCAGAGTGAGGGATTTGGGCCATAGGCCCCAATCCTGCTTTTGTTAAAACTCCTAGTGTTCTCAATGGAAGTATCATTCCACCCTCAGTAAGGAGTCCAGACCAGAATCTGATACCCGTATATTGACTGATACCTTACTTCACAGACACTGTTGAAACCAGTGCAGTTGCTTGCAGAGCAAGGTGTTACCAAACAACAGTAAGGGTATCCGACTCTGGTCCTTGTTTAAAATCGTCCTACTATTGCTTTGGCAGGATGTTTTACCTCTTGTGAGTTGAATTTGGTTGCAGTCCCTGGAGAAATTGCAAGTTGGCTGCTGGACAGGAACAGGGATTTGTATAGAATTGCACCTTTCTAATGTCTGGTAACCAGACTGCTGAGGCCTCACCCCCTGCTCCGCCTCTTCCTTCAAGACCACACCCCTGCTCTGCCTCTTCCCCCAAAACCCCGCCTCTTCCCCTAAAACTCCACCCCCTTCTCCACCTCTTCTCCCAAAGCCTCATCCCCTTCTCCACCTACCAGATTTACAAAAAAAAAGAGACATCAGGGCTTCTCAAATGGCATGTGGACAGACAAGCCGAAACCCGGACTATTTGGGTAAAAACCAGACAGGTGGCAACCCTAGATGTGTATGTCACTGCCCATATAACCTAAAATTATAACAGTAGTTATGATCCCAGCATTTCTTCACTTCAGGCTAGACTGACTTTGTTCTCAGCCCATAGCAAGGGGCAGCGTGTAGCTGCTTTGTTCAAAGCACAGACTGTGACTCTGTAGTTCACAATTCCTTCCCTGGCTCTACCAGCATGAGGGGGAAGCAGCCTTTATGGAAAGGAGATGAAAACCATCTCTCTACTTCCCTCAAGGCAGACTGTGGCCTGATCTGTGGATAGCCAACACAGGGGCATGGGGAAATGGTTTTCATACCATTATTCCCCTACAGGGGCCCTTAAGACAAGCTGCAAGTTGGTCATTTCCATCTCCCCAGCTTTAAGCTTCATCTTGGCCAGCTCTGATTTATTCTGGTTAGACTTTATATTAAGGTTGTATGTTACAGATGCAGATACTATCTGCTATAGATGGCTATAAGCACATCAATACAAGGTATAATCCATGTTTATAAGCCATGGTTATAACCAACCAATTGACCTGTTGAACTCAATAACAATCTATACAAATTAACCATTTATTCAAGCATATGTAAATAATCTATTAACTTCTAATAAACTATATATGACTGGGACCTTAAAATAAAGTGTGATCTTTATTCTGCACCATCACACCAAAAAGCAAACTATATAGCTAGAGTCTAAGAAAACAGTTGTCATTTGAGTCAACAGTTATGGAGATACTTAAAGGGACATTTTCACAATAAAACCTACCTGAATTTTTTGATTGGAGACTGCTTTTCCTGTGCAGTTGCAAGGTGCCCAGAATAATAAATGGGGAAAAACATAATGTTCCAGTTTGTTGAAAACCAAGTCATGAAAAATGGATAGTCAAAGTTCTTATATGTGATTTTCACAATCTGTGTGGTTCCAACCCAAGAGGATGAGACTGATAAGATTATTAGAAATCCCCAGACAACCTTAAGAAATGTAGATGTGCAAGACTGACACCGAGTCTGTGCTTGGTTTTCTTGACTGTTGTTCTCGGTATGGGTTTGTGTCCCTTCTTCTCCCGGAAAAAAAAAAAAAAAAAAGAGGAGAGTTACAAGCAAAATGGATCCATTTCTAGGAATTCATAATTTCTGCTATAGTATCGGTTTCTTTAGCACCTCATCCTCCTGGACCAAACACAATGCCCCCCAGCCAAGGATTTGGAATGCTGTAAAGAAATACTTGAGTAATAAAACAACCACAATTGCAAGGTGATGGGAACAAAGCACAACCAAATTACAGTGGCACAAGGGACCAGCTGTTGCCACTGTTTCGGGTCCTTCTTTTGTCAGTCAAGTCTGTAGCGTACAGCCGTATCCCTCTCTTAAGGCCAACTATGTTACAAAGCCAAAAACTGTGTATGTTTGCTAGGTGAGCCCACAGATCTGAAACTAGGAAAAATGATTCAAAGGTCTTGACTCAGAAAGCACATTTTTATTTACAAGCTTAGGAAAAAAATAGTTTGGTCATTTCCTTTTAAAAGTTCATCACACAGAACGAGACAGATTTGTGGACTAAAACTAGATCTTGGTAATAAAATCACTAGATAGAAACAAAGAAGAGATAGATAGCTGTCATTCCATACTCTAGTTACTGTGGAAACAGTTGATTCATTTTGCGCCTTGGTCTGATGTACCAGTGGAGTAGTGAGCTCAGCCTATCTTACTACATGATAATGTACCATGATGGTTTGGATTCAGGGTTAATATTAAAAATCACTACAAGTAGCTACTCCACATGAACAGCAGATACAGTAACTACACGATTTTACTGTCTACACGTTTGACCAGCGTATGACATTATATATTGTGGGGATCGATTTGTTTATTAATGTGAATAGGAACTATACACCAGCTGTGAAGATAGGATACATCATCCTGGGTTCTGTTACGGAGCAGTTCAACATAACAACATGTGAGAAAGGCAGGATTTCAGACCAAAGCTTGACTTCCCTTTGATGCAGTTACTTTTGATATAGGATTAACATTATGTAAACGTAGTGGACCAAGTTAGCAGAAAGTACATTGGGGTGAATTTGATCTTGGAAGTGTTTCTTTTAATTATATCAGAGAATGCATTATAACCAAGAACTTTTATAATGAGGAAACAGTGCATTTTGCAACTGTGCAGTGGCCTCTTTCTAGAATATAGATGGTAAAGAGGTACACCAGCAGGAGTTTTAACTCCTCATTGGGCCACCCAAGCCAGAGAGGTCAAAGGATAGGGACCAGGCCCCCTCAAGTCCCACTGGACCTCCAGGTTGGGGGTTGAGCAGCAGGCCAACAATCTAACCTCATAAAAGAGTTAAGTTCAGGGCTACAGTTCTACAATTTTCGCCGCCCCAAGCAGCGCACCAAATTGCAGCCGCAGGCGGCGGAGACAGTCCATGTGCCCTTAGGGTGGCAGGCACGTTTCCGTGGCGGCGGCAATTTGGCGGCAGCTTCTATGTTTAGCTGAAGCCGCCGCGGACAGCTAAATATAGAAGCTGCTGCTGAACTGCCGCCACCACGGAAACTCATGTGCCACCCTAAGGGCACACAGACTGCCCCCGCCGTCCGCGGCAGCAATTCGGAGCGCTGCTTGGGGGCAAAATAACAGGGACTGCCACCCCTTGCGGACTGCAGCCCCAAGCACCAGCTTGGAATGCTGGTGCCTGGAGCCGGCCCTGGTTAAGTTATAGAAACACAACACTGCAGCCATTCCAGCAAACTGCATGATAGACAGGGACAGTAGAGCCTTGTTCATGCCCAAAGTGACAGCTATTTAGCTGTTCCATTGTTCAATAGTGAAAAAAGAGTTCCAATAAAATTAAAGGTCTATTAATAACATGCAGAGAATAATTAGAGAGTGCTTTGAAAAAATAGTTTTTTATAAAATGCAGTCAGTTTAACATTCTCATTAACTGATGGGGGGCAGGAACCAGAGCATGATATTTTAGTCATACTAATAATGACTGAGCACTACCACTGAAAGGTAAATTATAGTTTGTTTGCAAACCAGAGATGCTTGCACAGAACATGTTATATAATATCCACAGGTGGGGTTACCTGCGAGACAGAACTACCAAGCAATTAACTCTCATTGATCTAATAGTTACAGTAATCACAGAAACAGAAGGCATAAAACACCTTTGCATGAGCCCTACATTTTCCAATTACCAAACAATTATGTAATTTCTATAACTGTGCACAAAGCTATTATTAGCATTTGGTGTGGATTTTGCTGTCCGGATGTGGATTGTGACAAAGTTCCTCTTCTACCTTGGTGGGTCCTGTGCTTATTGGCAGATTTGCTCACCTCAGAGATCTTCCCCTCTGGTGGAACCCACAGTCTGGGTCAGTTCCTCCTGTGTCTGATCAGGAGTTGGGAGGTTTGGGGTGAACCCAGGCCCACCCGCTACTCCGGGTTCCAGCCTGTGGGTCGCAGCTGTCTGTAGTGCCTCCTGTAACAGCTGCATGACAGCTACAACTCCCTGGGCTATTTCCCCATGGCCTCCTCCAAACACCTTCTTTATCCTCACCACAGGGCCTTCCCCCTGGTGTCTGATAATGCTTGTACTCCTTAGTCCTCCAGCAGCTCACCCTCTCACTCTCAGCTCCTTGCTCCCAGCTCCTCACATGCGCACCACAAACTGAAGTGAGCTCCTTTTTAAAGCCAGGTGCCCTGCCTTAATTGATTCTACCAGCTTCTTGATTGGCTGCAGGTGTTCTAATCAGCTTGTCTGCCTTAATTGTTTCCAGAAAGCTCCTGATTGTTCTGGAATCTTCCCTGTTACCATACCCAGGGAAAGGGGACATACTTAACCTGGGGCTAATACATCTGCCTTCTGTCTCCTGTAGCAATCTGGCCTGACGCTGTCACAGGATGTTAATGAATATAACAGAAACATATACTCCTTGTGAGTTCTTGCTTGGCTCAAAAAGGTACATGAGCCTCCGGTCTGATTAAACTTATATGGTGGAATAACCTAAGTCGCAAAAGTTCCTTCGAAAGTCCATGGGATTTCTGCTCCTGAATCACTTAAGCACTTCAAAAGTCTCATCCTCCAGCAAAGATGAAAAAACAATAACAATAGTGAATAACGAGCCTGGGGCCTGGATTCAAGAGAGTGGCCTGCAGGTATAACGGGCATAAATAAATCCATACTAAATGGGTAGGATATTTCCAAAGATTCCATTTCTACTGGTCATCAGGCTGGAGCCAGGCCTGGGCAGGGAAGTAGAACCAATGTGCAGATGCTGAAACGTGAGCTACCACAAAATAAACATACACATCAGTCAAAGCAACCAGTAAATAATTTTTCACAACCACCAAGATGGCAGAGCTCCTCTGTGTCTGCAATTAATCCAATCAGCAACACAGCAATAAACATCACCAGTCATGGACACAGAAACAAATTTGGGGAGCCAAGAAGCACAGAGGGAAAGGGAAAGAACTGATAAGACATTGTGGCCAGAGGAACACAGTATTGGAAAGCAGCTAGCGACCAGAAAACCCCATACATTCTGTGTTTAACTTTTCACTGTTGCTAACAGTCTTTGCTTACGATGCCTGACTGACAGTATGGTTAAAAAAAAAAAACAGTCTTGCAAAGGAATGGTACGTGAAACAGCATAACACACCGGCTGCTTTTCTAAATGCATCAGTGTCTGCTATCCATCTTATAAAGAGAGGGCAGCTTTACCTGAAGTTTAGGTCACTATGCTTTCTTTGTGACTACTCCTCATGTGCATCTATACTGTCCCTGTGCAGCTACAGTACTTTCCCAAGACAACCTTGCTCAGATCTTATTCCTTAGAAAGGGAGGCCCAGAACTGAAAGGGGATGCAGTCGAAAGCGACAGGGTGCCAAGTTCAAGGACAATCAGGTCAGGGCACTACCACTCCTCAGAGGGACCAAGGTCCTTCCTTAGAGAACTCACAATTGATTCTGATTTTGGTTTTACACAGGTGTTGGCTTGAATGAAGTCAGTCATGACCACCAACATAGGTGAGATCAGAATCAGGTCTCTAGTGTCTTGGGTATGATCCTTCTTGCATGCTATGCACTGTTATCTCAGGGTATCTCAGATATTTTTCCAGGATACCCAGCAGTTCTCTCTGCAACTCTCTACTGAATTCCCTTTTTGCCATCGTATACGTTCTTTCTACAGGACTACTAGCTCCCTCGGTTTACCCAGCTGATTGGGACACTAGAAATGGCTGCCTCTTCTCAGAGTTTGGGCAATGGAGAGACAGAAGTGGAGACTCATCTCCCACATTCTCAATGTGTTTGGGAGGTTCAGCCACCGCCCCTTCCTCCTCCTCTTGCCATTTTGACGACACAGTTTTCCCAAGGAGTTTGGGCAATGATGCTATTTCAGTCTCAACTGCTCTCCTCCTTCTAGAAGAATTCAGCAGACTTGAAAACTCTGCCTCAGGCCAATACATCATAGTTGTGTCCATCCTACCCACATGGATGAAGGAGCCACCAGTGCCCAGGTTGATCTGCTGATGGAGAAACCAGAGGCAGCACCACACCTATAGGTTCACTTGGGCTACACTGCTGCAGTAAAGGGGAAGGCTACATCCTGCAGTAAGCCCTGGTGTCTTCCTCAGCAGCTGACTGGTGATCTGAGCTGGGGTTGATGGTCTTGCCTAGATATCATTCCACCTCTTGCTCTTTCTCTTCCTCTTCTTCAGATTATCCATGGTCTGAGGTGAGAGGGGCCAGTGGCTCTGAGAAGGAATAAAACTGGCTTTTAAGAGTCCCTGGGCTCTGGCCTGGCTGAAGCTAAGGAAACACAACCATTATGTAAAAGTGCATGTTATTATTTATCATCCTTTAAAGGTCTTCTGTGACTATTGGGCTTATACAGCCAACTTCTTAGATACTAAAGCATATATTTCTATTAGGGACCATGCCTCTTTTTCCCCTCCACTCTTCAATCCCTCCAAACCCCAATTTGCAACAGACAAAGGAATGGCTTTCGCGTGGCTGTGTTGCTCACGGTACAGGAAACCACGTCAATGCTTTCTGACATTGCACCAACCACGGCATCCTTCCAAGACAGATGAAAGCGGCCTTTTTCAGGCATCTCGCTGTGCCAACTTTTGTTGTTCCTACCTGATCTGATCTGCCTCTCGACTCTGCTGTGCCGGCAAATTCCAGAGGGGCTTCGACTCTGCAGCTCTAGAATGGGAGCAGCAGAATCTTCAGCAACAGATAAAGGGGAGAGCTGCCTACTGATGCCACTGCGTGTGATGGGGCAGTTGGCTCCTGGCTTGCATCGGGTGACAGATGATCGGGAGGCACCTGAGAAGAAAGAGTTTGCATAAGTTTGACTGTAAGCTCCCTTGAGGAAAAGGCATTGTGGGATTTCAAACATCTTGACAATGAAATGCATACAAATGACTTATGGGGGAGGAGTGCACGCTGTAATAATCAAAGTCCCCGCTGGCCAAAAATGAATTCTTAACTTCCCCTCCCCTATACATAGAAGCTCCCTACAAAGATTAACTGTTTTTCCTGAAGGAATTAGAGTCCTAAACTGGAACACATTTTTAGCTACCATGTGCCATCCATTTGGTTTGAACAGTCAAAGAGGCACTTGTACTCATGCAGGCCCTTCCTGACCACTGACACTGAAACAAGCAAGAGCGGAGGATACCATTTCCTCATGGCATGGGAAGGGATTTTTTTGGAAAGATCCTCCCCTGGTGTCACCAAGGACAGCCTTAAAAGAGGAAAATTTCCTCTTTGTTACATCCTGCAGTGTCCCACCATTGGTACTTGAGGTCCTTGATGGCTGTACAGAATGAAATAGAAGCCAGTAATAACCGTCTGAAACGAGGACAACTGTTCTATCACTGGAAGGAGTCTACTTTTATGACTTCAGACCCAGTTAGGGTCTGGCAAGCCACATCAGAGCCGCAGGTCTTCAAAGAAGTTGCCTTTTCTCATTCTGCTGGACGGAAACAACACCAAGGCGGAATAGGAGCATATCCTTAGGAGGCTGCAGAAGAGGTGGAAGATGGCAGGTAAGACCCAGAACCCAGAAATACGTGGCTGGAATCAACCAGATGTTGGGTTGATATAAATTTTGCCGCTGAGGAAGACACCATGTTCTATGAGCGAGAACTTGCAGGAGTGAATGAAGAACCAGCAGATGACAGAGGAGAATGGACACATCAGGACGATGGTCTGAACCTGGCCAACTAAGCCTGGCTCATCTCTTCTATGTTTTGAATGTCTTGCACAGATTCACAGATTTATTTTAGGCTGGGGGCTTATTTAACCGGTCAGCACACAAGCACCACATCAGTCACTAAGAACACATGGAATAGAGAAATAAATGTAAGACATGGATTTGGAAGTTAATTGTGGCTGCCTATCCCCTCTCCTAGCAGCTGGATTTTCAATAGGTAACTTTATCACCCAAACTGGTGGTGTTATTTACACCTACACTGACAACTGACGGCTTTGCCATGACTCTAGTGGTCTTAGCATGCCAATCAAATCTGTTTTCCAATGTAATTGAATACAAAACCTGCTTGTAAGATGCCAGCTGTGCAACGATATAGCAGACTAATAGAATAGACTAGACTTCTTTACATAACCAGCAAGCTTCACTCAGGCTTTTTGGGTGCGCAGGTAATTCCATGCCAAACAATGGCACCAGGACATATAGACAAGAGGAATGTATCTGACAGAGCCAATGAAACAAGTTACATCCTTCTCTGGGAAGGTCAGATGGGTGTTGTATGTTCTTTCCCATTTGCAAATCTGAAGCCACATTTGCTCTGCCAGCACCTCGTACAACACAGTAGAAGACAGAAGCAGGGCTAATAATTATGTTTTGTAGGTATGGTCTTGTCATTATACAGAAGAACATTCACTCCAACAGATCCAACTTTCATAATCCAGATCCTGTCAATTCAGTTACTATACATAAGGTAGACAGTAGTCAGAACCATCAGCTAAACCTCTGAGGATGATCTACCTCAAAGTTGTTATCTGCCAACCTTATCTTTCTCCAAGTTTGGATATCAGTGTTCTCTCTGGGAGAAATTCACCCCAGTGCAGAAGTTCAACACAAGGGCTACACCTGAGACCTCAACCAGGTGGGTAGGGATGCAACCCCATGCTCGGAGTGTTCCTAGCCTCTGTTTGCCAGAAGCTGGGAGTGGACAGGATCACTCGATGACTGCCTGTTCTGTTCATTCCCTCTGAAGCATTTGGCACTAGCCACTGTCAGAAGACAGGATACTGGGCTAGATGGACCATTGACCTGACCCAGTATGGCCATTTTTATGTTCTTATGAGTTTTGTAACTGGTAAAGTCATCCTATAGATACTCCTAGCTGAAAAGTATAACTATGGGCGTGTATCTTCTGTGTAAGGTGAATGTAACAACACCACATGAGACAGGTTCTCTCAGACTCATATGGTATTGAAGCTTTATCCTGTACTATATTACTATTGGCTTACAGCAGTAAACCAAACCAATATTGGTGATTTGGTCTCCTGAACATATTTCATAATGAAGCAAAGTGTGGTCAAGCAATTGACTCTACAATTTATCAACACCATAATCTTGACTTTACAGCCAGTCTCTCTGTGGTCTTGGCCAACTCATGTCATAACTCCAAGCCTCCTATTTCCCTGCCTCATAAAGGGGGATAATATTATCTACCCCATACGGGGTAGGAAAAGTTTTAAAGCTCTTCAGTGAGGAAAAGCACAACATACATGCTAAGTATTGGGATTGATCTGGAACATTTCCCTCATACAACACAGCACAATGCCTTACTCTACAATAGTCGAACGGTACTTGCAACATCCACAGTCTGAAATCCAAGGGGCTAAAGTGATCATTACTTTTACTCCTAAATTTTCAAAAATTCACTTGTTATTTTGGGGGTCCTGCACTGAGGGACCTTAAAAAAGCCTATGCTAAGCACCCACCCTCTGAAAATCAGCTTTTACGATGGCTCCCCCCAAACCACCAGTCACTTTTGAAAATGTAGCCCTTGGCCTTTACTTATCAATGATAAAATAAGGATAATATAGAAATATGTATCACAAAATTAAGAGAGACAGGTCGCATCCCTATTCATGAATCCAGATCTAGTGCTGGATAAAGCATCAGGATTAGCCTCAGCACGAGCTTAGTGGAATATTTGCAACTAAAACCGCAGAAGCATTTTTTCTTACACACACACAAACAGCTCCTAATTATTTAAATGCTGTATAACAGTGTGGCATCAATCTTTTGGCATGTGTTGAGAACCTCGAGCAGTTAAGACTGAAATTGCCAATTAAGAGCCATATTTAATTTGAAGACAGTACTTGTGTTAGTGCAATATTCTTCCCTGATCTTCGAGAGCGATCAAGTAGCACAACAATTAATCAATAGTTCGTTAGAGCTGGAAACATAACATAACATAAGAACATAAGAACGGCCGTACCGGGTCAGACCAAAGATCCATCTAGCCCAGTATCTGTCTACCGACGGTGACCAATGCCAGGTGCCCCAGAGGGAGTGAACCTAACAGGCAATGATCAAGTGATCTCTCTCCTGCCATCCATCTCCATCCTCTGATGAACAGAGGCTAGGGACACCATTCTTTACCCATTCTGGCTAATAGCCATGTATGGACTTAGCCACCATGAATTTTTCCAGTTCCCTTTTAAACATTGTTATAGTCCCAGCCTTCACAACCTCCAGGAGACCACATCTGTACACAGTATTCGAGATGTGGGTACCATGGATTTATATAAGGGCAAATATATTCTCAGTCTTATTCTCTATCCCCTTTTTAATGATTCCTAACATCCTGTTTGCTTTTTTGACCGCCTCTGCACACTGCGTGGACATCTTGAGAACTATCCACGATGACTCCAAGATCTTTTTCCTGACTCGTTGTAGCTAAATTAGCCCCCATCATATTGTATGTATAGTTGGGGTTATTTTTTCCAATGTGCATTACTTTACATTTATCCACATTAAATTTCATTTGCCATTTTGTTGCCCAATCACTTAGTTTTGTGAGATCTTTTTGAAGTTCTTCACAATCTGCTTTGGTCTTAACTATCTTGAGTAGTTTAGTATCATCTGCAAACTTTGCCACCTCACTGTTTACCCCTTTCTCCAGATCATTTATGAATAAATTGAATAGGATTGGTCCTAGGACTGACCCTTGGGGAACACCACTAGTTACCCCTCTCCATTCTGAGAATTTACCATTAATTCCTACCCTTTGTTCCCTGTCTTTTAACCAGTTCTCAGTCCATGAAAGGACCTTCCTTTTATCCCATGACAGCTTAATTTACGTAAGAGCCTTTGGTGAGGGACCTTGTCAAAGGCTTTCTGGAAATCTAAGTACACTATGTCCACTGGATCCCCCTTGTCCACATGTTTGTTGACCCCTTCAAAGAACTCTAATAGATTAGTAAGACACGATTTCCCTTTACAGAAACCATGTTGACTATTGCTCAACAGTTTATGTTTTTCTATGTGTCTGACAATTTTATTCTTAACTATTGTTTCGACTAATTTGCCCGGTACTGACGTTAGACTTACCGGTCTGTAATTGCCGGGATCACCTCTAGAGCCCTTTTTAAATATTGGTGTTACATTAGCTAACTTCCAGTCATTGGGTACAGAAGCCGATTTACACTGGTTGTTTAGCAGGCTTCCTGCTTCTGATGTATTTAAAAAACATTTTGTTATTACCTTTGGAGTTTTTGGCTAGCCGTTCTTCAAACTCCTCTTTGGCTTTTCTTATTACACTCTTGCACTTAAGCTGGCAGTGTTTGTGCTCCTTTCTATTTGTCTCATTAGGATTTGACTTTCACTTTTTAAAGGAAGTCTTTTTATATCTCACTGCTTCTTTTATATGGTTGTTAAGCCACAGTGGTTCTTTTTTAGTTCTTTTACTGTGTTTCTTAATTTGGGGTATACATTGAAGCTGGGCCTCTATTATGGTGTCTTTAAAAAGGGCCCATGCAACTTGCAGGAATTTCACTTTAGTGGAAAGCTTTGGACTATGCCATTTTAGGCTACCGAATCTTAATATATTTCAGTGATATATTTTGACAGTGAAGGTGAGCAGATATATTCCAGCTAATTTATCTAAGTCTATTATTTTATTAACAGCAAGGACAACAAATCACAGATTGCTGTACCATGTAAAGAAACCTCACATACTTGTTTTTGCAGGTCACAGATGCCTTCATGCACTTTGTGAGTTCTGGCTTAGATTAGAAGAACCAAAAACTGAGCTTGCAAAGCCTCTGTTCTTTATTTTCCTAACAGAGCAGTTGTATGTTGTCAGGTAGGGTAGAGAAATCCATGGAGTCCCTCTGGATTTGCACCAGACTACTAAGAGCAGTGTTTGCCACTGAGATACATATCCTTCTCTCTTTCTAGGAATTGTCACGTGGCTATTGAAGGATAGCCGATGGGTCTGGCCACATGGCTGACCAGAGGAGTAAGAACCCATCTCTGCCTAGCAGCTCCTGGATGTGGCACGAGCAGGGCTGGCCTTCGCAATGCAACACTAGACAAGCAAGTGGGTGAGGAGACAGCAGAAGCAGGTGAAGTTATGGCTCTGCCCTCCCATGCACAGGCTGTCAGATGCTGCCAGGTGAGCGTGGGATGTAAGCCATGCCCCAAAGAAGGGTGAAGCAACTTACTCTCTCCTCAGAGCAAAAGAAGAGCATGACCCTCAGAGCCCCTAAAAGCCAACTGGCAAAAGGTTCACTGTCATGGAATGGAAATTTCCTAGCAAGCCTGATAAACTCACTACACTTAACACATTGCTGTCATACTATTTACCTATTAAAAATGCCATGTGAGGTATCAAATGAAAGCTTATATCATATTGGTCATCATGAGCGTTGTGTGATGTGCATATGACTGCCAGTCAAGAAGCTGAATGTACATACTAAAAATAGGTTTGAACTATGTAACCAGGCAGAGTTGATAAGTTTTTCCCAGACGCAAAGGAATGTTGATTTACCCCTGTGCCTAGATCTCTGATGTACATTGATCAGGATAAGCCAAATATGATGGAAGTTTATTTGCATCTGAGGTTAAACATGAAAAGCAAGTTAACAGGCGGATGAGAACGCAGCCTGGTGTCAAAGCACCCCGGAACACACTGCAGCAGGAAACAAGGAGCTTATCTAGGGGTACACTTCAAAGAGATTCATTTCAAAGGTTTGCTGGCCTATAAGAAGGGACAAGAACCTTTGGTTACCCATTACCGAGGGAGCAAAAAGAACAGCACCTTTTGCATCCATGAAAATTTGATCCTGGCCCTGAGGGCTGTTGATACTGAGCGGTTCCTTTAGGTTAGAAACTTATCTTAGACAAAGGTTTTAGCCTGTTAAAAGTAACGATCGGTCTCTTAGAAGCATATTATACTTCTGTTTTATTTGTAACCATCAGTGTTTCCATTATTCTTACTCAATACGCACTTGAATCTGTTCTTTGTTAATAAGCTTATTCTCCTTTTACTATAAAGTCATTGCAGTGCTGTGATATTAAGTAGCACATGCCTTCCCAGTTGAATCAAGCAAGCTGGTGTGTATGCAGACTCTTGGGAAGCAGCAGACTTGGAAATTACCAAGAGTGCCCAGTGACAGGGGCTGCACTCAACTAGGGGATGCTTTTAGGAAGTTAGGGAACAGGGGTGGACCAAGTATTAACCTGCAAGGCAAAGTAAGGGCTGGCAGAGTCCTGAGAAGTCCGTCTGGGGTGGTTAGCAGTCAGAGCCATCACCCAGTTTAGCACCAGCAAGTCTCTCTCTTGCTGAGGCGGTGGGAGAAGGGAGAAAACACACCCCAAGAAAGCACTACAGGGAGCCTGGGAGGAACTGTGACTTCAAGAGGGGTCCCCTGGGCTGGCACTGGCACAGGGCAGCTTATGTAACCCCTATCATCTGCATGGAGCCCAAGCTATCTATGTACTTCCCAGGCTGCCATCACTGTAGTATCTGAGTGCCTACAATCATTAACAGATTTACCCTCACAACACTCCTGTGAAGTATTGCTCCCACTTTACAGATGGGCAACTGAGGTACAGAAAGATTAAGTGACTCGCCCAGGGATACAACGGGAGCCTGTGGCTGGTCATCAAACCCACTTCTCCTGAATCCCAGCCCAGTGTTTTATCCACTAGGCCAGTGGTGGCTCTTCAACTCTAAGCAAATGGATTTCCACTTATTCCTCAGAATGCAACATCAAACCTTTCCACTTTTTCTGCAGATCGTTCTGTTCAAGGAACTGAATGACGTTGCTAACTATTATTTGAGATGTGTGCACGACACTCTACATCCCCCAAACAAGGGTACATTCTACCCCATCCACCCCATTTACCCACCCACCCCATCCATACCTCCATCAGCTCCTCTCTTCAGAACCCCCACACTTCCCATCAGAACTCCTCACATTCCACCATGTCATTTATCACTTCCACTGAGACAGAGCCATTTCTAAACTAAGCAACAGGATTCTTGTGCTTAGTTCCAGTGACTTTTCCAGGCTTTTCCTTCCACACCTACGTGATTTCTCTCCCTAAACATGGTATCTCTGTTGCAAGTGCTGTTGGTTATGGACAGGAGGTAAGATTCATAGAGACAAGCAGTGAAGCAGAAAGCTGTATTCTGTCATGTTCGGCTCACCTTCCACACCTCTGAATGACTTTTAGTTTCACTCAGTAAAAATCAGTTTTTCAAAGGAGAACATGGAGTTAGTGTAATTGTCCATTCACTCTGCCTAGCAAATCCATTCTTACATGATTACTTCACATAAACCACAGACAACCGTTGCATAATCTGTCATTTACTGTGCACCAAACCCTTACCTGACTTTATCAGAATACAGTAGAGTAACACCAGGATTGAATTTGGCCCAGGGCTTTACATTAGATGAACCATCGGTTTAGAATGAGTCTGTATTTTGCACAGAATTCGGCAATTTATTTTAACCATTTATTGTAATAGATATTGGGGCCAATCTTGCAAACAGCAGAAATGCTGCAAGACAGTATTTCTTGCAGTAAGACACGTCTCACCTCAAAAAGCTTATAATATAATTTTATGACAATACATAAACCCACAAGTGGGTTTAACAAATAATACACAGGAGAACCGGAAATGACATCATGGGACTGCACAGACCTAGCAAGAGCATAACTTAATGCTCTGCTTTGATTATTGAAGTAAGCGAATGGTTAATGTATGATCTTAATTAGCTAATTGGTTCCTTTGTGGATTCCTTTTGTATTCTGCCATTCAGGAATTTCCAAGAACAGCAGTAAATCCAAAACTTGCTGCTCAGTTCAATTGTGTCCCATACATATGAGTATGTAATTAATTGGATTGCTCATGTGAGTGACAATTGCAGGATGGGTCTCTTACACCAGGTGCTTACATCTAAGAGCTTGTAGATTAAATCTAAGAGATTGTACCCTACTACAACAATAAGAGGGAATAAATCTTAATAAGAGGGAATAAATGTGGATAAATGTAAAATAATGCACATTGGGAAAAATAACTCCAACTATACATACGATATGATGGAGGCTAATTTAGCTACAACAAGTCAGGAAAAAGATCTTGGAGTCATCGTGGATAGTTCTCTGAAGACGTCCATGCAGTGTGCAGAGGCGGTCAAAAAAGCAAACAGGATGTTAGGAATCATTAAAAAGGGAATAGAGAATAAGACTAAGAATATATTACCCTTATATAAATCAATGGTACGCCCACATCTCGAATACTGCGTACAGATGTGGTTTCCTCATCTCAAAAAAGATATATTGGCACTAGAAAAGGTTCAGAAAAGGGCAACCAACATATTGGGGTTTGGAGAGGTTTCCATATGAGGAGAGATTAAGAGGCCTAGACTCTTCAGGCTTGGAAAGAGGAGACTAAAGGGGATATGATAGAGTATAAAATCATGAGTGATGTGGAGAAGTGGATAAGGAAAAGTTATCTTACTTATTCCCATAATACAAGAACTAGGGGCACAAATGAAATTAATAGGCAGCAGGGTTAAACAAATAAAAGGAAGTTCTTCTTCATGCAGCGCACAGTCAACTGTGGAACTCCTACCTGAGGAGGTTGTGAAGCTGGGACTATAACAGCGTTAAAAATGAACTGATAAATCATGGTGGTTAAGTCCATAATGGCTATTAGCCAGGATGGGTAAGGAATTGTGTCCCTAGCCTCTGTTTGTCAGAGGATGGAGATGGATGGCAGGAGCGAGATCACTTAATCATTGCCTGTTAGGTTCACTCCCTCTGGGGCACCTGGCATTGGCCACTGTTGGCAGACAGGATACTGGGCTAGATGGACCTTTGGTCTGACCCGGTATAGCTGTTCTTATGTTCTTAATCCCACCTCTATGCCCTCGATGCCCCCACATAGACTACGCTCAGGTTGAGGGTCCTGGACACAGGGATTGGGAAAGTAGGAGCTCAGAAACAGATACAAGTGAGGACGGCATGGGCAGAGTCATGGCTTAACCCACCCCCACATGCCAGTCAATGATGCTCACTGAGCACGGAAGAGGGGTTTGGTAATTTATCCCCTCCCAATGCAAGTGGGAAGCCCAGGGAGGAATCACACCCAAAGTTAGTAGAGAGAGTCTGTATTGCTGTGCAAATGGGTATTGATCTGTTTGGCACTGTAGCGCTCCCCTTCTAGCTTCAAAACCCATTGAAGCACTAAATATAGAAATGTCTTTGTGACACATCTGCAGGTCAGTTCGGTACAGTATGTTCCAGTGTCTATAACAAAGGGGGTCCTTGCCAACCTAGGCAGACTACGAATAATAGAAGTGTTATGTAAAAAATGGAGCAGCATTTCCATACCAATGAGCTACAAAAACAATCCTGGAAGGCGAGGTAGGTCAGTGGGATGGGTTGACTCAAATCCTCTAGCATCCTCGAGAGTATCTGCCACTGGAAACATATTGGGTCAGACTAGAATCACCTATTATTTGCTTAGAATTTGAAGATACCGGTGTCATGGCTAGAGAGCTAGCTACATCTTTGCTGCCTCCTCTGGTGTCTCTGAGTGCGCCGGCCTTAGCCCTCAGGCCTCATGCACCTCCTGGGATGGAATTCTGAGATTCCCCCACCAGATCCCAGGCTATAGTACGCTGAGGATCAACTGTGCTTACCCAGCGGGTCCGACTGGGTTCATCACTGGCTGCAAGCCTTCCCTCTGGGAGCCCTGCCCAGTGGCTTATTCAGTGACCAGGCACTTTTCCTTCTCTTAACAGCATGAACAAAGGATAGCAAAAGAGCGAAAGGTTTTTAAAACAAGAAAAGGTCTATGCACATGCCTACCTTACCTCAAGGCTTGCCATCCCCGGCAGAGACTCTCTTCATTGTCTCTCCCAACAACCTCCCAAGAGTGTCACTTGTATTCCCCCAGACGTCCTTTGTCACAGGCATTTGGTTCTCCTCTGTTTACAACCTGGGATCCTTTCTCTCGGCCAGCTAGGCTGGTGAGCTCTGCAGGTGCTCGGAGGTAGAACCTCAACGCCAATGGCCCCTGAAGGGTGGTTTAAGTGTTGGCCAATGGGTAGCTATCTGAAGCCATTATACTCTTTCTTGCCTTGAATCCACCCCACGTTTTCATACAGTTACCTCCCTTAAAACAGACACATATAGAGCATATAGTATTCATAAATGTTGCAGAGCAGTCTCATATCCTTCATAACTAAAATACTGCAATAATCCAGAAAGTAAATAAATATGCAGGGCCTATTTTACACAATTGGTTCCAAACAAATAATTTAGTGTGTGCTCTGTGGCAAGCTGGACCAAACTGTTCGAAAAGGACCCGGGATTGGGCTGCACACAGATGGAACAGACTGAAAAGAAACTACGGCAGTGTCATTACATTTAAAAATTAAGTTTTTCCATTAATTTAATATAAAAATCAATAATGCATCCACACAGTAGCCCCGTTTTACTTATTCTGTATTGAAATCCATTTAGTTTACACTGTTCCCACATCTTCTGTTTTCAATATGCCGCAGACTTTTGCATCACCAAAGCATTGTCTTTGTATTGACAAGCCTATTTGCATCAGAGAAGTCACAAAAACAGCTGGTGAGTTTTGACACCATGAGGCGGTGTAGAAGGCAGGTTTGGATTGAGGAGGATAAGTACATTATTTGAATGTTTCTGCTACAGCGATTAGCAGTGAAATGCCATTTCAATTTTAATCTTTTGCTGTCAGAGTTCACAGCACCTGTTGAGACAAAGGAGCAGCTCATACATCACAGAACTCTTGTTTCAGGCTGTCTGCAGACTCAGGAAGACATCACTGTGTTGGTTATACTCCAGTTTACATTTCCAGAGTTATTTGCACAACCAAGAAGGCTAAACACATTTTTTAAATGAAATTTAAGATTCTGGTGCATAATTCTGCAGCAATACAGAGAGGAAGAAGTGAATTCTGTGGTCAGGGAACCATGGACTATACACGGCCCGGGCAAAGAAACCCAAAAAACTTTGAGTTGTAATGCTCCGGAAGAAAGTGAGGATAGCGTATTCTGTCCCTTTTAAAGCAACAAAACATCATCAGCTGTTGTGGCTTTAAGATTTTATTTTCATAAACTATTTTGCTTGTTAGACAAATTTCTGTTAGCACAATTGGGGGACACAAAAATTGACACAAAAAAGCCCCACTCCATTCTCTTCTCCTTGCACTTGCCTCTATCGCTCAGCATTTCTATTATACATACCTGACCTATCCTTGACAGAGAGCACAGCCAGTAAAAACAAGGGCATTTCTAGGAGTTAACAAGCATTCTGAGTTACAAGGTTTGGATCTGAACCCAAACTTCAGAAAGACTGAGAGAGATCAGATATGGGGTTTCATTATGGGGATAGAAGCCATCTGCATTGGTCAGACAAGGGACTGAATGTCAGTGCTGTGAGCGGTTCAGATCTGGGGTTTATCCTGTTACAGTGATAGGGGCCAGAAACAGGGCTAAATCCTCCCATCAGTGAATCCAGCGTAACTCAGCCAAATAATTCTGTACTTACATTGGTGTATCTGAACGCAAGATTTTCCCATGAAGTTCAGATCTAGGGTCAAACCTTCCCCAAGTCTGGTGTATTCAGATCCAGCATTTTGATTCAGTTCCATGTGTGTGTTATAGTGACAAAAAGGGAACAATTTGAAAGAGAAACATCAGTAATTTTTGCAGACTGCATGATGTTACACTGATTTGAGGCCTATGTTTATTCTTCTATTCATTAAAGAAAAGTCTGCTCATGGCTTAGTCTCGGTATAGTTAAATATGCCACAGCTTGGTGATATATCTGAATAGGCTACCTCTGAGACACCAGGAACACTTACGGGAAAAAATGTGTTACATTTACAGATATATTTTCCTTCAGAGTGATGCACTTTTTATTAGTGGTTTGCTTGGTTTGAGGGGTTTCACTTTTGAAGAGGAAGGAAAGGTTACATCATTTATTTTTCCTAAGGGAAAAAAAAACAAAAAAGATTTGCAGATTCTAATGAAAAACAAATTGCTCAAAGGTGGAGTGTGGCATTTCTCTGCTAGGCCACGTTTCACTATTATCAAGAGCGAGTGAAAAGCAGATAGTTCTATTGTACCTTAACAGTAACATCCATCCACAATTATCACCAATTATCTCATCATCGGCCAACAACAGCCATTCATTTGGAAGTCAAAAGACTGCAACTTTATGCATAATTAACAATGAAACCCCTACAATTTATACATGTCTTCCTGTTTCGGTTATGAAATGAACAGGGCGGCAGCAGAGGACTATGGGTAAGGTATCCTACATTCTACCGCTGACTCTTCAACTAGCTTGCTGTGTGATCTTGGGCAAGTCACTTTACCTCTCTGCACCTAAACTACCGTGTCTGTAAAACAGGGATGATAATAATACACACCTGCTTGTATCAAGTGCTTTGAGGTCCTCTGATTCTGGGTGTTAAATAAGTGCAAATTATTGTCATAATTTCCAAAAGAACTTGGCAGAATTGATCATTGGATAGCCCCCATGCAATGAAATATCTTTTTTTGAGCTGGGGCATCCAGAACTGCACACAGTATTCAAGGTGTGGGCAAATCATGAATTTATATAGAGGCAATATGGTATTTTCTGTCTTATTATCTATCCCTTTCCTAATGATTCCCAACATTCTGTTCGCTTTTTTAACTGCCGCTGCACAGTGAGGAGATATTTTCAGAGAACTATTCACAATGACTCCAAGATCTCTTTCTTAAGTGGTAACAGCTAATGTAGACCCCATCATTTTGTATGTATAGTTGGGATTATGTTTTTCAATGTGCATTACTTTGCATTTATCAACATTGAATTTCATCTGTCATTTTGTTGCCCAGTCATCCAGTTCTGTGAGACGCCTTTGTAACTCTTTGCTGTCAGCTTTGGCCCTAACTATTTTGAGAACTCTTGTATCATCTGCAAACTTTGCCACATCACTGTTATCCACTTTTTCCAGATCTTTTATGAATATATTGAACAGCACTTGTCCCACTACAGATCTTGGGGGACTCAGCCATCTACCTCTATCCACTATGAAAACTGACCATTTATTCCTACCCTTTGTTTCCTATCTTTAACTAGTTACTGATCCATGAGAGGACCTTCCCTCTTATCCCATGACAGCTTACTTTACTTAAGATCCTTTGGTGAGGGACCCTTTCAAAGGCTTTCTGAAAGTCCAAGTACACTATATCCACCGGATCACCCTTGTCCACATGCTTGTTGACACCCTCAAAGAATTCTAATAGATTAGTGAGTCTTGATTCTTCCCCAACATATCATGTTCATCTATGCGTCTGATAATTCTGCTCTTTACTATAGTTTCAACCAATTTGCCTGGTCCTAAAGTTACGCTTACAAGTCTGTAATTGCCAGGATCACCTCTCGAGTCTTTAAAAAAAAAATCAGCATTACATGAGCTATCTTCCAGTCTTCTGGTACAGAGGCTGATTTAAGCAATATGTTACACACCACAGTTAGTAGTTCTGCAATTTCATGTAAGAGTTCCTTCAGAACTCTTCGATGAATACTATTTGGCCCTGGTGACTTACTACTGTTTAATTTATCAATTTGTCCTAAAACCTCCTCTATTGACACCTCAATCCGGGACAGTTTCTCAGCTCTGTCACCTAAAAAGAATAGCACAGGTATGACAATCATTCTCACATACTCTGCCATAAAGACCGAAGCAAAGAATACATTTAGCTTCTGCACAATGGCCTTGTCTTCTTTGAATGCTCCTTTGGCACCTCAATTGTCCATTGGTCACACTGATTGGCAAGGTTCCTGCTGCTGACATACTTACAATTAATTTTGTGTCTTTTGCTAGTAGCTTTTCAAATTCTTTTCTGGCCTGCATTTCACAGTCACTATAACCATCCTGGTCAGGTGGTCAGTAGTCTATTTCTATATTGTTATTATTCAAGCATGAAATTTCTATCCATAGAGATTCTCTGGTACAGTTTGATTCATTAAGATTTTTACTATATATGACTCTATGCTTTCTTTCACATGTAACCCTTCTGACCCTCTGAGTTGGCAGCAACAAGGGCCGGGTTCAGTATCCAGGGGTTCCATTTCAATAACACAATGCAATACCAGCTCGAGCCCCCACCCAGTGTCCTGGGACAATTACATACCACCCCCCCGGGCGTCTCTAGGAGGCAATACTTCCCCACTCTCAAGCACAGAGTCCGAGTGTAGCAAAATCCTTTTAATAAAGGAGGGAAACAATGCGGCATCACGTTGGAGAAACACCACAAACAGGATTATACACAAACCATAAGCAAAAAAAACCCCCACTTCCAAGTACGTTTGGCAATGTCCTTTCCCCCTTAGGGTCTTAAGTCCAATCATCCCAAAGTCCAACAACCCAAAAGTCTCTGTCTCTGGTCAGTGCCACCCCAGAGTTCAAAAGTTTATCTGCAGAGTTTCCACCTCCCCCAGCCTGGGTGGAAATGGGGCGCGAGCACACAGGGTGTAAAGGGGCACCTTACGTGGGCCAGGGGCCAACTGCTCCACCTCTCCGTAGAGTTCCGCTGCAGCCTTCACCACGACCGGCTCCATTCCACCAGCTGTGCCGCTCCTCCAGCCAACCCGTGAGCTGCTCCAGCCATCCCTGCAAACCGCTCCACTCCGCTCACTGTTCCATAGGCTGCTCCAACGTGCTGCAAACTGTTCCGCTCTGCCAGTCGCTTAGCTATAGATCTTCAGGCTCCCCCACTAGTTAACACAGCACTCAGTGATTTCAGCTCAGTAACCTTAGCTCTTTTAGTGATTTCAGCTTGTAGTAGGGGAGCCCTGGTGCTGGTGTACCATTGGCCCAACATGAATTCAGCTCAGCAGCCTCTAAATGGACTCCTAATGGATTCAAAATTAGCTCTGCTCTTCAACAATGGAGAGAGGAGGATGTACAACTGGTTTCCAGGCCCTCCAAAGGGGGCCAATACCATCAGGTACACACACCAGCCCCCAACATTTCTCAATTCACTGGGTTTTGACACCCATGTCCCTTGTCTAGCAAGTGCTACTTAATTGATGGTGAAGACATCTCTATTATAAAGCAGTCTCATAGTTCCTCATTCACATAATCAGGGTGACAACACTTTATTCCTCCTAACCCCAATAACAAAGAAATTGGGGATCCTAGAGCTGTCAAAATAACCATCCCAGGCTGCCGTGGGCTATGCTAGGTGGGGTGGGTGTGCCAATGCAAATACCTGAAATTCCTTTCCACACTCCCCATAATTCACCACCAGATGTCAGGGTAGAGCTCATCCTGACTCTGCTTACACACATATAGTGCCACTCCTCCAACAGTGCAACCTACTCTGTCATTCCTATATGTTTTGTATTCCGGTATTACTGTGTCCCATTTATATAATTGTTCTACCAAGTTTCTGTGATGCCTATTACATCAATTATCCCCATTTTACAGATGGAGAGCTGAGGCACAGAGAGGTTAAGTGACTTGCCCAGGGTCACATGGAAGGTCTATGGCAGAGCAGGAAATTGAACCCAGATTCTCACAAATCCGAGGCTAGGGTCCTAATCACTGCACCATCCTCTATATCCTCTATTGAAGTAAACTTTTTAAAACTCCCTTGCAGCCTTTAAAACCCTAGCAATATAAGATGTAACATTTTTACATGCAGGACCAAATTGGGAAAAAAAGGAGCTAGAGGTCTGTGCACAAAGCATGAATATATGCACCCCGCGTTAATAATAATATTTAGCATTTAATGCACATACTTAATACATTTAAATCACTTTTGAAACCTTATTTAATCCTCACAGCCCCCATAGGAGGTAGGTAAATAGGTAAGTATTATTATTCACACATTATAGATAGGAAAACTAAGGAACAGATGTTAAGTGATTTGCCCAAGGCCACCTAATGTGTCAGTGGCAAACTCTTGACAAGAATCCTGGTATCCCAACCCCCAAATCCCTCTCTGTAATCACTGGATGAAGTTACGACTCATTTGGATGTGTAGTTTCTACATCCTGACTGCATGTTCAATTTCCCAACCTCTGAATGCCAATGAAGTAACTTTGCCTACAAACGTGTACATACAAGTGCAGTGGGATGACTTATAAAAACCTAGTCCTAAGGGCACGTTGGTCCTACGTGCATGTGCCCTTTGCAAACATGGAAATCTGAAGGGCATGTGTCAGACATTAACCCTTGTGTGAGTTTGGAACTTTTCATCTTGTGCCTGATCCAAACCACAGCGGGACTCCTTGCACTGACTTCCACAGGTTTTAGAGCAGGCCCTTCGCTGGAAATGTAACAAGAGGAGGCAGAGCTTGCCAAAAACCAAATCACTATTCAAGTCCACGCTCCATTATTCTTAGCTCACATGGTAATTAGTTCATACTGGTACTTTTATCTTGTTATTTAAAGCCCCATTAGAAGCTTGAAAATATATTATCTTTTTCTTGTTAATTTTGTTCTTCTCCACTAGCCAGATTCTTCCTCACTCTCATTTGAACCACACTCAAATGAATAGCACTGTTTCTCTTTAAACAGCAATAACTTCAATCTGTATGACACCAAAAATAAAAATCTCTATGCGCCAGCATCAATGAAAATATCAGCACAGCCCCAGGAATAATGTTTATGAGATAATTTCTGCTGTGGGGTTGGCAGATGGAGAATGAAATGCTGCATTTTGAAATATGTTGGCTATATATATTTTTTTAATTCTCTCAGTGAAGGAGAATGATACATTTTAGAGTACTTAGAATTTGGTCTTGACCCAGCTCAGTGAAAAGGCTTGTATTGACTTAAATGGGAGTTGAACTGGGCCTATTATCTAGACCTGGAAGGAACCTTAAAAAGTCATTGAGTCCAGCCCCCTGCCTTTACTAGCAGCACCAAGTACTGATTTTGCCCCAGACCCCTAAGTGGCGCCCCTCAAGGATTGAACTCACAACCCTGGGTTTAGCATGCCAATGCTCAAACCACTGAGCTATCTTGCCCCCCTAGACAAACCCTTTGATGTCAATTTAAACGGATTTTGTGAGAGATGATTTAGTTGGGGTTTGGTCCTGCTTTGAGCAGGGGGCTGGACTAGATGACCTCCTGAGATCTCTTCCAACCCTAATAGTCTATGATTCTATGATTTCCTGCCGAGAGGGTCTGTGGGAAGGCAGGAACTAGGCCACTGAGGGTATGTCTACCCACGGCTGGCCCCTGCCAGCCAGCTCAGGCTCTGGAGCTGTTTCACTGCTGTGATAACATCCAGGCTCTGGTTGGAACCTGGGCTCCAGCACTCCATGAGGTGGGAAGATCTCAGAGTCCAGCCTTACCCTGGAAATCTACACAGTCATGAGAGCCCCATGAGCTGAGTCATCAGTCATGGGCCCGCCATAGGTTTTTCTTTGCTGTGTAGATGTACCATCAGTTTACCTGAGTAAGAGCTTCAGAATCGGGTCCTGGTATTTCATCTCTCTCTCTAACATATATTTTTAAAATAATGGAAAAAGGGATATCTTTTGCCACAAACATGGCAACACAAAGTGTGCCTATCCCACTGGGCTTGACCCTATACTGACCGAAGTTAATGGAAAGATTCTCATTGACTTCAATGGGCTGTGGCTCAGGCCCCTCATCTTGTGCTCACGCCTTGGCTGTTGGGATACCTAAACACAAAACACTTGATCTAAAGCTGAGCAACGCATATCAAAAGCAAATCTCTTATTATGAACCATCTTTGTAATAAAACTTACTGTGCATTGCCTCTTCTAGCTTCCCAGATTTATACATTTTATCCTGAAAATAAAAGGTTATAAACCCCCCAACACAAAACACACACACACACACACACACACGCAAAAGAATCATTTTGAAAAGCTCAAGAATCCAATCAATGCTATTATTTAGTGCCATCTTCAGACAGACACAGCCCTGTCTATGGGCTGGATTCTGATCTCACTTTCATGGCAGTAAATAGAGAGTAGCTCCACTGAAATCTATGGTTTTACACTGGCATAAAACTGCTGTGAGAGGAGACTCCTGCTCAGTTTTTGGATATTATGAGAGAAACCACTCATATTTCAAATAATAATAATATGATTGACGGTCTCTACTATTATACAGCATAATAAATTCACAGAGCTATATAGGCCTTACAGTTTTATATATATATATTTGCATTACACACACACACACAATGATGGGGTCTATAGGCCCTGTACTGAACCAAGACTGGTAGTAGAGCTATACTGGGCTAGGGAGGCCCTGCTACTCAGCAGGTGCAGGGCATGTTTCCAGTGGAGGAACAGTTCCACAGGACCCTGGTAGAAGTCCAGGAGAAGGGGGGAAGGAGCTGCAGACTGCATCAGAAAGCAAGGCTGATGCTGAGAGCTGGGTCTGAACTGGCAGCAGCCTTGTAAAGGCTGTTCTAGCAGCAGTCATTTGGATTCTCCCCCTCTTTGGGAGCTGAAAGCCCTAAAAGAGAATGCTTCACAAGTCACTAAGAGATGGAGGAGAGTCTGAAAAGCCAGTGACCATGACCCAAACTGAGGAGCTCCAGACTAGGAAGAAGTGACCCAGGGGAAATATAATTTCGGGTAGCTCAATAACTGGGATGGATGCTTTAATAAAACCCTAAGGTCCTGAGTTCAGACCCACTGGAGTAGATGGGCCTGGGTCCCCCTACTTTCTCCCCCCCCCCTCCTCTGTAGTGGCAGAATCTCTGTGGGAGCAACTGGAGCATGCAGGAGTGACTGAGGCCACAGCTAGGCCCCCTCTGGCATGACTAGGCTGGCAGAAACCTGACCACCAGGCCAGCTGGTCATCGGATCATCCTGCTACACACACACAATCTAGGGTTGCAATTCGTGACAGGATTAAGGCTGGGTTTAACTGTGATTTGCCTAACTTGTGACATAAATAGACAAATCAAAGGGTGGAATAAATGAACTATTCTTATCCTCATTTTACAGACAGAGAAGGGCCAATGGAAGGGCCAATCCATTATTTCCCAGCACCCTGTAAAATGGATAAGTGGCGTTCTGAGACAACGAGAAAAACATCAAAACTTTGCTAATATTTCCTTCCCATGGATGCCTGGAGAGGCATGACCTGCTGAGCAGACTGAGTGGGTAGCTCTAGAGATGCTCAGTACATTTTTGACTAAATGTATTTTCGCTAAAATAGGCTGTTGCGTTGAAGCAAAAATGTATTGTGGAGATGTATAGATTTCAGCGAGAAAGTTTCTGAGGTGACATCAGAACTGAAAATTTGCTGGTTTTGCTCCAGAGATGGACATTTTTACACTGCTTCATGAAAACATTTGAAGTGTTTGCTTTCATGCCTCATTGGAACAAAAAATTTCAAAACCCTGAAAGCTGTTCCGAAACAGAAAGGTCGTCCTGTAACCAGCTCTAGGTGGCTCCCCAGGAATTCTCAGGTCCCAACCCTGCAGATTCCTCATGAGAGACACGGAGTAGAAGTACCTCCACACAACCCCAGGCAGCACGTACGCTGCTACCATTTGCTCTCTCACCACAGCTGCATGCTCCTAGCCTCACCTTGGCATACTAATGCTGCCAGACCAGCATCAAACTCTATGACAAATTGCCTGAAATTAAGGCCAGTGTTTTCAAAAGCAGCCCCTAGTTTGGGGTTCCCAACTTGAGCACCTCAGGCATGTTTCCAGAGCTGCTGAGCACCCACAGCTCAGAAAGATTTGAGGCTGCCTTGGTTTCTTTTTCCAGAGAGCATTCTACGTAAAGCAACTTCTCCTTAGTTCACCCCGTTGGCTGACCATGCCCCAAACCTAAATTCCTGTAGAGTCTCTTCCACAGGTTATGCTTTCAAAGGGAATCCCCTGGGCTTGGTGGGGGGAAAGACAGTCAAGGGAGCTTTCAGACTTGCAACTCCTGTCCTCTCAGACCATATCTAGCACCTTTCTTTCCATCTTTGTTGCTGCTTTGTTTTCCTCCATGCTGGTCAGTAGAGGGGAACGTCATTAAGAAGATTCATGTGGAATTCCCTTCCATCCCAAGGCTTTCACAACACAGAGGAAGTCCATGTGAGATTTCAGACTGTTCAATGGTGAGAACGTCCCTTCTAATTTCATCATGTGCATGGAGGGTTTTGAAGAGGCTTCTGTCACTGGGGATTCTCGGGCCAAAAGACAGTCTGAGACAACTCTGCTGTTTTTAGAAAGTGATCCCTAATAGCATTTTTCACTACTGGTACGAGACCCTCTTGTTCCAGGGGGATTTATACAGATAGGAAAAATCTCTGCCACTTATTTTGGGAAAGGCCTCTCTTTCCTCAGGCTTTTGGGAAAAGAGGGACAGAATACAAGCTGGTGTTCGTTGGGGTATTGTTTAGATTTGATTATGATCTCTGGTTGGTTACTGATCAAGAAAGGTACTGGATGGAAAACTACAGGCACTCCAGTCTCTGTTTATCCACAAAAGAGGTACACCATCATCGATCACAATGCACGTGTATATCTGCTCCCCCACCCACATGCCTCACTACCCAAAGATCACCTCTCAAGAACAGCTCAGCCACCCTGCTAATTCAATCCTTGGCCTCTACTGAGTCTCCCAGTAAGGTTGCAAAAATTGCTGCCAGTGGCCATTTGCTATATGAACACCTATCCCTAGGAATTGGGCAGAGACAAGCAAATCTCTTGGCAGGTCACTGCTGGTTTTATGTTGCTGTTGAAAATGGTAATTTTGAGTCTTCGTACATGGTAAGTTATAACTAAATAATTTTTTATGATGGTGTCATAATTTGTCAAACAAGGTCTGACCAGTCTGAGGCTGGGATTTTCCAGAGGAGCCTAAGGGAGTAAGGCACCCTAAACTCATTCATTTGAAGTTGGGTGCCCATCTCCTTGAGGAATCTTTGGAAACGTCAGCTGGAATCTTTGCGGATCTGTCAATCTGGCTGCACATATTTGCATTTAATATATGCGCTAGCAAGCGCTTTGATTTTTGTTCTGCCTTGCTAGTTTCATCTGTAGGACAAATACTTTCATCCTTGACCTGTCTGAAATGATAAATTCTGCCATCCGGCCACTTCCCCATAGTCCACAGCCTTGTATTCTTATTTAAACAGCTGGGTTTTCTTTTTCTCTGTGGAAGTGGGCCAGTGTAACCGCAGGTGGACTACAGACATTCCCATCCCCCAGGGGCTGCAGACCAGTGTCCAGATAAGGTGAAGACTGGCCCCTGGAACTGGTATTCCTCACAGTATTTTGACCGTGGTAACCTGTAAGGAACTATCTCGTGTCACATACTTCATTTGTAAGCTCTTTGGGGCAAGGACCGTTTTTTGCTCTGTGTTTGTCCAGGATCTAAACAGAATGGGGTCCTGGGCCATGACTGATGTTCTTAGGTGCTACCACATTTCAAATAACAACAAGAACCAATAATAGCAGCTCACCAGTGGCGATGGTGAGTTAACTGAGCTGAATGATTATAATTTGAATACCATTTCTTAAAGAAAGACACTTACCAGCGGTTGAATATATGAATTAACATTTAGCACTTCTTTAAATCAGGTGCCACAGGCCCAGAGAGGATCAACATAAGAATTCATCTCTAGCTGCAGTTTTGATTTTTTTTAAGACTTTTATTAGCAAAAAAAACCCCAAATTTAATTAGACCAGCTGCAAACATACTGTGTAAATATTAATGTCACATATCACATCTATGCCCAAGCCAAGGTGCAACAGATGATTTCTAAAATAGTTGCGCTTGTACAGGAAACTAGTCCCACCTGAAATTTAGCCAGTCATGTCCTTATAGATTCGAGAACTTTAAATCACACTGCTATCACACTTTTGTTGACAGGCACTATGCAGTATTTGAAAAAGTGCCATAATTTTCTTTTCATCATGAATAAAGTACTGAATTTAACATACAATGCAAAGTAATAACATTTCCATTGCTAGCAAGAGCCACAAAAATCAGACCAGAGATACAATGCCTCTGACAACGCCACAGCAAGAGCATTCTTAACAACATGCCATAAATAATAAATTTAAAATGTATTTCTGCGTCAGTAAGCAACTTTCGAAAGAACTCCTCTGTTCTTTGAGATATTTTAATTCAAATATAGTAAACTTGAAAGAAAGTACTTAAAGCTTGGAATTCCTATGGACATATATTCAAATGAAATGAGCTTGAACAATAGTAAAGGCTT
The DNA here is from genome assembly GCF_003597395.2 of Chelonoidis abingdonii. NCBI lineage: Eukaryota > Metazoa > Chordata > Testudines > Testudinidae > Chelonoidis > Chelonoidis abingdonii. The sequence goes on along the minus strand of NC_133772.1, from coordinate 150,883,400 downwards.
TTTCAAATCTTTTCTTAATTTATACCCAGAAATACAGTGTTATATATTTTATGTTCCAAGCTTTTTATCTACATCACAGCTAACGTATAGCGATCACCTGTGATGCTGAGCAATAGGAGTGACGTGAAGTTAGCACCCAGTAGGGAATGAAAATGAGCATTCCTGCTTCACTTTATGTTAGGTTGTCATTTCAGTTCAATAACACAGGAAACATTTCCCCCCCAACTGCTATTCTGTAGCATATGTTAATTATGCAGTTGTTCATATCCGCTACTGTTCTAAAAAATAAAGGGAAGGGGACCAGCGTAACGGAACAATTACTGTCTCTTCTGTCTTAAGTCAAGAGACAGCAAGCATAGGAAGTTAGTGCCACACATTACAATGTTTAAAACGTAGGGCTAAATCGCAAGCATGGTATACAAATACTATGGACAACTGGGGAAGCTAGCACAGAGCTAAATTTTGTACCTTTTCTAACAGGGAAAACAAAAGCAAACCAACTTTTTCAGTTCTGCCTCATTTTTAATATTAGGTTCTCCACCTAAAATTGCTCCCATACCAGTTGCATATTGAAAAACTAGACATTTCTGACTGCACTCATTTTAAAATAAAAAATGAAATAAAGTGCTAGAAATATTTAAAGGCTTCAGTTACTTTTTTAAAAATATAAGATATATAAATTGGAAAAGAACAAGAGTAGCATGTAAACTAATTGCAGCCCTGAGGGTAGATATGCAGTAAAAGAGCATTTACCGTCCGGTATAGGTGAATTTAATTCAGAAACACTGTAAGATGCTAATGGTGCCACTCTCGCTGAATGTTTCTTCATCCTTTTAAATTGTTCTCCTAAGACGTACACTCACTTCGTCTTTAGCCTCTGCATTGCTTTTGGTCCCCAGTACAATAGGGAACACTCGGCTATGGCTGGAATCTAGTATTGTTCTGGAGATGCTGCAGCAAGCTATGAGTACTGATTTGCTGTTTCCCTGGGAAACCATTTGCAACACATTCAAACAATGCTTGACCTCTGCTAACACTTTTCTTTCATTCCATTGTTAAGCGCAGCAGTTAAAATATAAATATATTAGCTAATGCTCTCCTTCAACTTGAAAGTGAGGCAACCCCTTTGGATTAAGGCAATGGTTTCACATATAATATCTTCTCTCTGTTCACACAGCAGACAGGAGCATTCTCAGTGACAATTGCAAGGGAGTTCTGCAATACAATTTTCTGGTCCCTTTATTGTGACGATATCCTACAATTCAATTAGTTGGTTTTTTTCAATAAACTTTGAATAATGTGTCTCCTAAAGGACACTAAACCCATAAAAGCCCAGGGCAACAAAATATATACTATATCTATCCGTCAGCTAGCTAATCTTTATACTGTAGGCATCTTTCTAGTATTTTAGGGCCCTAAACAATTATCTTAGTCTCAATATATATAGAGGCCACACTTGGTCTAGATTCTTCCCTGCTTCCCATGAGGCAGCTCCTACACCTTCTCCCTTTCTTTGGTGGTGTTTGTATTGTGGCTGTGAAAAAGTTTACGTGAAGAAGCCAGTTTGTGTGTCTTTCTATGGACATACGGTGGTGGCCCGTCATATCTTGCCAACCATCTTAGATGACTAAGGGTCTGACTCTGCCATCTTTGCTCATTTAAACAATACCACAGAACTCCATGGGGCTACTTCAGTTATTAAATTACTGTTCAACATTTATTCATTGATTCATAGTGTAACCCTTCTGCCCATATGAGTTGGCAGCAACAAGGGCCGGGTTCAGTATCTAGGGGTTCCGTTTCAATAATGCAATGCAAAACCAGCTCGAGCCCCCACCCAGTGACCTGGGACAATTACATACCACCACCCCCGGGCGCCTCTAGGAGGTGATACTTCCCTTCTAGCAAGCACGGAGTCTGAGTGTAGCAAAATCCTTTTAATAAAGGAGGAAAACAATGTGGCATTATGTTGGGGAAACACCACAAATAGGATTCATAACACAAATCATGAGCAAAAGCGGATGGGTATACCAACTTTCAGGTAAGCATTTGATATGGGTCTCGCATGATATTCTTATCAATAAACTAGGCAAATACAACTTAAGGGGTCTACTATAAGGTGGTGCATAATTGGCTGGATACGTACTCAGAGAGTGGTTATTAATGGTCCAATCCTGCTGGAAAGTAACAAGTAGGTTCCTCAGGGTCTGTTTTGGGACCATTCTGTTCAAAATCTTCATCAACAACTATGATGTTGGCATAGAAAGTACGCTTATTAAGTTTGCGGACGATACCAAACTGGGAGGGATTGCAACTGCTTTGGAGGACAGGATATACTTCAAAATTATCTGGAGAAATGGTTTGAGGTAAACAGGATGAAGTTTATAAAGACAAATTGCAAAATGCTCTACTTAGGAAGGAACAATCAGTTTCACACATGCAGACATGGGAAAGACTGTCTAGGAAGGAGTATGGCAGAAAGAGATCTAGGGTTATAGTGGACCACAAGCTAAATAGGTCAACAGTTGGGTATGCTGTTGCAAAAAAAGCAAACATGATTCTGGCTGGATTAACAGGTGTCTAGTGAGCAAGACACGAGAGTCATTCTTCTCTTACTCTGCGCTGGTTAGGCTCAATTGGAGTATGGTCCAGTTCTGGGCACTGCATTTCAAGAAAGTTGTGGAGAAATTGGAGAGGGTCCAGAGAAGAGCAACAGAATGATTCAATTTTGAGAACATGACCTATGAAGGAAGCTGAAAAATGGTTATTAGTGCGTCGGAAAAGAGAAGATGAGAGGGCACATGTAGCTGTTTCAGGTATTAAAAAAGGCGTGTAACCCAGGCAGGAGGGAGAAACTGTTTACCTAGCCTTAATGATAGAACAAGAAGCAATGGGCTTAAACTCTAGCAAGGAAGGTTTGTAGTTGAACGATTATGAAAAGTTCCTACTGTCAGGGTTGTTAACACTGGAATAGTAATTGCCTAGGGAGGTTGTGGAAATCTCATCTCTGGAGATATTTAAGCAGTAGGTTAGATAAATGTACTATCGGATGATAGACAGTATTTGGTCCTGCATGAGGGCAGGACGGACCTCGATGACCTCATCGAGGTCCTTCCAAGCTCTAGATCTAATTGTAAGGTAGAGATGGATGAGCTTACCTGATCATCTGGTGCATTAACTTGGTGAGTTGTGGAAAGAACTTCAGGGGCTGGTCTTGTTTGCTAGTGCACCACCCCACGTAGCATCAGCCCACAGATGCCCCAAATAGTTCAATTTGGCTGCTGGTGGGAAGTCGCCCAGTTTCTCTGTATTGGATGAAGAATAAAGTGTTGTTGCCCTGATTATGTGAATCAGGGTCAGTGAATGGTTTTTATGACAGAGGACTCGCCGATACAACTAAGTAGTACTCCTAAGAAAAGGGACATGGGTTACCAAAATCAGTGAATGAGAGAGGCGGGACTAGGCATTGTGACCTCGTGGTATGGGCCCCTCTTTGCATGGGCCATGAAGCCACTTAATTGGCACCACCCTCTCTCCTCTCTTTCTAAGCTGAGGAAAAGTCAGAGCTAATTGTTAGGATTCCATTTAGGATTATGTTACAGGATGCTGAGCAGATCACTTTGGGCAATGAATGCACCAGCCACTGGCTTTCCCCCTTGAATTACAAGATTAAAATTCACTAAAGAGCTAAAATTTGATGAAGTGAGTTGAGATCAGTGAGTGCTGGAGCTGAACATATATTGTAAAGTGCTGCAGAGCAGAGCAGTTTGGGGCGGTTGGAGTGGCCACGGGATGGTGAGTGGAGTGTGAGCGGGCCAGAGTGGAGCAAGTTTGTGCCGATGCGTACGGGCTCACGGATGGTGAGTGGAAGTGAGCGGCTTGTGGAGAAGGCTGCTGCCAGAACCCCACGGAGAGGCGGGCAGCGTGGCCCGTTGGACACGTAAGGTGCGCAACTTACACCCCGGGGTCCCCTTTCTCCCCCCGCATTTCCACTCAGCTAGGGGTGCATTAAATCTGACAGATAAACGTTTTGAACTCTGGGTCTGCAACTGATCAGGGACAGAGACTTTTTGGTTGCTTGGACGTTGGGTGAATTTTGGGTGCGTACTTGTCCTCGTCTGACTCAGAGACCTTTGAGGTGTTGGACTTTTGCGGATTTTGGTGTGTACCTTTTGGTGTTGACTTAGACCCTAGGAGAAAGGATTACTGCCAA